>NC_087269.1:45771241-46078116 GCF_015220805.1 Pogoniulus pusillus | reverse complement strand
TGCAAAAAGCTGCTGCTAAGAATAAACTGTAAGCTTACGACTCAGATGAAATTATTCTGCCCCTAAATGTATGATTATTTGTATCACCTTGAACTTAGCAAGGGGATGATGAATTAACTGAATGAATCCTAAAGGAAAAGTCCATAAACCAATTCATTCTGATGCTGATATTCATGAAGCACGGACGTGTGCTTGCACTAATGCATGCATCCATAAACTGATGACACAGTAAACCTCGCAGCAATAACCTTGTTGCAATGAGACAGTAGTCAAACTAAAACCAGCTTAAATTATTTAGTAGGTATCTCCCTAGGAATCTACATAAGATCCAAACAAGTAAACCAGAAGATATTTAGATGGATCTGATGAGTAATTATTGACAAAACATCAAACATCTTTAAAAATAACCTGCCTCTGACAACTGAACATCTGTAATCAGTACCAGAATCTCCCAGCCTATGCTCCCTCTCTGTTTTGAAATGAAATCTGACTCAGGACTGAAAAGATCAACTGACTGAGAAAAGAGTTTTTTCCTATTTACCTGTGCATCCAGATCAGTAAGCAAAACTCTGTAATAGGAGCACTAACAAGAATCCCCATTTTCCTGCAGCTGTTTCAGCTACAGATACAAATGTGTACATCTCTCTTTCCTCAGCAGTATTTGGGAAGGTGTTTTATACATGCGGGGAAGAATTCTTCCTTAATACGAAATAACTCCAGAAGCATAATACATTTAAATGATAAAATTAGTAGCTGAGAGAGGGTAACTTGCTTCTGTATTACAGTAAGGTCTACCCTAATGTTGCCCATTTCATAGGACTCTACCTGACAAAGTAAACTGAAAACTGCAGGATGGAATTCTCAGGAAATACTTGCTGGTTTGGCACTATTATGTCACTAACTTTCTTCTTGGCAAGAGTTGTTCTATCAGAATTTTCTTATGGGATCTGACTGGAATAGGATACAATCTTCTATACTGTAATTTGTATAAAAGAATAGCAGAATATTTTATTTACCTAGAAAACACCTCTAACAGCAGGTAAACTAGACAGATAAAACAAAAGGTCTCTTCAGTTTGTCAGTCTTCTGATTCTAAACTGATGACTACAGCATGCTTCTGAGCATATTTCAGCTGCAATGCCTTGAATGAAGCTAAGACATTTATAGATTTCTAGACCAGTAAAAAAAATTGGGGATTATCAAACCAGATTTCTTTACCAATATGAGACAAGTCATTTTAGTCAATAGTTACCGCATCATCTACATTCACTGGAATTGCACAACTTCCCCATATACCACAGTGAAAGTACTCGTTTAGACAGCTGTGTTGTCTGCACAACTAATGGAGCATTTTCAAAGTACACTGAAAACTTCACGTGTCTAATATAATTTTTACTATGTAAATTCCTGGATAACACACATGGTTTCATTTTACTTCAGATTCTGAGCATTCAACCTGGGATCTTTAAAAACATAAACAGCAACAAAAGCAACACCTGACTCCCAGAGATCAAACGCCTACCTCCTGAAATTTAGATGTGAATAACTGTCACATCCACACCCTCCAAGACAGTTTTAAAGGGTCATTAAGAGAAGCCAGATACTGACCAAAAAAATGAATCTGTCCCAAGTATTAGAAAAATCAGTGATCTCTGCAATAAGAAACAACACATTTTTGTTAAAATGCTGGGCTACATCTAGAATATAACAGGAGTATTTTTACTCATTTCAGTTCTGTAAGGTGAGGTGCTACTGCTTTCTGACTCTTTACTAATCATAGAATCAACCAGCTTGGAAGAGACCTCCAAGACCACCCAGTCCAACCTAGCACCCAGCCCTAGCCAGTCAACCAGACCATGGCACCAAGTGCCTCATCCAGGCTTTGCTTCAACACCTCCAGGGATGGTGACTCCACCACCTCCCTGGGCAGCCCTTTCCAATGTCAATCACTCTCTCTGCCAACAGCTTCCTCCTAACATCCAGCCTAGACCTCCCCTGGCACAACTTCAGACTGTGTCCCCTTGTTCTGTTGGTGGTTGTCTGGGAGAAGAGACCAACCCCACCTGGCTACAGCCTCCCTTCAGGTAGTTGTAGACAGCAGTGAGGTCCCCCCTGAGCCTCCTCTTCTGCAGGCTGCCCACCCCCAGCTCCCTCAGCCTCTCCTTATGCTTTAGACCAGAACAGCAATATAAACATGACAAATAAGCTATCTGCCAGAAGAGGTAAAATTACAGTAGAAAATTATTTTTCTATAAAGTTTACAAGAAACCAGACAACATTATCCTAAGATTTACAGCCTCAAAGGTACTGAAATGCAGTATTTTCCTGTCTGACAGTTTTTTCAGTCTGTCTGACTGATGATTTCCATGGGATTCACATCCAGCAGCAGCCAGGATTACTCAGAAGTTACAAACCCCCGGAACAAGGAAAACTACCATTCTATGTCTATGAAGGGTAAAAGGAGGAAATCACAACAAATTCCTCTGTCTTTAAATAGATTCTAAAGAAGAAACAAACTGACATATTTCTTCACACAACATGAGAGGTCAATCAACCAGAAGGGAATCAAGCATTCCATAATTTGTCATCAACAAGGTAGATAATCCCTTTCTTGCTGCCATATGCTGTGTTTTCTTGCCTACTGACAATACCATCTCCAAAATATTGGTGTAAGGATTAAATAAGCATAGACTATGCATACCATTTCTGACAAACTATTCACCCATTCACCAGAATGCTATCTTCACCACAGCTATCAATGTCTACTGGGGTTGTTTAGCCTGGAGACGAGGAGGCTCAGGGGGGACCTCACTGCTGTCTACAACTACCTGAAGGGAGGCTGTAGCCAGGTGGGGGTTGATCTCTTCTGCCAGGCAACCAGCAACAGAACAAGGGGACACAGTCTCAAGTTGTGCCAGGGGAAGTCTAGGCTGGATGTTAGGAGGAAGTTCTTCCCAGAGAGAGTGATTGGCATTGGAATGGGCTGCCCAGGGAGGTGGTGGAGTCACCATCCCTGGAGGTGTTGAAGAAAAGCCTGGCTGAGGCACTTAGTGCCATGGTCTAGTTGACTGGCTAGGGCTGGGTGCTAGGTTGGACTGGATGATCTTGGAGGTCTCTTCCAACCTGGTTGATTCTATGATACTTCTACCCTGTATCTCATTAGTTTAAGTAAGACTGAACAAACCAGAATCCACATTTAGGAAATCACAATCTTTTTCTGAGACACATATAAAAAAAGACCTAATTCTTAGGATGCAAAATAACCCTATCCTGAATGCCTTCACATAGTGCAGCAGGGCAACCTGAGATTTCACGCCACATAGATAGGTTTGAAAATGAAAGCTCAAAGGAAAACGTAAGAAATAGCATGGCAGGAAAAGAATCTGCAACTCTTTGGTAGTAACACAGCCAAAATATTGTGATATATCTCTCTGCTGTTGCTATGCAAGTGTGTAAGCAGATAAAACAGTCCACAGCATCAAAAATACATCAGTACTCTGTGACCCATCACCGACAAGCTGCTTCAAGTTCAGAATCAGCATCGATGGTACACTAACTGCGTTCAAACAGTGCTGTATCAAAGACTTACTAATAACCTCTCCACTTCATGCCTTCACATGTTTAAAATAACAACAGACATTATCAAAAGTATTTCCTCATAACTCCAACCTTGCAGAATATTACATCTACCCTTCAGTAAAGACTGGGTTACTTGATTCAGGTCAGCACTGAATTCTGAGGGAGATAGGAATGCACTACAACCTGAACTCCTACAGCATTGTCATGAAGCTGAAAATTCAAACACCTTTTCAGAGAAAGAGCAACGCTAGCACCAAAGTCAGAATCACAAACCACCGCTCTGAAGAAGCAGTTTAGAGCTGGACCTTACCCCAGTACGAGCCAACCCTGTAACAAGAGGCCAAGGAGTTTCGAAGAGTTTGCTGCTCCTCCTTGTCGGGGAGGTTGTGTCCCGCTTTGAGACGGTATCCATTTGGGAACAGTTCGCCAAGGGATTTCTTACGCCTCCGGGGACCTTTGTACGTTTCTGTACGTGTGCCTCCAGAAGCGTTGTGGTAGACTAAAATCTTGCTGGGAATCATGACTGTGTAGCTTCAGGAGCACTGCATGTAAGAACTGTGGTCCAGTCTTCCGTCAGCATCCACTAACAGTGAAGGCAGTCATATATTTACCCTTCCTTTTGCTAACAGCAACGCGCAGAGACAGCTCAGAGGTCCTTCTTTAACAGGACTTCTCTTTGGAAACAGGTTTATCTAACAGTACACATGACCATGTGAAATCCACCTTTACATGTTGTCACCAAAAGTATAATCTAGTCCATTTCTGTCAGCACAAAACAAATAGAATTGATTCACATCCAAAATTCAGCCTCACAAAATGGACTAAGAGTATGACAAACTGCGTGGGCAAAACAAATCACAGCAGCAGGCAGGCAGTGCAGATGCTGCTCTGATCTGTGATGTATTAGAGCTTAAAATGCATCTTCTATCCGGATATTACCACATAAGCTTCTTTCAGATACACCAAACAACCACACTTCATTGATCCAAAACCCACAAAGGTGATGCTGTTCACTTTGAATGAGCAGGTACTCTCATAAAGAATATAGTTCTTGTAGTTTATGTACATAAAGGGAATTGCTTACTGTGTATTATTTTCTTTGGCAACTTTACATATCTGCCTTGCAGTTAAAGCCAGGATTCAGAAGGCACAGGTCACATAATCAGCCAACTCTCACAGGATTTATCCCAGATGAAATTAAAAAGCAACACAAATAAACACAACCCTTCATCTAATCCCAGTTAATGACATCTGTATTACTAAAGGGAAAAACCATCAACGATTTAGCCAGAGCAAGAAAGAGCACAGTGAATAGAGACTGGATTCTCGTTCAGTCATCTCCCATCTCATTCAGTCAGAAAAAGCTCTTCACGGAAAGTGTAAATGGGAGCTATTATCTCCCACAATATGTGATATGTTTGCTTAATCAATTTGCCTGCTTTGAGCCTAACACACAAACCTCATCTTGAAAAATCTACCTTCATTTCAAGGAATGTGCTTCTGATTCCCACGTTTTGTCCCCAGAGGAGCCACAAACATGTATATGCTAAAAATACACCAATGCCATCTGGAGTACAATGCAAAGCACACACAAAAATAGGCTGCAACATGTGCTTATAGGAAATGTGCAGGATCTCAAAGCACTTTGGAAATGTTACTAAAGGGTGACAGTGCCAAATATAGAAATGGAGAGAACAGTACAGACAAATTGCAGATTTCAACTGAGTGAATCAAAGGTAAACCACTTCCATGACTCCTCTGCATTGTAACCTGCACACTGTTTTTACAACCAACACAGTCACCTTGCCACTGGCCACGCCAGTAAAACTTCACTCAGTCTAGTAGCTGTTGGGTTTGACTCTTTACGTGTGCATGGAGATATATATAATCAGTCTGTGAACACTTGAGAATCGTTCCTCTCAAACTGGAGAGCCTGAACAAAGCAGTACTTATCTGTGCTACTAATCACATCTTGTAGAGCTCGAACTGAAATAATGTCCTACTTACTTTTTACCATATAAGGGATATCAGATATGATTTTTCTTTCTTATTGTATTGCATCTTGAATAGTAGCATAATCTTGGTATTATACAATTTAATGGATGAAAACGTTTGGGTGTAGAATCCATTTACCTTGTGAGCCTGGAACATCTCTAAAGAAAAGAAGCACCCAAGTAATAAATAGCAGGAGCCAAGCTGTTTAGTTTACATAATCTGTGTTTTGGTTTTAGTAATTTGACAGCATTCCTGTAATTCTGTCATCTCTCTGACACGGCTAGATTTTTATCCATTTCTTCCCTTCTTACAGAGCACTGCAGACACCACAACCTGAAAACACAAATTAAATGGCAAAAGCTGGAAATCAAGCTAAAAGAAAAAACAATGAAAACAAAAACCGTCTGAATTGCAGCAGCAGCAGGATGATGACAGATTGTGCTTGAATCACAGAGCCACACAGTAGTGTGCATTACTTTCCTGGGCAGATATTTCTGCTTTCAAATGGAACAACTTTTAGCATTTTGTCTTACTACCTGGTTACACAAAGCAGCTTCTTGTTTGCAGTGAAAGTACAGTTCTCTACCATCTAGATTACCTATTACTTGACCAAATTTTTGTTATTAGATGCAAAATTCAAGTTGCTCTCATAGGCTAAACTATTTTTTCTTCAGTTGCCAAGAAAACTACCTATTAGGTGGCCCACCATCTAGCTCAGATTAGCATGACTGAAAATCTGAAGCCCTGATGCGAGCAGGTTAAGACTGTGTCAATACAAAAACTGTGCTGTTTCCAGGATTTCTGTACTTTTGCCTATCTCTATGAAGGATGCAGTTGACAGTCTCCTGGTCTGAGGTAGACTTAAGAAGTTCTCCACTCCGCGTTACCAGAAACACCAAAGATGTGTGCAGATTGCTCTAAAACATTTACTCCAAGAACAGTAATTCTGTTCTAAGGAGCTGTAGGATACCTAGTTAAAATCTGTTGTAACTTCAGTGTAGCCAAGCTATGTAAAGCTTGTTACAAGTGAAGGTTTTCATATTTTTAACCTAAGTGTATGACTGGAGCATAGCCTTCCATGACAGTCCCTGAATCTGCCAAACAAATTAATTGATTGCTACAATTAGATAACTACTTGTTTTCAAAGTCCATCGTAATGTGAAACTATTCACCTCATAGGCAGATGAAGAAAGCAGCCTTCTCAGCACCTGAGCTCCATTTTACCTTTGCCTACACAAGAACCTTGTCCTATTTTACAAGGCTGCCCAGGGAGGTGGTGGAGTCACTGTCCCTGGAGGTGTTCAAGAAAAGCCTGGATGAGGCACTTGGTGCCATGGTCTGGTTGACTGGCTAGGGCTGGGTGCTAGGTTGGACTGGATGAGCTTGGAGATCTCTTCCAACCTGCTTGATTCTATGATTATATAAGAGAAGAATACACCTGTTGGCATAGACAACTAATGTATTGGGTAGAAGTGGGTGTCTAAGTTATTGTTCTCTAAAGCAGAAGTTAGAAAAGGGATAATGGTGGTTTTGTAGTGTACTGTCTGAACCATAGAACAGTTTGGGTTGGAAAGAAACTGCAAAGGTCATCTAGTCCAACCTTCCTTCAGGGAGCAAGGACATCCTCCACACCTGTTTGTGGCTGCCTAGAAGCATCACCTGAAAAAAAATTAAGGGAAAAAAAACCACCCAGAAAAAAAGAAGGAAACCTGATAAGGGGAAACCTACTGTAGAGGGAAGCAACTCTATTATATCCAGAGACCATTCTCTCCTTGGAAATCCATTTCTAATTTCTTTTACAACAAGGTAAGAGAGAATGTTCCACACATTATCCTTCCTCTTTCAAGTTGCTGCCTCTGAAACTACTTTGCAAATACCAACATTTTACAATGTAAAATTTGCAATGGTCCTATTGTTGTATTAGTCATAGGAAACAAAACACCAAACTCCAACAACACCAACACCAAAAACCCACCGACCAACCAAGCCACCAACCAAATCTCTTAAAAAGAGCAAAACCAAACCAACCAACACCAAAAAACCCTCACCCATCAATAAAAAAACCCTCGTGTGTTTGATCATAAAAACCTATTCAGGTTGGCAAAAAACTGACCTTTTTGGTACAGCTTTGTGGCGTTGTCTGTGGGTTATGATGGAAACAGAACAATCTAATGTTCATTATGTGAGGCATTTACTTATTAATGTCACTAAATGATTTAAAAGGTAATTTCCTAAGCCAAACTTGACTTCATGTTGTTGCATTAGTTACTTTTTTTTTAAAATCTCTCAGTCTTGAAGTCTTCAAACTAGCAAGAGAAAGCTTGGCAGTATTGATAACGAGAACAGTCACCAGATATGAAAACATCGACTTTGTGACTTTCTACCACTTCAGTCAACGACTATCTCCTATTCCACAGGACAAACAGTAGTGAAGGAATAGCAGATCTTTACAGAAAATCAGAATGTATTGTCTTGCAAACATTGTATTTCATAAAGGAAGCTTTAGACCACCAAATTTATCATGCTTCTATTTTTAACAAGAGACTGAATGCATGAAGAGGAGGATAAACAATATTTATGTTTGCTTCTTAGGGAAAATAGAGCTAGGGAGAAAATAAATTTATTCATCTTTTTTTTTTTGTGTGTGTGTGTATTTGCTTTTTTATGTTACAGTAATCCCTTCTAGATACTGAAATGATTTTTTGAGAAGTGCTTACTTTACTGATGATGCTATTACAATCCAGAGAGCCCTTGAAATAGGAGGTTACACCTCTGCGAGCTACCGTTGCAGAAAGGTGGCACTGAAGGTGAGAAACCTAGGGTTTGCTTTTCAAGCTGCCCATTACAACTCAAGAAAGAGTAATTTTACTTCCTGAATAATTAGGAGCTAGAATCTTGTACAATTTTCCCTGGCATTCACCAGGAACAAACAGCACAGGGATGTGCTAGTCCCAGAGGCTGTGATCATGGGGCAGGACAAATGCAAAGGACAAAGGCCATATCTAAAGCCTGACTCATGCTGCAGAACGTTGGTTTTTAAAAAGACCTGTAATTCTGCCTATCTTTGCTTCTCTGAGTTAGAAGGCATAGGCCATAACTGCCAAAGAAACAATGAAATAAGACTTGAAAGGTTGTCAAATATGTAACTCCTAATAAACTATTATGAAACAACACATCCTAGCCATAGAAGCTTCTTGAATTGTATGAAGACAACATTTAAAGGATAAATATGAGCAGATACATGCAGGTATTAATCATGAAAAAACACATCACGGAATTCTGTATGTGATTAGATCCAAGTGTAAAAAAAAAAGTTTCTGTTTTCTGACCAGATCAGATTCAAGCTTCACAAAATATTTATGCCTGTCCAAGAGAATGGATGTCCATTTACTGAAAGTATACAACAATTCCTTGCATGTGCTATAAATTTACATTCTAATAGCAAGGAACAGAGTATTTCACAGCAGCCACAGCATTAAGAATGTGGGCATAAAACTTCAAAGACTACAGAGTTTTAACTGTTTTTTTGCAAACATGGCTGCTATATCAATCCATACATCACTTACCAGTATCCTTTATTCTACCCCTGGCCAGTACTAAAAAACAGCCTTCACCTACTCAGTACTACTGCATCCTTCTAAAATACAATTTCTAAGAGCTGCAAGTCAGTTCAGCACTAACTCTGAATCAAGAATAAATCCAGTAAAGAGAGTAGCATTCACAAGTCTTCACTTCAAATTCATGTCAGGCAGAAAATTCTGTGATCTGCCAACCAAGAAGCAAATCCTCAGAAAGCTTCAAGTGCATCCAAATGCTTGTACTAATTGGCCAGTTACCAAATCACTGAGAACAGCCAGGCAAAATTTCTACATTAGAGTACATTACAACCAGTGCCTACAAAAGCAGGTGTCTGGTATTTCCTAGAAGATGCTGTTCCTCCAAATCTGTGTCATTTGCTATTGTACTCCAAAAGCAACATATTTCTTCTATGATTTTTTAATTCAAGCTCAGCCACCTGCAGTTACTTCATTTATCACCACTAATCTTGAATCTGTTCTATCTACCACTTAAACTAAATCTATTACATTAAATTTCTGAACTTGTTTCAGTGCAAGTCCTTACTGAGGCACCAGAAAAAAAGCAAACCTTAATTCTGCCAGTTTCATTAAGAGTCTTGGGGCTCCAAGACAGGCATTAAGATCTTACCTGCAACATAACACAGGAACATGTAACACCTCAACATTCAGAGTATGAGTATTTTTTGGGCTAAGCCTGTCATTCACTCAGGAAAAATCAAGGTATGTCCTCTACCCATGGGGACAAGAGGAAGCAATGACAATTGACATTAGTACTGTCCTTGTGTTTCTCTGCTCTACTGTCTTTTAGCTAACTTGCTTGACTTTTCATCAATGGAGGAGAGACAAGAAGAAGCAGATTATCATGATTGTGTGCCACAATATTCATAAGAATTCTTCCTGAATGTTATGACAAATAGGTATTTGTGCAATTAACATTGTGAGAACTTAAATGCCTATTGTGAATATCACTTGAGCTCATACCCTGCCAATGCCTTCTCTGTGAAAACTGAACTGATTAAGGTATCTAGAAGAAAGCAAAAATGTGTTGTCTTCAATAAAATATAAATATGATACAGTCCATTCAGTGACATATTAACAAGGCACCAGGCAGATTGAGTATTCAGAACCAAATTTTCACTAAATTGCTTCTGATCCATGTTTGAAGGCATACAAAGAAATGCTACTACAAAGAAAAGCACATAAAAAAAACAATCCTAAGAAAGTTGACAGCATTTAGCTTCCATTACATATAAATAACTTATAAATGTAGGTAAAATTACACAAAACACTTTAAAGCTTCATAAAATACCCTAGCTTTGCGAGAAATAGAGAATTTGGATGTGTATTCAAAGTTTTTGCCAATAGATGGCAGGAATACACAATACTTAACCAACAAAACCCCAGCTAATGATTGCAAATGTAAGGTGCTAAGAGAGGGATAGTTTGGAGACCTCTGGATGCATTTATGTTTTGGAGCTCTCAATTTTCCTCTCACACTGCTATCCCTACAATTTAACTGTCAGAGAACTCATCTGCATACCTAAGGTGATGATCTAAGTTCCATTATAATAGATAAGTTTTCTATAAGGAATCAAGTTCTGCAGATGAAAATATGGTTACAGAATGATTTATCAGGAGAGGTTACATCAAAAACTTCTACAGTGTATAGAAACAAATGTTTTCATGTCACAGACTTAAAGCTTCATCTTGAAGCACACTTCCTAGATGGCCAGGTGGCATTCACACTATCAGTTTAACTATCTTAAGACATTCCTTTTTCTTCCAAGCCATGTATCTCTTTTGACAGAGTGAAGACAACTTCACTCTCTGACTCACAAAAATATCTTAAGGTCTACCAGACATATTGGAGAGTCTTCTCAGACCGGGAACTTATACTGAGTCCACAAGCCTCACCCAAAATTAAGATGTCTGTAAGAGAACTTGGACAAAATGTAACAGCAGTCCCCTCTTTCCCACAGTTGTGCTAATCACCACAGTGAGAGATTTGTTGTCCATACTGTACATATGTCTACATTTGTACCTGTTGTCCATCTTCTTCACTGCACTGTAAATCTGGAATTATTTTCTGAGCAAAGCTTCAGCAGCATATAATAAAATGGGTGTCAGGGAAGAAGAATGAGGAGAAAAAAATCTTCCCTGCTTAAAATTCTGTACAGTAGAATAGAAGAAGCATATGGTCAGGAAAGGGAAATGCACTGTGTTTTCTATCTTTAATTTCTGTGATCCAGCAGATGAGACTCTGTCAAATCCATATATTAGGCTTTATTTAAACCACTGTAGTTCTAAGGCTGGTTACTCCTCATTCACATGCCCTTGTAAATGTGAACCCAAGATCATATTTCATACGTGTAATCTTCCCCTAAGAACAGCATTCTGCCAAGGCAATTGTTTTCTCAAGTCAGTCTGCTTATAACGTCAGCATTTCCTTTTTTATAAGCACACAAGTACACAATAAGCTTTTCAGTTATTTGAGGAATCTTTCCTATCAAAGATAGAATAGCAGGTTTAAATGGTGAGTAGAGCTTTTGTAAATCATTACTCGATGTAACCCTAAGATGTTCATTTGTTGCAGGGCTCTCCAACTTGGCACACTGCAAGATATCCAAAGAAATGAAGATATGAATCTGAAACTTAGTTATGATACTCAAATCTTGACTACTTTTTGTTAACAAAATGATTTTTACCATGGCATTGTTTCTCCCATTGGAACTTTTTTGTTTTCATCCAAAAACCCCTTTTTAGCCTCCCTTCACTCAGAATATAAGGACAGTATCCAGACTCAGCAATGCACCATTCGCTTGACATTAACCCTCAAAATGATCTGCAAAATTTCAAGAGCCAGAAATTCCACCCTTTCTGTTATCATTCTTTTCTTGGGAGGATTCTCTCAACTCCACAGAATCCTGCATTTGAAGTGGAAAACTACTGTCACTATCAGAAAGTTCCCTGTACTGTGTTGTGCAAAGAAATATAGAATCATCGAATCATCAAATCAACCAGGTGGGAAGAGACCTCCAACGTCATCCAGTGCAACCTATCCTCCAGCCCTAGCCAGTCAGCTTAGACCATGGCACTAAGTGCCTCAGCCAGGCTTTGCTTGAACACCTTCACAGACAGCGACTCCACCACCTTGGGCAGCCCATTCCAATGCCAATCACTCCCTCTGGCAATAACTTCCTCCTAACATCCAGCCTAGACTTCCCCTGACACAACTTCAGACTGTGTCCCCTTGTTCTGTTGCTGGGTGCCTGGGAGAAGAGACCAACCCCCACCTGGCTACAGCCTCCCTTCAGGTAGTTGTAGATAGCAATGAGGTCACTCCTGAGCCTCCTCTTCTCCAGGCTAAACACCCCCAGCTCCCTCAGCCTCTCCTCATGGGGTTTGTGTTCCAGGCCTTTCACCAGCCTTGTCGCCCTTCTCTGGACACCTTCCAGTATCTCAACATCATAGCTTTAGTTTGTGTGTCAGTATCTACACAAATATTACTGTTTACAGAAGAATGTTGGAAAAGTATCACAGGGATCTAGATGAAAACACAGTGACATTCGTATCTGCACAGGTTCAAGTCAGAGTGCAAAACTTTTTTACACTAAATGTCAAAGCAATGTATATATTAAACTGCAGGTTCTTTTTTTTTTCTTACTCTCCACCTATTATTTCAATAACATAATGATCATTCCATGAGCCAGCTCTATTATGCTCATGTACTTCCTTTTCTTACAGTGTCATGTGCTTGCAAAAATGATATCCCAGAAGTTCTAACAGATTTATCAAATCTAAACAGTTCATATTTTGAAGGCATTACATGATGTTGTTCCTACTACTGTATTTTAGACAGTGGTCATCCTACCAGTCCTGGAAACCTCTTGATGCAAAAGCAAAATCTAATCTGTCTTGCATGTTGAATTTGGCTTGCACATTGGAATCTAGGTCAAAGATTAGGTTTGCATCTGAGTACTGACTATTATTTTTTATTCAGAAGTCAGCATTTTGAGACAATAAAATGTATTTTATGAACAACTGAAAGCAAAGTAGTAGCAGAAAAGGTAGAAGGCTTCACATGTTAAGAGCTACATGGAAACAGTGTAAGATTAATAGCTTTCCACTATGGTACACTAAAAGATCAGACATTCAGATGGCACATCCTCTACTATACATCTCTCAATGACATTTAACGCTCCAAAGGCAAAAGTTTATTTTTTATTTAGGATGTTTGGGGGTTTTTTTGTTTGTTTTGTTTTGTTGGTTGGTTGGTTGGGTTTTTTGCTGGTTTGGGTTCTTTTTTTGTTTGTTTTTTTAACAATGAGCTTATGGTTTATTATCAGTTAACTAAAACAGGACAGTTCTTGTGAAATCAGAGAGCCACATTCTAGTGACTTGCATTCTGTGTAGTACTCAGATAAACTTGGCACAGACGACTGATACCAATCAACACTGAAAGAAACTGGAAAGTCTCTGATGCTTATTATACACCAGACAATGTATTCATCTGGGCTCCTAAATAATCTTGAAACTTAAGGCATATAAAGGAATTCTGCTTAATCAGTAACACATTCTTAAAACATGCATAGAATGATTGGGATACACTGAAGTCTGAGCTGTTAAATGACTTCCACATCACCTAAGATCGAACACTCTCTACTTAGCTCTCTGAAGTGCTAACCTCCATGTGAACCCTATTTCCACAGAGACACATCACAGTATCATCAGGGTTGGAAGAGACCTCACAGATCATCAAGTCCAACCCTTTACTAGAGAGCTCAAGCCTAGACCATGGCACCATGCACATGGTGCAGAAACTAGAACTTATATACTCTGAATAATCCTCAGCACAATGACATCTCTTTCAACTACAAAAATAAACCAGAAAATAGGCATCTGACCTGAAACTATAACCAATATCCTTCAAACATCCTCCCTTCTCTTCCACAACCAGTCCTGTCATTGTGTTATCCATAACTATGCCCAAAGTATTTGAGCTCCAGTGGCAGAGTAAATGTTGCTATTTCTTTAAAAGGTGTCAAGGAATAGAAAAGCTTCATTAATTCACTTCAGCATATCAGACTCTCTTTCACAGCCTCTGCAAACTATAACTTACTGATGTAGATTACACTTGTGTCAGGAACTCCAGTAAATCCTGAACTAGTTAATGATTTTACTATGGAGGATTTTCCCTAAAGAGAAAAGCCCTTTGGAATAAAGCTAGTGGAAGCAGGTGCAAAGCTCAAACACTGAAATGCGTCAATAGGTGCTTATTTAAAAACAAATCTGTGCATCAGCAGGTGATAAAACTGTCAGAAGGATTCCATGCAAAACCAGGTGAAGTGTTTTTACAAACAAGAAAGCAAGAAAAGGTCACTTTGGTGTAATGAAGAAAGATGGAAATCCTTTCAGTTCTATGAATAAGTGCAATGTTTAACTGCTGGCAAAATGACATAAATCTGGTAAAAACTATGCAGCAGAAACTGCTAAATGGGTAAATTCATTGTTTCTGTTGGCACTGTTAATTAGATTGCTGTGTCACCATGAGTCAAGTCAATTATGCAGTCACTTTGACAAAGGGTTATTTGTCTCACATAATTATCTCTTTGCTTCATTTACCATATTTTGCAGGTTTCCTAATTTTTCATTTCATATCACTGTTCCTTAGATTCTGTGATTATAGTTTCTGACCTCTAGATTGTTTTCACCTCCAATGATTTTAATATCAGAGTTCTAGGAAACTGTTACATCACATTCAAGTGTGAAAATACATCTCTAATTCAAACAATTCAAAGAATCTGGGACTGAGTTACAGCTAGTGAAATCAGCAATTTTCTTTTAAGCACAAGCTTGGTTTAGATTCACATACTTTCATTTCTATTTTATTTCCTATCATAATATGGAACTGGATGAGATTTTCTCCTTCTGAAAGCATTACTTCATTTTATGTACTCGGCAGAAGCATGTCATGAAGACAATAATCACATGAGGATCTGCAGTGATCTTTTCTGGCTGTTTTATCACTTTCTTCTATGGCACACTAATAACCACTGATGTACACAGTATGAACTCTAATGTGTGTGCGTTATGTATTTATTAATCTTTGTTTTCCCAACAGCAATTCATCAATAATTTTTGCATCTCTACATTTCTGTATCAAGTTGAAAACGCATCACTACAAAAGATTATTTCTTTTACTTTCCATGTGAAACACTTGAAGTGACTACTTCAGTTTTCAGGGATGAGTGCCTGTATTTCTGGAGAGATGGATTGTCAAATAGTGATGCTTCACATGTTGTCTAAAGACACAGCATTTACAAAGTATGCCACTTCTAGGAACTTTCCCCTGAATAAAACCTCACAAGTTTTGACCTTCATTTTACTTAACTAGAGAGAACACACAATTTCTACAAGAAACTTCATATGCTGCATTATGTGTATTCTTGAACTGAGTTATTTTCTCTGCATTGCTTCATTTTGTATACTCTTACATACAGCATAGGCTTTTCTAATGTGTTTCTACACTGTATAGGTACATCAGTGTTTCAAAAATGTTGGTAGCAGTCTGAGGTATTTGCTACTCACAAGTTTCTAAACACATGACAGGTAAGCTCAGCAGGTACCTACACAAATTTCAGTGCTTTTAAAATTCAACTACATTGGCTCGACCTGTGAAAAAAACCCCTAGATTTCATTGTGTACAGCAATTGATGGCAATCCAGTGCAGTGCATTAATGCTCTGGATCACCTGTTCAAGTTCAAGTAAGCTGAAACAACTATATGAAGTTCACAGTTCTATTAAAAATCAGGCACGTTACACAGTAATTTACCACGGGAGTTGACCACCACTTAAGAGTAGGAGATTATATTAATGAATCAAGAACAAAATGGATTTAAGTGCTTCTTCTGACATAAACCCACCTTTCTGCTAAAATGGTGAATTCATTGCAAAACAAACATTTTTCTGCTTCCATGATGTCACAAGATGAAGTATTTCTCCATCAGAATGTTAAGAGTTTAAGTATTTTTATAAGAGAAATTAAAAGGAAATAATATTTTACTTACCAAGCCAACTTCTGTTTAAATATACTGACACAAACACTGGAGGAACCGTGAAGAAATCAACTACTGAATTAACTTCTAGCCAAAACCATAGCTTGTCATTGGCTGCTATGAACTGAAAAAGAGAAAAACAACAAATGATGTGATGAAAGAATCAGATTGTGCTGCTGGTGGTTTCAAGCATGTGCAATATCTTCCATTCTAAAATATTAAACTTCAAAGTTAGTGAAGAAGCAATTGATGCTTTAGGTCAACTCAGACAAAATAACATGTGTCAACCACCAAGTCTTTCTCGTGCATTGCTTGGTAAAAGATCATTTCTATGATGAGTTGTAGTATCTGCACTGAAACACATTTTCTCTGCATTTTAACAACATGTCAGTGATTTTAGAAGAGTACAGAGGTATCACATTTGCTGTAGCACACCAACATCTTGGTGAATTTACTGTTCTCAAGTTTGTAAATAAGTGATAGTCTACAAAGAGTCCCATTGTCATCTTGCCCAGAGGTAATCACCAGGATGACTTCTACAAGGCACAACTCAGGACTAAGGACACTTCTCCTTCCTGACTACAAAATCAGCTTAGAGAAAACTGGCAAAATTGGATGACAAGGTCATCATAGTTCCAACTTGCCTATTCACCTGTGTGCTTAAATGAAGCCAAACTACTACTCACACTCAAGTAATAATTAAATCATATGCTTTTATATACATATGAAATATAAATACAAACAAAAAAAGAATTACTGCACCACAGATATTTAACAGAGAAATTTTACTCATGGAAATCTTAAAACATAGACAAAGATATTTCAAACCAGGGTGCTTGGGTTTTAATTACTGACAATGTGCACGGTCTCTTTTGCAAAGCAAATACTGACATTCTCTAGCCACTTAATCTACTTGGCCCTAGAATCACTTCACAGCTTGAACAGAATTTTGTTATGGTGCACACTAACTTTGCTCTACATAGAATATTAAGAAAGGAGACTCTACTGATATCAAGAATGTCAAAATTATACTTAAGAAGACAAACAACATGAGCAGCATTTGCCTTGGAAAAGAGTCAAACCCAAAAATAAACTGACGTTTTGTTAGTTGTATTTACTCAATATCAATGCTCCAGCATGGAAACGATACAAAAATATCCCATTTCAGCAGAAGCTTTCTATTCACTTGTGTTGAATTTAGAAGTAGTCAAAATATTTGGAAGTAAAAGCTCTTTAAGCTGTCAGATTGATATTTTCATAACCTGCAATATATGTTCTAATCAGCATTTACCTTTCCACAGTCCACAACGTTTAGGCTTTCAAATAGGTTAAAGGGTTATCAAACAATGAAAATAAAGTCAGCTGAATGTAAAGGCTGCTCATATTTTTAGAAGGAAACTAGCAACTAAGAAAAGCCAATTTAATTACACAAGCAATGCTATCATGCTTGACCATCCTGTTCTTGTAGAAGCATTAGCATAATTCCGTCACTGACAAAGAATTACTTCCATACCTGCTGCATCTTTGCCATACTCTATCACTTGACTGTGTGCTAGCTTGCGCAATTTTAACTTCGTCAGCAGTTTGTAGACTTCCCTTCTGAGTTCTCACATAGTTAGATACTAGCCAACAAAGATTTTTAAATGGATATGTGCATGTCTAAACAAGTATTTTCTAGAACTGAAAATAAGCTAATATTTATATAATTGCTGGAAGAACAGATGGAGAAGGATGGGACAGTAAAATACTCCTTCGCTTTGAAGAAAGCTCATCATCGATCAGTGCTGGGTCCAGTGCTGTTCAACATCTTCATCAATGATGTTGATGAGGGGACAGTGTCTGCTCAGCAAGTTTGCTGATGAGACCAAACTGGGAGGCTTGGTTGATGTAGCTGAAGGCTGTATAGCCATCCAGCAAGACTTGGACAGACTGGAGAGCTGGGCACAGAGGCACCAGATGAGGTTCGCTAAGGACAAGAGCAGAGTTCTGCATCTGGGGATATTTACTATTACTACCTAAACGTTCTCAATCAAATGCTTTGCTCATGCCATTTAGCAATCAGTTTAATTTTGTCTAGCCATTGTAAAGCCACCCTATATTCAAATAGTCTAATTAGCTATATTGCCTCTCTGTCCCCTCAAGAGACATACCAAAGATATGCTACTTACACGCAGGCCGAAGTAGAGTAGGAAGAACACATTGAAAGCCATGTCGATCTGTAATGTGAAATCTTTGTAGAAATTCTGGCAAGATTCTATTGGGCTATTTGAAAGAAAAAGAAATCAGAAGAAATTGTCAGTATTTGAGTTTCTACTATATGGAATTTTTAATGTATTTCTTTAGAGACCAGGATTCAGAAATCACATCTCTGTTTTCCAGTTGTTCACGAGATACGAGCAAGCATTTCAAATCAATTCATTCAGTTAGTCATTCATACAGTCTTTATATTCACCTCTTCAGGTAATATGTGAGAATTAACATGCAAATACCTTTAAGTTAAGGACAAGCAGGAGAATACCTAAGGATTCTTTAGCCCCATATTAACCCTTAAAGAACTGACTTCTTTCTATAGGAGACATACCTATGATACTTTAGCAGCAAACCTAACAAGCACAAAGTCACGGTGAAACGTTCCATGTTCTCAATTGATGTAATTACATAGAACCTTAAAGGAGAAGGAGTTGCTTAGGAATACATTACCCATTAGCAACCTAGGGTACTTAGTCTTGCAGAATCCCTTGTTTACAAGAAGTTGGTTTGGGTTTGGCTTTTTCTCCTTGTTCTGACTTCTTTTTTCGTGTATAGCTATTTAATGTACTTTATGGACAGTACTATGAACCGAGTAGAAAAGCAGCATAGCCCACTGGTAAAATTAAATAACAACATAAATTGAGGAAGAATTTGAAGCAGTACTCTAAGGGTTAATTTCTGCATGCAGCTTAATTTAAATACCTTTGTGTGTGTCAGGCAGCCATTGCAAATTCTAGCTTATTATATTGTGCTTTATTTAACAGTGAGACAGGTCCAAAGCATACTCTATACAAACTGGTACTTAACAGTTTCATCTAAGGAAGGGGCTAATTCCCAAAAGCATGATGAGTGATTTATTTGTGAGGTTGCTAAAATAGGTGGGTGAAGCCACAGAACAATGTTGACGTCACAGACCAAACTGAAAGTCGTCCCAATATATGCTGGTGTATATACTATATATACATAATGTCCCCCCATATATACATATATATACACACACATATATTGCAAATGATCATGTCTCATCACAAGGTAATAAAGTGGAAAAATAGAAAATTTGATCATTTGGAGTTCAGGAAAACATTCTTTTTGGAAAGAAGAAACTTCTTTGGCTTCCCAGCTCAAATAAATCACTGGATGTAAAGGTAATACCAGTTAGTATAGCTGTAGCTCTGCAAATATAATGCTAGACTGCTCAACAAGCAAGAGTCTATGCCTTATGAATGTAAGTTACCTAACTGAAGGCATAAAGGAAATTACCTGGGCTACCAGGTCATTACACATGCAGCCATATTTTCCATTCCTTGTATACATTACAGGTCAAACAAGTTAAGTACAGCATGCCCTCTCCTTTCTTTAGATGCATGAATGTATACAGCAAAATTCTCCTTGATGTACAATAGGTTTATATTTTATGAAGCTTCAGTGCTATTGGAAATTAGATTAAAATAACTTTTAAGCTATCTGCAAAGTCATTTAAGTTATGAAACACTTCTGTTATACTTCAAACAAAGTTGATTTACAAAAGCAGGCAAAAGGGAAGAGAAGTTAAATGTTAACATACAGGACTGAAAACAATGCCTCATACTTTACAAATAAAGTGGATGTCATTTCAGAACCAAACAGGATCATTTTCCGGATGTCATTATTGAGAACAAAGGATTTTGTCAAAATAAGGTAGGCCACTCAGCCACCATGGACTCTACCAACAGACATCACAGGAAACAGAGCAGAAGCAAATGGAAGAGGTGTGCACCACCCCAGAGGCTTGAACACTTAATTCCAGGTTAGGTTCCTGTTAAAGCTGCAGAAATCTACTGAAGCTAATGGTATTCCATAGATTTATAACCAGGACAGAGAGAGTTTCATTATCTTCCTTTCCACAGTTATTTAGTACCTGTAGTGATTGTTAGGTAAGGTCAGCTAATGTTGCAGCTAACAAGTGTACTCTTGTACCACTGGCTTTTACAAAAACCTACAAGGTCTGAAATTAGCTAAAGCACATTTTAATCATGTTTGCAAACCACTCAGCA
Organism: Pogoniulus pusillus; assembly: GCF_015220805.1. Lineage (NCBI taxonomy): Eukaryota > Metazoa > Chordata > Aves > Piciformes > Lybiidae > Pogoniulus > Pogoniulus pusillus. Next base: position 46,057,625 of record NC_087269.1, on the reverse strand, counting down.
CAGCAGACCACAATTCTGAGTTCATACTTTTGGTTAGCTAATACCAGAGCAACTTTCTCTACTAGTCATACCCCTAAAGCACCCTTCATGCCGTCAGAGGTGATCTCTCTCAATTTTTGTTATCCACTTTGATGGCAAACAAAATGTCCTTTACTCTTCTCTTTCGTTTTTTTGTCTTAATAATGATTATTTTGTCAGAAGGGCATGGCACTAAGGCTAGAGTACTCACAGGATGCTTTATACAAGATTGAATTTTTTCCAGATTAAATTTTAGTGACATTGTTCAGTTTGGATTTTTATTGTTTCATCAGGAGCACACATATGAGCCAAGAGAAAATTATATGGTCGCTAGTGTTCATCATTGCATCATTTGGTCTGCTGCAGAAAGGAAGTCAATTTGAACCTCCTCTTTACACTGCGTTTCCCAAAACCAGAAGTGCTCTAGTTCTTAACAGTCCCAGATAGTGATGTGCTGAGGTCTCCATGACTAACATTATCTGTTTTAAACTAAAATCAGATGACTTGTCCTATGGAATATCAACCCTTTAGGTCAGCAAAGGGTTCACCTTTGAAGGAAGTAACAAACAGTTAAAAATGTTTGTATTACTCTTCAATTTAAGCATGCTTCACTGTAAGCATGGGTTTAATGCATTTATATTGCTAAAATCCAGAATAAAACACACTAAAATCAATGGAATAACATTATAATAGCAATTATAGGAAAGATTTAACAGAACTGGATAAAAATTACAGTAAGGATGTAACTCTAAATGCAATATATATGTGTTATATGCATTTGTGATGGTTTGAAAGAGCCTCATTAATTTGCTACCATAAACTTAGGGAAAAGAAACCCCAACAAACTGCTGCAGCCATGACTACTTCTGTTTTAAAAGTAAAACCTCACAGCATCAATTTCAGTTGAGCTAACATAGGGATACTCTGCTGATGTTCTATCAAGGGATACAGTTCCTGCAGTTTCCCTTTGCCCCACCATCTTCTTACGCAAATGAAGTAACTGCTACAATCATGCCTGGGTTACACAAGCAAGACTTGAGAGTCTGTTTTGTTCAACGTTTACACCATGTCGTCCTCTGCTGAAACTGTGTGCTTTGGCCTACAATCAACATAAAAACTGCATCTAGGGAAATAACAATGGAGTTAGTTTGCCTAATTTGTGATAAAGACAGAACCTTATTTGGTTCTTCAGGCATACACTGCAGTCTGTTCATTTTCTCCCTTCCTCTCCTGCTTTTTAAACACTGCTATTCACTTCAGATTCACAGAATGGCTTAGGTTGGAAGGGACTTCAAAGATCATCCAGATCCAACTACCTGCCATAGGCAGGGACACTTCCCACTAGAACAGGTCATTGCATCCATTTATTTTTCTGTTCATTAGTAGTGTATTTTTATAGTAACACCAGCAGTTCTAAAGCCCAATTAAACAGGCATTAGAGACAAACTAGTCAAGCAAACAAGAGTGATTAAAAGAGAAGTAATAAAACTACTCTAGTTAAAACTGCACAGATGGAGCAAAATTTTGACCAAGTGTTCCCAGCACCCTTAAACACTTTTCACAGCCAGCATTTAAGCAATACTTTTCATGACACCTTTATTGCAGCTAAACAACTGATCAAACCCTGTGATCACTGCTGTTTAAATAACTATTTTTGTCACAAGTTTATTTCATGTATTTATTGTTCTCAGTTAATTCTGCTTCATTTGAAATTTTTCTAATGCATTTGAAATGCTTCTACCAGCATTACTCTTTCAGTAGCCACAGAATGAGTAGGAGAGGGCAAAAACCAGCATGCACTTAAATATTTGCTGAAATTACTTGTTTCTGTGAGTGTATTAATATGAAACTTCACACAAAAACACTCTTCATAGAGAACTTCCAGGATTCTGCAACTGCAACAGAGTTGAAATAAATCTTGAGTGTTTTTTATCATTTGCCCTCTTGACAGGAGCTGTAAATCCCTTATCTCCAACTTCAGATCAAAGCCTAGACATGTCTTAACGCCACAGTACAATCACTGCCATTATGAACACACGGAAGTAAGGGGAAGAAATTCTACATTTATTCAGACTTCAGGCCACTTTTGCAATCATCATGACATCTGTCTGAAATATGTGGCACAAAAAGAATACCCCACCCTAATAGGAAAGGTTGTGGACACCCAGTTTGGCATCTGAAATTGCTATCCAACAGAGAATTTAAAGTTCCCTGTTCCAAGGAAGTGAACTTGTGAATTTTTGGCATGCCACATGGGTCAGCTCCTTATATTTTTGTTTGTTTTTTTTTTAAACAGGCCTGCAAAGACTAAGATGGATGAAAATTTATATCTATGTATAATTATATATCAAAATACAAAATATTAAGACACATCAATCTAGTTAAATTTGGCCAAAGGCTTTGAAGACAGAAAGTTTTATGCAAAAGAAATCAACCACCACAAAAAAACCCTGTAACTTCAGGAACTTATGCTAGTATCATACCAAAGCTGCTACACCTTTGGAACTTTAAGAAGTTAGTGAAACAAAAAAAAAAGGAAAAAAAAAATCAGTGGATTGTCCCAGTTTAGGTTTTTAATTTTGGGAAGGAAGGTTATGTTCTGAGAGGTGGTACAAAAGCTAAATCAATTACTGAAATCAGACTTTTAAAAATCTAAATTCTTGTATCATGTAGAATGTAAAAGTCCAAAAAAAAAAAAAAAAAAGAATAAAAAAAAAACCTGCTACAAACTTCAGGTGCCCAAGAAAGAAATACAACTGCCTGAACAATATGACAAATGAGGAGCTTCTCATTTTCTCTGCTCATGACTGTTTTTATATTGCAGAAAAGTACATGATATGAAAAAGCAATAGTAAAATGTATGCTTTCTATCAGAAGCAATGTCCACCAATGAAAGCAAATTATAAAGGAAAGTGTAAGTATGTATAAAACCAGCAACATAGGCTGCTAAAATATAATCAACATAAGTGCAAAACTCATCAAGATCACTCAGTATTCAGAAGCACTTTAGTACCTCATAATTTAAAGACATTCCATTCACCTCTTCTCACTTTCAATTTTTATTTCAATGCAATTAATACATATTAATTTGGCAACAATTACATATAATTAATACATATTAATTTGGCAACAAAACTGTCTATTATGTGTTTTTTTAACTATTCTGTCTTATGGCAAGCTCCTCTTTAATACTGAATTTCCCCAGACTTATAGGCAAATCCAAATTTTATGAAGTTTAGAGTTAAAAAAATGCTTGGCACAACTTGGCCATGATTATTTTTACTCCTTTCATACACATTTTTAGCAGTATAGCAAAAGAAAATTTAAGGGAACAATGGTTAGGCTTTTTGACTGTGTTTCAGTGATGTAGTACTGAAGTAGAATTAAAGAAAAAGCCAGATGTATCTTCTAGTAAAAGCAACATTAATTTGATGCAAAATACTTTCTGTACCTTTAACCATGGTTTAGTTGTGCAGCTCAGAAGGAAGTAAGCAGTTAACATCATCTTACTGGAACAGGCATGAACATAGAGCAAAATTGTAAGCGTGGATGCCTATTAAATGTCAACCTAGTAAAACAAATAGCATAACTGAAACAACTCAGGAAGAATAAACGAGAGCCAAAGGTGTCAGACACCTCACAGTGATAGTATTTTTCTTACATCAAGTGGCTTTCATTATTAATTAAGGTAGTCACACAGTGGGGGGAAGAGGAGAGGGTCTTTTCTTGCAGCATGTATACTGGTCAGAAGGTGCCTTGGTAAGTGACTCAATTTAGAGGGCCTTTCATTGAGTCATAACATCAATGAGTTCATTATTTTTTTCAAGGCAAATATCTTCTAATTTACTTCACTCTCCCTTCACAGGGAGTTCCTCCAACAAAAGTTCCTCCAACAGGGAACTTTTCATTCAGTTAGAAATGCAGGATACACAGAAGGAGTTAAGTTGGTTCCCTTCCCAAAATGGAAGAATAGCCAGTTAGATGAGAAAAAGTTGAGGGCAAGGGGAAGACCCACTCTGCCTATAGCAGCAGCACAGTGTAATCTGCCTTCACAGCCCTGTATTTTAGGATCCATAGGCCTGAGAATCCCTAGTTACAGACATTCTGCATGCCTGGAGCTAGTGAGTGAAGCAGGAACAAACCCTTTCTCACTGCATATTGCAGACAGTTACGAATTGATAGCCAAGGACAATGCTGTGATTATATCTTCTGTCTTCTTTGTCATTGATAAAGATTCATTTAAAACATTTTTGACCACTCAGCCTCTTACTTCTAAATCCCCAGCTAACTGCTTATCCTATGCACACACATGTACACTGCTGGAGAACTTTGGGCTCCCAACACATTGCAGTGTCAAGTCCTGCACCTTCTCTCTTACATTCAGAGCCAAGATGTTGATCACGCTTGGTTGTCTCTCTCTCATCTTTTTTCATTGTACCTTCCTCCTACCTGGACTACATACTGGCTGTTACCTATCTTTCACTTCCTCCAAAAAACACCATAGAAACATTCCTGCACAACTCAGTGGGACTTTGCCAAGTACCCTTCTTTGATTCTCCATCTCTCCTTTGCTTATCGAATTAAACTGCATTTGTCTTTCTGGCCACAAAAACTCTGCGATTTCATCATGTGTTGAATTCACTTTGGATTCCTCTGCCTACTATCTCGTTTCCAAACCCATTCCTGCCTTGGTGGAGTGGCCTCCCTTCTTCATTTTGAGAGGCATCTTTCTCTTTCACATTCCTTTGAGAATGCATTGCTGACATGATTGACAATCAGCATCCTCATTGTTCCATTTTGAAGTAAACAAGCAGAATACAAGTCTGATCCAAACAAAAGATGAATTAACAAATAATGTGAAATGAAGCTATCTGCTAAGATTTCTTGACTACACCTTAATCTACACTTTATAAATTAAAAGCACCACAAGGAAAATGCTCTATAGAAACAAAGCAGGAACGTCTGTAGCTCTGCTTATCCCTCCTTTCTTTTCCTAACTCCTATCACAACATCTTCTGTCATTCTTTTTGAAATCTGACAGATCACAAACAGGCATTAGAAAACTACCCTTCTATTTCTAGCCTAATTAAAGAATGAATCACAACTCATCTGTTTTGCAGATTTCTTCTACAACTAAGTACTTCTATATTCTCTCCCCAGCACATAAGCTTTTTAGACACATCTGGGGCAAAAATTAACAGATTCCCTTATTCTCCTTCAAAAAAAAACTAACTAAAAAAAAAAAACACCTACAGAAAAAACAAGCAGCAACAGCATCACTTAGTAAAGATTTTTCTAAGAATCAGAGACATAGACATTGTTTTTCCTTCCAGCTCTTTCATTTTTCTGGATCTCATGGTAAAAGGATGAAGTATAGATGTGGGATTTTTTCAGTGGTGGGCAGCACACAGAGCATATGTTTTTTTGCAAAACACACTATTGACATCTTCACTGGTATTTCATAAGGTTTGTTGAGAACCACATACTAAGTAGGAAAAGTGTATTATTTTGTTTAGCATTGTTTTTTAATTGCTTACCATAAGCTGACAACATTACCAACTCTAAATAGTACTTACATCACCTTGACAAAACCTTTCTGAAGGCAAGCCAATTTTAAGAGAGCAATAGAGAAACAATGCCAGGGACCACCTTTTTAATCAAAGACTTCTGAGTGATACCACTAACATATTAAAGAGAAAAAACAGCAGTATTGTTTCAAATAATATTACTAGCTTTTTTGACAGGAGTTAATAAACTACTTCATTCAATAAGCATTCAATAAAATGCTTATACCCAATATGCTGTGTTATAGATTCTGTTCAACTGCATATTGTATTTACTACAGCTGACCATTTTGCATGTTTCTACTTTGTAATGAGACCTCTTTCTCTTAATCTCTTATTATTTAATGTGTTCTTTAATATTCTTTAGCAGTGTATCAAGGAGTAGTAAGTTGTTGTATCTGTTTTCTCACCAAGGAACAGAAAATTGGTGACATGAGAATGCAAACACGATATGATGCTGCAAAAAGATCACTGATCCCTTTTCCATGTTGACAGTGAACTGAACAAATGCAAACGGATCAACTTTTCAAGAAGTGTATCAGAAGCAAAAGAACTTTTTCAATCAATGAATATATTTAAACACTGGAAGAGGTTTGTAGGAAGAATGGTGAATCTCAGACTGTTAAAACAGTGGTTAAGTACATTTCAGCCTTGACTATATGGACCACTTAAAGTCCTTGTGTTTGCATACATCAACAGAATAATCTACATATGGATATTTCTACAGTCTTCTGCAGGAGAGGACCTACAAGTCATTGATCTCTTATTTAAGTCTTTGAATAAATTTATGTATAGCCACTCTTACCTTGCATCTGAAGGAAGAGTGACAGTTCCTGAGACTCCTTCTTGTTCTATCTAATCTATTTTGCAGCTGCTGTCTTTTAAAACTACTCAGAGGTGCTTTCCACGTTGGCTATCCACTTTCCTCAACATCAAATTTTCAACAGCTCACCACCATCACTGGTTTCCAGCTCTAAACACTCCTCCAGGACAGTGTCTTTTAATTACCATACTATTCTGTTGATCCTTTTAAAACTTGAACTTTTAAACTTGTCCAGCATCTGACTGCATTTTCAAAACACAGGCACCATCTCCAAAAATGAGTCTGTCCTAAATCTATACTATTAGACTCTAAATTAGCATTCTTTCCTTTTGTGCATCACAATAAAACTGAGCTCTAATTTTCTGCTTGACACACAAAACAGATTACTCCAGATGATTTTAAATATTCTTTTCATGTTTCATGCTTCTTTGCAGACTGTAATTAAAAAGAGATAAACTTGTCCTATGAAATTTAGTCTAAATTTAACTGAAAATAAAGAATATCAGACAAACTGGAGTGTTAAAATACTTCTTTCATCTGTCTTTTCTGCACTTCCTTTCTGCAATGCTGCAATGAAATTATCTGGCTACTCTCTACCTTTTACTGAGTAGTAGTAAACTTCAGCTTAAGCTATATTATTTTACCTAAATGTCAGTGGGTAATGTAATTAAGCAATGAAAGCCAGAAGTACTGCAAGTGGTAGAAAACTGACATCACATTATGGGATCAGCTTTTCTTGACAGGCTTTTTAGTGCATGCACCCAAATCTATTCTCATCTATAAAAAGCTATCTGCATTGTGTTAATGGTAACTCTAAGGCAGTCCCTAAACAATGGTTACACCAAGCAGGAAATGTTTCATATTTCAAACACACACATAACTGTAAGCATCAATCATCTACATTCCTTTGAAGCATCTGCATAAAGCCAGAAAATATAGTCCCAAAGTCATTTTCATTATTCCAGATTCATTCTCATTTCCTCATGAAGATCTTTTGGCTTTATCAGCATAAGAGGTTTTTAAGCACCCTAGTCATTTAATACCTGAGATACATTCAGGGTGCCATTAGGTCACGGAGCTCAACTACTTCCAATACAAACTACAACACACTTAGTATCCCTGTAAATTCTCACAAAGAAGTCTCTGATTTTATACTTGTTCCACTTCACTAAGAATAGTTAACAGGTGAGCTGAAGTAAAATAAACGTTCAACTACCAACAGCAACCATCTTAGACCTCTGAACACATTCTCAGCATCACATCAGATTAAATCTCAGCATCACATCATACCAACTGCTGACTTAATCCAGGTACTACTCATTCTCTACAGATATGAACACTTATGGTAGGCCCTCCTGTCAGTTTCCCTTTTCCTTTCCCTGGACTCATGGAGTATTACCACACATACCTTTCTAACACAAAACACATGTACACAGTTTCTGGATGCATATACTGTGGCTTACTTCCCACATGCATAAACCTGGAATCTAGCAAATTTTTCTACATAGAAATTTTCATGTCACAGCTGTTCCAGCTGTGGGACCCAATTATTTACCAGAACTGTCTTAAGAGCAAATTACCACACTCTTACACAAAAAAATGCTGCTTTTATAAAAGGCTTACTGAATAGCCATAATTGCCAAAAAAGAGAAAGACTTAAAACCGTAACAGGAAAAAAACGACAAAGATATTTCAGCTCATTTCTAGTTTAACTTTTCAGACATGAAAACTAGCCTGGATCCTGAGTGACAGTCACAATCACAGTGGCTTTTCTGAGTGAGAAAGGCAAAGTACTTTTTAGGCAGATTAATGACACTATGCCTTTCTTTTTTCAGCTGTCATGGTATTTCCATTAACAACGGGAAGAAGGTACTGCCAACACCTATAGCAGTTGCTCAGATCAATTATCACAAGCTTGATGCACAGTTACATGGCATCAGTGTAAGAAGAGGATTATAATTATGTTAAAAATTAATATATAGTGGCCCCCTTTTTTCCTACTATCATCTCAAAATGGCTTGCATTGTATCATCCAACATCTTTTTTCTCCTGGCTGCTGTGTGTGGGATCTGTAGCTAGGTTTATATACTGACCTACTAGAAAAATCAGAAGGACTAACTTAGTAATCCAATTTGCAAATGTTTCAAGAAAAAGAATTCCACATTGGCATGTGTCTATGCTTGATCAGTTTTACAGTCCTAAAAGTATTTTTGTCTGTTATAAGAAAAGCACCTGCTATTAGGTGGACTATAGGAAGAACCTCAACATTAAAGAACAAAAACACACCGCCTAAGTAATCCCAAATAATAGGTACTCTCAGGGCAGCAGAGCATCAACATGTGGGTAGCATGACAAGTTATGGCAACTGGTGTTGTTTTGTATTGTTTTGAAACTAATGCAATTTTTCAGTTCCTGCTTAAAAGTTCCCACTAAGAGTATGTTTCCTTTCTATATAGCAATCTGTTCACAATGATGGTTTCTCAAAAATCATAACATGTTATATTATAGATCCTTGAAGTTAAAATGCATGGAATAACGTTTATTCATCAAGCACAAAATGTAACCTCTGGAAACATGCACTCTACATTTGCACTGACAGACAGCACTACCAACTTGTGTTCAGACACAGTGTTTTGAGTCACTTTCCAAAGTGCTGTTTCATCATTTTATCATCAGGAACAATAGGTTTAGCATTAAACCATTAGCTTCTACTGTGCTGACAAAAGATTTGAGTACATTTAAGCACACAGGAAATACAGGTTGTTTAGGATGGTCACAAGGTCATTTTTAAATGGAACAGCGAGCAGTGTTACAATTCTTCACGTAAAACTTTCTCTCAGTGGGCTTTTGTAAATCAGAGCATTTTAAACCATTTTGCAGGCTATTAAATGTGATAAAAAACCCTGTTGTGCTTCGAAATTCTTCACAAACTGTGACTTTGGAGAAATTATTATTCAGAATCTTACCTCTTTTCTCTGTCCACCTGCTGCTGAAGCTGACAGCAGGGAAAGGTTTATCTTTTTGAACACAACTGGCATCATTCAGCCATTGGCAGAAGAGAGCAGTTATTAACATTCTTTCTTTCCCACATTTTGACCACACTGCGGTTATCTACCTTGTCAATAAAACACCGTAATATGCAGGAAATTTAAAGTAGATAGACCTGATACATATTATGCCCTATTCAGTCTAGAAAAGCTTAATTAAATATATTAATAAGCATAATTTACATCTGCCCAAGCTTTCTAATTTAATGGATTTTTTTAAACTCCAGTTCATGCACTTAATGCTGTAGACTGCATTCAGTGTAAACGCCATTATGAGAAGCTCTTTGGCATGCACAGGCAATACAAGAATAAATTATAATTAATCCCATAGACAACCAAAAAAGGTGAAGTTGCATCATGCAATGAAACCACAGCTTGGCCTGGGCTGCCATGCAGAAAAAAACCTACATCAATGAGTCTGCTGTACGGCTCCTAGGTAAGAGTTGATATGAAAGAGGTGAGTTATTTCAGCAATGAAGTCACAGGCTGAAAATGTTTATATTACTGTCAACAAAATACTGTACATAGCACCAGTATTACTCTGAGGGGAAAAAGATGCTTGTAGAGAGGACAAAAAGGATGAGAAAGAGAAGGGAAAGGAGGAATTATAAATTACAGTACCAAGTCTGAAATCCAATTGGTCATTTTTAATAAGCATTCTGTTATTTCACTCAGTGTAATCTCATTGGAGTTTTGAAAGTAAACCTCAATTTTCAGTGTATTTTGCAAAAAAACCCAAATGGATGAAATGAGATACAGGGTAACATAAAAATGTCCACAGTGCTCAGAAACTCAGGAATAACTGAAGATAATAAATACATAGGTATGTAGAAGTGAATTTTTCAGGGCAGTGCACAAGATCTAAAAAACCAGCTTCTTCTGACTTGAAGGCATAATGTATTGTACTGAATGAATATGGGTGAAACAAGGAATGCACTGGTATGAGTGATTTATTCAGCCACCTTCTGCTGCTTCTCTAGCAAAAGATATCTTTCTGCTGAATAAAGCAGGGTTTTTTGCAAAAATTATGGTTATTCTGAAATTGCCTTTGTCTTACTCACCTTCATAGCTGTGCTGAATGTAAAAATGTGACCTGAACCACTGGGAGTTCACCTAGCCTGTTTTAAAGGCATGTACACTAGGCATGATTCCATGAAATAGTTGACCAGGTAATTTGTTTTAATGCAATGCTTACATAATCAAACCTACCCTGTGCTATAAAAAGTATGATGCTGTAACACTACAACATGTCATTATGTGTGTCCTATTACAAGGTTTTTTCCTTGTTTTTCAATATGTATTCTATTTTCAAGCAGCTTCTCTTAACTGGCCTTTTATCACACTATTTTTATCACAGTTCCCAAATATATCAACTAATTATGCAGGACTACTCCTCAAGGCACAATAAAAATCATTTTATCATGAAAAGTAGAATTTCATCTACTGTATAAAGTTTTATATAGCATTTACTGGTGTTCCATTGGCAGAGCAATTGGTTTTGGTATCGTTTTTATGCACTGATACCTATAAAAAAATCTCATTTAGCAAATTGCCAGAGAAATTGATATAAAAATAAAAATCAGCTTCACTGAAAGTAAAATTATTTTGCAGAATCCAGAAACTGCTCAAAAGATTTGCAGAAGAAATTTTCAGCATCTTTTGACAGATAAAGAAATACTACATATTCCAGTTCTTAAAACCTTCAGATGTGCCATTCTTAAATAGTGAAATATGCATTCTTTTTCCAGCAACACACTTCCATCCTTTTCACAGGACAGAACTTGCAATCATAGAAGCAACGAGGTTGGAAGAGACCTCCAAGCTCATCCAGTCCAACCTAGCACCCAGCCCTAGCCAGTCAATAAGACCATGGCACTAAGTGCCTCATCCAGGCTTTTCTTGACCACCTCCAGGGACAGTGACTCCACCACCTCCCTGGGCAGCCCATTCCAATGACTCATATTGCTTTTCCCACTATGTGCTATCTAGCAAGGCTAGCAGGATGCTTTATTAATTGTACACCAAAGCTGTGAATATTTTCTTGGATACAGAGGTATGCACTTACAAACTGCTGCACTGTTCATGCAAATGTTATTGACTAGGAAAAAGGTTACAGACTCAAGATAGATTTAAGCACTGCTGACACGCCTAGTAGTAACCTAGTAAGTTGTTTAAGGCAAGCAGATGAGGAGCCCAGCAATCTAGAAACTGAACTTGCGAAGGTGTACCATCCAAAGGGGTACTGTGCAGTCAGTAACAAGAATTACAGCATACACTGTAAATCCTGTAACATGTATGTATGTACCACAACATAAAGTACATCATGTATGTATGACTTTCCCCCATTGTTGTGGAAATAAAATAATCCATTTTCTTCTTATTTGACAAACATTGAACTAGCAAAAGATGAAAAGCAACCTCTATATTTACTCTTAATAAAAATAATAAACAGGTAATGTTTCATCTAACTACAGCAGAAAAGCCCTCAAGACACAGCAGAACACTGAGCTGTCCTCAATGCTGTGGTTTCATCACTCTAAATATGAACATAACAATGTAAAAACAAAAATGAGACAAAGCATGTCCTTGGTATCTGCTATTACTGCAGCAGAGGATAAGAGAACCTACAAGGACTTCTGAGGATCAGGTTAAATTACATTTTAACATACACCTTCATATCAGTTTGTTGTCCTGTCTTGCTATAAAAACAACCAGTCTTGAGAGACCAGGTTATTAGGTTAAAAAAGAGATCCAGTGGTCAAATTAGTAAATAAAAGTGACATGAACAATATTCTGCCAAGCTGTGTGCTAACAGAACTGTTACTATCTGTATAATCCCTTTAAGTCTTTTAACTGGGTTTCATTTAACCAGGTGCCTGAGTTGCTAAGTTTGAACACTTCTAAATTGATGACAATAAACAAGTGATAGGAAGTAGAGAGTGACTGGGTTCACATCCATTACACCATGCTGATTTGAACAATTACACTGCTGCTGCATTTTAGCTACAAAATCAAATGCACTGGAGTTTCAAAATTTCCCTAGGTGGCCAAGGTTATTCAATTCTCATCAGACACAGGCTTATGACAGAGAGCTGGTCTAGAGAAAAAGCATTCTTTTCCATGAGCAGTGCCTTAAGATGTTCTGCTAAAAGAGGTCTCAGGGAGAGCACTCAATAGTGTGGGCAGATCTATTTTCCTGATGATGCTGCCTAAGTATGTTTTATTACAAAGCTGTCAGATTGACAGACCTAAAATTCTGTGTTAAGAACTGGCGAGGAGTTGCAGCTAACTGAAAAAAACCACACATTTTCATAACAGTTTTATTAAGGGGAAAAAAAAAGCCAATAAAGCCTCTTTAAAAAAATAATTATTTAAAAGTATTTTGCAATTATTTGTCCTAGAACTGCTGGAAACAAAATTTTTCATGTGACAAATCTATGCATTTGACCCCAAAGCAGTAGCACCTGCGGGCAAAACTTTCATATCCCACTTAATTCAGCAGGAGTTCTGAGTGCTCAATACTTCTGTGAATTAGAACATTAAACCATTGGGCTCAGATGTTTAATTTTGGATACTAAAATTTAAAGATTTAGCATTTAAGATTACTACAGGTAAGAAACATTTGTGCATTATAATTTGAGAGGATTATTATTTCTACTGCCATAGAAAATGATGCAAGCATTTAAATAATTTCCTTGCCTCATCACAAGCAATAAAAGAATTCTCAGTTGGGAGAAAATAAGCAAAGCTTGCTTTTGGTGAGATCAGATATTGCTGCACTACTTGAAGTCCTTCTATCTGTGCAACAACAGAATGCATGCACCTACCTTTAATTCAGGGTGCGCTAGTTGTTTCACTTGTGACTATTATTCTCTGTACTCTTTACTATCTCTTTGGCACATCTCACAGAAGGCACTCTGGAAAGCTAGAAGAACTAGAATTCTGAACACCAAGGAAAATAACCTCCAAACTTCATTACTCACAGAACCATCAACCCATTAATACTGCACATCTTGGCTCTAGCTGAATAAGAGCAATTAGACTGGCCTGACAAGTCCATAGAGGTCTTCCATGCCTTCTTGCTTCTTGTTTAGATGGGATGGACTACCATAAGCAGTATCTCGTAATTCATTCAACCTTATCCAGCAGTTTGCACGCATCCCTGAGGCCTTAAGAGGCTGTATTTATCCTACATAATGGCTACAAATCATTGCACTTCACTGACAGACGTGCTTTTACACTCATAATAAGTCTGACAGCAAGCCTTAGGAAAAATAAAGGAGTTGAAAGATATGTTCCCAACTGTTTGTGACACTACTTCAGTTCTGTACCAGTAAATAAACATATGCATATAGAACAACTCTATTCTTCCATAAGCATTAAAGTTTGCTGATCATTTACATTCAAAAGCTACACTAGGCTACGCAAGCAGTATATTGTTTTATACCTTCCCTTTTCCATTAGTAAGACTAATGAAGTACTGGGCTTAAAAAAAAACAAAACAAACCAACAACGACAACCACCAAACAGTAGAATAAAATATCTTAAACTTCCTCCTCTGATAATGTTTTCAGAAAACCTGAGCAAAGTTGTCATGGCAGCATTACTATTCTGCACGTGCATCAAGGAACACTGCAGTTAAACATATTGAAGGATTTAATACTATGGAAATGCATAACTGAAGAGTGATAGATACTCATTACATGCACAGCTAAAATAATCTGTGTGCCTGCAAAGTGTGGAAAGTTTTTATTTACTAGACTGACAATGATTGTGCTTTGCTATAGACTGGGCATACGTCGTCAGTGCTTATGATTTTATCTTAACTGGTAACATAAGCAGTTATAACGAGAAGCATAACAATTTTGTTATGTTCATTATGTACAGAAATTAAGTATCAATTTTTTTTTCATTCCATACAAATATGTTACAATACTTTTGTTTTGTATAGACAACAAAGCCTAAACAGTGCACAAGAAAGAATTTACTGCATATTTTCATTGTTCAAGGGTCTCCTTCTAGGCTTGTGCAAATTTTAACAACATAATCCTTTTCTACTTACAGGTATTTAGATTGTGAGTGTAGAGAGGCAGATATAAACAATTTGAATATTAAATGCATTTCAAGTTCATGATGTTCACATAAATGACATTAGAAAAATGCATATCACATATCATCCATGCTGTAAGTCTTGCATTGCCTTCAAACTTATTTTAGAAAGAAAAGGTAAATGATGTACTAACAGACTACCTTTTCTTGATATAGTATTTATATAAAGTTATGAGATAACTAATTGAGATGATTGACAATTCCCCTGGAATTTTTTGAGGGATTTCTCTTACAAATTTTCTCATTTTACTTGACAAGGCTCAAATCTGTTGACCTGAAGGTACACTCATTTTTCCTCCTATTTCTTTTACTTCACAAGGAGGCACAAGATGTCAGGGGTTGGAAGGGACCCAAAGAGACCATCAAGTCTAACCCCAATGCCAGAGCAGGATCATACAGTCTAGCTCAGGTCACAGAGGAACACATCCAGACAGGCCTTGAAAGTCTCCAGAGAAGGAGACTCCACAACCTCTCTGGGGAGCCAGTTCCAGAGGTCTGTGACCCTTACAGTAAAGAAGTTCCCTCTTGTGTTGAGTTGTTGTACATCACAAGCCACTAAGCTACATCAACTTGCTTCTGATGAGAGCAAGCATTTGCATTTTAACTGAAGTACAATTTATGGTTTGATAAAGTGCTTCTTTCAGGGAAAAAAAATCATTCCTCATGTGAACAAACACATAATTGAAAACTCCTCTTTTTATCTTCACAGAATATTTCAATGGGCAGCCACTCACATGTTGATATTTTACTCCTTATTTCCTATTTGACTTTGTCCAGAATCAGCTTAGAATCATAGAATCATAGAATCAACCAGGATGGAAGAGACCTCTAAGCTCATCCAGTCCAACCTAGCACCCAGCCCTAGCCACTCACCTAGACCATGGCACTAAGTGCCTCATCCAGTCTTTTCTTGAACACCTCCAGGGTGACTCCACCACCTCCCTGGGCAGCCCATTCCAATGCCAATCACTCTGTGAAAAACTCCCTCCTAACATCCAGCCTATACTTCCCCTGGCACTTTTATTTCTTCCTCAAAGACATAACCAAATCACATATCAATCCTCAATAAATCAAAGCCATCAAGTTTCCTACGCTCTACACCATTCACTTTTTCTGTCCCTATTGAGTGAGTATCTGCAATCTCCCATATATGCTTCCATAGAATAGAGGTAACAAACCAAGCTTCAAAGGGCTTTGGGTATTTAGAATCTATAAAGCTCTACAAACATTCTTTGATACAAACTACTTTTTCCAGTGGAAAATTGCTATCAGGCTGGAGGTTGATGGCATGCTTTAGACAGCATGCATGTCATCTTCTCATATGGGTTAGGAAGCTGCAAACCTTAAAAAACACTGGTGCAGATCCTCAGATACACATTTTAAATCACTTCTGCCCAAGCCTTTTCAAAAAGCTTCCAGATACATGTGTAAAATGAAACATGGCAGATTTCACACCTTTCCTTTGCTTAAGAAAAGGAAGACAGGCTTACAAAATGCATTCGTATATACTTCATCACCTACTTGCAACCCTCTGTGAATACCAAAAAAGAATGTAACTCCAAAGACTGCTTACAAAAAAGTTGCAAAAAAAAAATCAATCTTCAGTGTAATGTTTGTCAACTTTAAGATCTAAAATTCAGACACTGAAAAATCTGCCTTTAAATAAATGTTGTCAATCTGACAAATACCTTTTTTTCCTCCCCATTCTTGTGGTCTTCCCTTACCACTACCTCTAAACTGCTCCTGTTTGCTTGTTTACTGAAAGTTGACATTTAATTTTCTGTTGCCTTCTCCCTGTCTCCTCTCAGACCTGGAGGCATTCAGACTTGAGGGTTTGGTTTGAGGGTTTTTTTGCCTGTTGGCAGACAGTAAAGGAGAAAGCACCAAATGTTCACCAGGTGCTACCCCTTGAGTGAGAGACAATGTTGGATTACTCTCAAGAGATTCTGTTCTTATGCAGTCAAACCATTTCTTTTCATTTCTCTCCTGTCTGAGAGGTTATTCCACTGAATAATCTACACAAGCAGGTTCATTCTCACCTCTGCAAATCTGATAAATCTGTTAGTGACACTCCAAATGCATACAAAAGAATTCTGATTTACTTTTGTTAGTCACTTACATGAAAAACCCAAGATTTATCTATGTAGCAACCAGTGCCTGAGAATTTCCTTCCTAAAACTCACCTACATATCAACATCTCCTACAATGCAAAAATGCACTGACAGATGCATTAGTTATGATTACAAAGGACAACTAATAAGAACAAGCGTGTCAAAAATGCTTTTAATAGTTTGCCTTATTAATAGTGACCATCAGACCAACATCTGTCTAAAAATCAAGAGAGAATTTAGAAGAAAAACAGTATTTAGAAGGGTAGAAATTCAACCAACTTTACAAAATTAATGCTTAAGAGGGAATTTTGCCTGATTTTAACAATAATAGCAAGAATTTACCCTAACAACTTCATGGGGGGGGAGGAGGGGGGGGAAGAGGAGGGTCAGAAATGGTGGAATGGTGAGGGAGGGTTGGCATCATCTCCTGAACAAAAAATACATATTAAAAAGCCCTTGTGACTGGAAGAAGAAAAAGAAACTCATGGAGCTAGATGCACCAGTGAAGAAAACCAGTCCAAGCAAGTGAATATTCAACCCTGTGGAAAATTTTAATGGCTGAGGTGCAAAGGAGTTTTTGGATGAAACTATTACCACAGGCTTACGTATAGGAGGTTAGCCAGGAGGTGCAAGGTTATAAATTGCTGCTTTTACTTTTAAGTAAGAGCTGCAAAGTATTCTTTGGGATATTGATTTCTTAATCTCTCTTCCCCAGTAAGTGCTCCCAAAATTGGCTTCTGCACTAAAAATTAATTTACAGGTCTTTAAGCAGAAAAAAAAAAAAAAGGACAACAAAAAAAACATTTTATGGCTCTTATACTAACGTAACTAAGATGGAACAAACTCAAAATGATCACTTATATGCACTGGTTTATTTTGTAGTACTACCTAATGTTATTTTCCATTAAAGCAAAAAAGTAATTACAAATATATGCATCATTAAGAAAATGTCCTTCCTATATAGCCTATGCTTTCTGATGGCACTGGCAAACAGGCAGCTGCAGTTTGACCACACATAATGAAACAGAGGACTTGCATTTCCCCAATTCATCACATCATAAAGGCTACCTTGATTGTTGCAGAGGAAGCCTACAAGTAAAGGATCCTATTGTTTGGATGTGAGTAGATCTCTGTAAAACTATCTGTATAAATATTAGCAAAAGTTATTCTAATATTAAAAGGCAACAATAATATGAAAGAAAACCAAGGTAAAATGCTAACTGGTACTTTGATAACAAAGGAAAGCAATACAAATATATGTAGGAAGAAAACATTCTGAAATCAGTTCACAGAAGTTCTAGAATGACTACTGGGCTGCAGAAATTACATCGTGGTTTTCCTGAGAAAACAATTACAGAAGTCCTTAGGTCCACTCTTTCCTACACAGAAGAGAACTATATTCATAACAGTACTGGTGCTAGAGATTCAAGTTTAAGACTATTTAAATTCAACACTTACATTAGCATAAGCACTGAAGGATATACAGATTTTAACATTTATTAATCTTCAAATTATCTTATCAAGGTTTAACCTCTAAATGAAAACCAATGAAACAAAACCTAAAGAAACCAACTCCTTGACTGTTTCCCAAAACACCTACAAGAAGTCTGACTTTTAACTAACAATTTTTAGTATCTTACTCCTATTTCCAAACACATCATAATCAATATCTGCTAACAGAAATCAACTACAAAGAAATCAGTCTTTTTTGTCAACTTTTTTCCTTTAGTAACATTTTACATATTAAGACTGCCTGAAAGCTTGAAGAGTGATATACCATCACACTGACAGCTTACTGAAGTTGTGGAATAATTGAGTTCTCCTGATAAAAATCTCAGTGCCAGCCAGTGAGCTCATGGAAGCCTGAAAGGTTCCCTGACAACAAACATCACCATTATTACAGCAGAAAGATTTACTCTAAGTCTGTAACTCTGAAGTTCTCACTGTAAAACATCTTAATTCAGCAGTCAGAAGTCCTTCACCTCTCTACACAGAAACTCTTCAGTTGGCCTTGCCAAGTCATCTATAGCTTGACACCCAGCAGAGATTTCCAAGCCTGCTATATAATATAGTCTGAGTTGATGGCAGCCACAAGTACCTTAACATGCCACATCTTTGCAATCTCTGCTGTTAGCAGTATTTTAAGTCTCACCAAACAGATGTCATTATGTGTAACGTCTCAGTAAGAGCCAACACATGTGTTACATAGCTGATAGATTTCCTGCCAAGATAAATAGCATGGACATCATGCAGGCAGGTCTATTACTGCCATCCACCATGTGGCACACTACAGCACTTGCACACGTGCAAGAAAATGTTCCAGTATAACCTCCAGACCACAGACACTGAACTTAAGTGGACAGTGGTTCTTTGCAGACTAGAAACATCTGAGTGCTCTATCCATATGTCTATCAAATGCATGGAAATTCTGTTTAATTTAAACAAATTCATTCATCTTGCTACAAATTGAACTAATAACTTCCAGTCTATTAAATAATGTTCCAAATAGATTTAGTACTAAATCTGCACATATGTCAGACCACAAGGGATCACCAAAACATTAACATCAGTGATCACATTCTGAGACACTCAAGTTAGGAAGCTACTACTTTGAAACCCATAACAATTATAAAAGGTCTTATCCAGTATTGTTTTGAAATGTATGCAGCTATTTGGCCACCTGCATTTAAACCACTTAAAACAGTCAGCTCTTTTTCCTTCTCTTTTCAGAAAGCAGCAGTTCTCTCCAAACATTCTATTTGCACAAAAGAAAGGTACTCCACCAAAGCAGAATTATTCACTGCTTCCCTAGTTTGGGAAGATTCCAATCTCCAGTGCAATGAAAAGATTAAAACTTTAGTGGTTACATCAGCCAAAAGAAACAGTCCACAAATGAACTCCAGTGTACAGCAGGATACGCAGCCAATCACTTGCCAGTTCTCTGATCTAATTTGTTAAAGGCTAATAAACAACTTTGACAGACTGAAGAATGGTCCTAATCTTAAGTGGGAGCCTCATTACTCAAATGAAGAGTTTTCAGTCTTGGGATGAGAGATCAATATTATCATGAATTATTTAACAATAGATGTTGATATTATTTTAAAGGGCACATACTGCATGACACTCGAGGACTAAGCAAGCAATCACCATGTGAAACAGTGACTTGTTAACATGCAATTAAAGAGATTTACGTTTCTACTAGATAAAAAGTACTGGCATGAATACAAAGGTCTCACAACTATCAATAATTTTGTATCTATTATTACTACAAAAGACTTTTGTCAAAATGATCTTATGGTTTTACTGATTTGCTTTAAAGCAGGAATCATAATCACATTGTTAGATTGTGCCAAATCCTCTAATGCTTTAATGTATTGAACAGGTATAGTATGACTCTAACAGCAGCACTGGTTCTGTGACCAGTCAAGCCATGCTCTAGGGAAAGGTGCATGTTACAAATACTAAAACTACCACAGAAATAATTCTTCAGCAAGGAGCAGACAGAATGAATTCACTTTTTATATTACCATGGCAAATAAAGCTGACTTCCTTTTCAGCCATAGTAAAAGCCTGTTGGGTGCCCCCTTCGTTTAAATGTACAATTTAAACACCCAGTGGAACGGCTAAGAGCTGGTCCAGAGAAGCTGCTATTTTTCTCTTGACTAGTGCAAGGAAGCAAAAGGATTCCTTTCCCACATTACTGGCAATATATAACTGTCCTGGAAGGCCAATAGGCCTGAAACACATCCTGGCCTGCACCACCCTTCCACTGATGGGGGGTGCAAGGGTGGGAGGAAAACTAAGGCTTGGGCCATTATGTCCCCTCCCAAAGTGATAAACAGGTACCCACAGGTGTTTAGGTACTTGTTGGTGTCTTGTCCAAGGAAGGGTAAGCAAGCCCTGGTTTCACCTAATACAGTCAGTTTGGCAAATGCCACTTTGATTGGTGAATCTCTGTGGCCAAAGGAGCCAATACACTCGGGCAAAGAATATAAATTGAGCTAAACTGTAAGCAGTTGAGCTGCTTCTGCCCCAGTGTGTGCTGTTCTGCTCTGCTCACACAACGTGCCCTGCCGCACTGCTCTTGGCTTGGACAATGTGTTCTGCTCTGCCTGATGCTTCAGACCATCTTAGACTTCATGTTTTGGGCCTGAACTACCTGGAAACTTAAGTGCCTCACGATGTGGTGAGAAGTGCCACTGACATCATGCTCTGCGCATATCTGCAAGAGATCCTGCCTGCACTTCCACATCAAAAGGAACTGGGATCAGGTCAGAGATCATTTGCCTCTTTCCCAGCACCCTGCTAGAGCCTGGGAAGATCTAGAAGCCTCTCAACTGCTATCAAGACACTAGGTAGTTCCAATACCACCATAGAGGAGCCAGGGACTATCTCTGAATTCTTACTCCACCGCTCTGAGTTGAACAGAGTTTCCATAGGGCTCCAGGCTGCTTGTTTATAAGTGGGGCAGAGCCATTTTGTGGCTAAGCCTTTCCAGTGTTCTGATTCTCCTAAATTACTCAATTGCCCATAAGCATCCTTGTGAAGATCTTCCCAATGGAATTACAACCCAAATTTAACTAGTTTGTATCTAGTTCATGGGCAGGGATTTTTTGGAAATAGAGTAACTACGTATTTTATAATCCCTGTTTCATTAATTGCCCAAACTAAACCATTTATGGTGCAGTGAGCACAGGGTAATTCAGTTGTGGAATTTCTTCACAAGAAAGGATGCATTATCACAGGAATCCATTCAACCTGGGTGGAGGAAAGGCGCAAAAGTCCAGAGACTATTACAGCAAAACTAGCTAAGGGTTATGACCCTGGGATTTATGAGTCTACACCAGTCTCACGAATGGCAGCAGTTTATGGCAGAGGCAGGTCCCTGCAGCAGGCAGTCAGGATGTGATAGTCCAAAAGCAGGGACCATGCGCTTTCTTGTTACAGCTCTTCCAGATGCTCCTCAAGATCCCCCTCAAGGTCCAACTAGGTAATGTGTCCAGCTGTCATATATATATATATATATATATATATATATATATATATATATATATATCTCCTGGGGCAATTTGCTCTTCCCTGTTCAAGCCTGCAGGAGTGGGAGAAGGAACTTCATGCCTACTTCTATCGACATGCCAAACCCCCAGAGCTGGAGACAGCAGGGTGGAAAACAGTTTTGTGCTCCATTCAAACTTCCAGAAAGACAGAGACTTGGGTGTGCCCTGCCACAATAACTTAGCAGTAAATATGTATTCAACACTAAATAACCACTTAGTCCTTACATATGTGGGATTGGTATTTTATACATGCACCTCCTTTTGAAAGACGTTTTCCTCCCTTAATTGCTGGTTAAATTGTGTATCTATGTATTTATCTGAATACAGTGGCCTGAATTTATCTTTTTTCTCCCTATTTCTGTTGGCCTCCAACAGATCTCTATGTCTCACACAGAACATGTCAGGGCCTAAATAGTTGCTGTTGCTTCTACCATACAATATCATCACCCTACCTTCCTCATTCCCTGTAATGCCTTTTCACACACAAGGATTTAAAGAGTTCTGTCTCAGATGTGTTCCTACATCAGTTTCTTTGAACTGACTCTGAATTACACCATGATCACATCATGATTCTTTCCTCATGTTGTATGTTGTTTCAGAGCCCACAAGTTCAGGTGGTCTCCCTAGTTCACATAAAGTGTATCCCATTCTATCAGTATTTGATGTAAAAGCCTGCATCAGATGCCAAGTGGGGGATGGAAAAGATCTGGCAGCTGGCATGAGTGGGAGTAAGCAGCCTAAGGAGAGTATGCAAAATGCAGTAATGAATGACACTTTTTATTGTTATCAGAAAATAAGCCTGGGTTTGCCAAAGAATCTGACCTGCTATTCAAAACTGTATTTCTAACCTGCAATTCTATCTTACTGCTGTTGTACAAATGGAATGTTGTATATCACTAATATTTGGAAAAGGAGGGAAAGGTATCAGCCTAAAGAATGTTATTGTTCTGCCTTTTTTGGGGGCCTGAATCCGTTAGAGCTGAGAATCTTCGCTGCTTTACCTGTGTTTGGTGGTTCCCTACAGAACATGTAAGTTTTAAGCATATATGGATGCACACATACATCTAGAGAAATGAGAACATATCTATGTATTACATGCTAAAAAGCTAAAAAAAACCCAATGCAAAACAGAACAGAAACATTAATGTGTATTTTGTATTTGAGAGCAGTGTGCTAAGCAGCATAACATATATACTCATATTAAAGCCTTATTAAATGAGCTTGCCCTAGTAAAAGAGTTTCTTTTAAGCAAAGATCTGTGTAGTGTATAGCATCTGAAACATTTAGGTGCTAATAATGTTCATTTCCTATTGACCTGAATAAAGTCAGAACCACAAAATATTCCTTTTGTATTACTTGAGCAAGTGTTTGAAGAGTGAAGGCTTGGTTCTGTGTCTGTGATTAATATAGAGAGCTAATTAAGGGAATAATCTTTTTAAGTTCAGAACACCAACACTGCAGATGCCAAAATTATTTGCCTATTACTATAAGGTCTTCCTGGTGCTGTTTCATTTTGCTTTAAAAGGATCTTTAGTGAATCTCTCCTAAACACATGAGGAAAGAATACATTTGCAACATGCCTTGACATAATTGATTGCATATCCTGGTTTTGTACATATGGATCTCAACTGAACAATTTCTAGCTGTAATTGTTGTCTCTGCATTATCTTTTGTATGTAGCACTCTCCTTAGCTGTTTCAAAATATATTTCAGGATAGACAAGTTGCAATTCCCTACTGAAAGTAATTTCTTAGTATGAAAATCACTTATCAAAGGTGCTCCATCTAAAATAGTTCAATTTCTATCACTGTTAAGGAGGAAAGTCGTAGAAGTTCGCAAGTAATCTACAACATGACCACTGGGGGTCATTCATTTTACACAAACAACCTAGTACAGTAAAGTATTTACTGGTTTTGAACAGGACTAAAGTTTCTAGTATTATTTCTGAAGAGAAGAACACTCAGAGGTTAATACCCAGAGATGAACCACCTCTGTTCTCTGACTTTAAATGGCAAGGGGGGGGAACATCATGCTTAACTGTTCAAAGAGCTAGCCAGAATAGGATCAAAAATCTGAAATAAACAGGCATATCATTCAATTCTGATATAAAAAAAAAACCCAACTAAACAAAATCCCAACCAACCAACACCACCACCTCCCCCCTGCAAAAAAAAAAAAAAAGACTAAAACCAACCAAAGAAACCCACAGCTTTTCCAGACTTTTCCTTAGTTTTCAAGGCAGCAAACAGGAAATTGAAGCTCCTCTTATAAGGATTTTGAAAAATGAATCTCTCATCTACCTTACATGATTTACAAGTGCTTTTTTCAAACTGCCTGCCCTCTTCCCAAGCACTGCACAGACATCTCAATGAAAACAGACATGAATGTCAACACTGGGTGAAAAGCAAGCATTTGATTCATGAAGTCGTACGTGCCAAAGAAACCCCTGTAGAGTCTAGATCCTACGCGCTCGTTTGGCAGTCCACTGGAAAGAGCACTTTAAAAATTAAACTGCAGTTTTGAAATAAAACCCAGGTAATGTTCACCAAAGGTTCCAAAAACTTCTGTAAGGAAATAAAGCCTAGGTGCCTGCACATAATGCCTCACATCCCAGATCTGTAGAACTTCAGCAAGTAGTTCATTTTATCCTAAATACAATCTTGATTTATATACAGAGATGTACTCGTAGTTAAGAAAATGAAGGACACACCCCCCCTAAAACTTAGCTCTTCCCATTAGGAAAACCAACTGGGAAGCACAAATGTGTAGGCAGTATTTGTCCCACCTTTGGAGTAAATCCAAGTTATCCTTTGCCTTTGAAAAATCATGAATTTTGGGGCTGAAGTTCATTGCAGAAATGTATGACATCACATCTTTGGAATAGCTTACACTTTCTAATCTGTTCTGCTTAAACACCCCACCTGCACTTTATTTCAATGCTGCCAAACCTGCCTACACATCACTGCATTTAAAAAAAAACCCAACCAAACCCAAAAATCAACCCTTAAACTTTCTTTCAAAGGCAATGTATCCCACCCATCTTTGTTTAAAATTTTGCACTGCCAGAAAGAGAAACAAGTGCCTCCCTCCTGCTTAAGGAATCCAGTAGTTTAAATTTAATATAGACTCATTGCCATTTATGTCCTGGAAAAGATATCCTGTACTGACATATTTTTCACAACCCTGTGACTTAGCAACAGTGTTTGGAGAACAGAGAAAAAAAAAATACCAATCCACACACTGTTCTTGATATTCACTGGTCTGCATCTCATATTACATGCCATGGTGAGAGCTATTCAGGTACATTTGTTCTTCTGAAGGTTAACAAAAGTATTATTTACTTCCACATTATGGAGTCAAGCATCATATGTATTTATTTTGAAGAAGAAAATCCATATCCAGGAAGAACAATGCCTCTTTCTAATGGTTTGCTGAGTGTCTAGGACTATTCTGTTCCTTCCTCTTTTACAGAATTTCACAAGGCACCACAAACTTAGGCTGTTGCAGTGAAACTGTCTAGTAAAAGTAACAACACAGATTTTTTTATTCTATCCATTAAAGCCTTTGCATTTTTTTCTTCATATTCTATACATCACAGGAGTGGTGTGACAAACTGGGCAAAGAAAGCAGAGAAATGCAGAAGCAGCTACAGCAAAGTATTCTGCTGCTCTACGTGCACAGGATAGTCAGGTTTTAAGAGCACATCTTTAGAGGCTTCATCAGACTGAAAGAAACTGAATCCTGAACTTTGGTTGAAATAATAAAAAGCTTCTGCAATGTGAGCTAAAGAAAAACTTTTCTTCCAAACTAACAGCGTGTTACCATTTTTGTTTTATCTTTGGGCAGCAGTAAAACCAGAAAGCACTGTATCAACTTGGCTTTTCATGAATAACAGGAGGACAACAAGAAAATGCAGAGTTTTTACTGAAATGAAGCCCTCAGAATCACTGAAATACTATGTACAGCAGTATCTAACTGGACTGCAAAATGCTTGAACCAGAATGTTAATCTTAAATGCCAAAGTGCTCTGAAAAAAAAAAGCTGCTACAATGACTCAGTCTAAAAAGTTGTACTATTTTAAGAAAATTAAAATGAGATTAATAAGTGCAGTCACTATAAGAAAAAAGAGGATTAAAATGTGACTTGCACATGGCTAGAGATATCTCCACAAAACATTACAGTGCAAGGATCACTAAGAGGACAAAGGAAGGTAAGTGGAAGATGAAGAAAAATATTTGCATTGAAAGTTAACACTTTTTGACAGCAAGGTCAGTTAACCACTGAAATTAGTTCTTTACATAAATGGGAACTTTGCTTAACACATCACAGCTGTAAAATGAAGTCTTTGTTATATTTCTGGTCAGAAGATATCAGTTTAAAGCAAAATACTGCAGGAGCTTCTATATTAAGAAATGTGCCAAAATAATCAAAATAGGCCCTTTAGAGTAAATCCACTAAGCAGGGGTACTTCAACAATCTCCTTTAGTCTTTTGCACAATCCACAACCATGGTAATTAGGGGAAAAAAACCCAAACAACTACTTACAAAAACCTGAACTTGAGAGATCACAGTATGTTTATATGCATTTAAGCACGGACTGAAAATGTTAAGTATGCCATAATTTTACAGGAAGCTATTACCAATAGCTGTCATGAGAAATTTAAATCTTAGCTGTATTTCTTCTTTTGAGCACCAGACTACCAGACTCGCATTGTCTAACGACTCTTATAGGTGTCACACACCTTTGCAAACTTCTGCAATCTTCTACATGATAAGAATTAATCATTTCAGGGATGCTGCAATGAAACCAACTTGTACAGAACCCACTATTTCTAATGCTTATCAAGGTGCAGATGATGTAAGAAATTTATCAGTGAACATCCTGGAAACAACACTGCTTCGATACAGTTTTATGCGTCACCAAAATGTTTTACACAAGTGGCTGTCCCCCTTTTTTTGAGGCCAAGTAACTCCCTCCAGTACCTGATGCATAAATATGCCAGAAGCTCAAAGTTTTGCTAAAGGACAGCCAGGCCTACTGCCTCTAGTTGCACCAGGTTTTATAAGAGGAATAAAAACTTTGAGTATTGAAGTGAGCAAGATCTACTACAATGTAACAAATGGCATTCTTAATATTAATCACCTTCATATTCTAAGTTATCTCACTGAGGCATGTATATCCATACCCTATTAAATGTACCTTAAGCTGCATACAGATGATCACTTGGTCACCATTAACTTGCAGCACACTGGCTGTGCAGATTTCAAGTGCCTCACAAACAAAAGGACACAGTATTGTAATGGTCTGTTACAGCTTCTGTACACAGTAATCAGATATTACAACTCCCTTTGTGAAGCTTGTGCTCTGTCAGGGCTCAAGAGGGTGTTAATAAAAAAGGAGAGCAGAGGGAAAAAAAAAAGAGTGGGATTGTGATGTTCACTGAATTGCTCAAAATGCTAGCAAATGACAGGGGAGAGAGGAAAGCATGCAGGTATTCATGTTCATATAAAGGGGATTTCTTTTTGCTCTCTTTCCAGCATTTTTGGATGTCAGCTCTGAGATCTACTGAAGACATAGCTTTTTTTCTTCCCCAGCTGCTTAATTAACATGGCAGCTGGCCCTGTGACTATGTCAGAAACAACATATGCATCAAAAGTGGAATGGGTGTCCTTGCCACAAGGAATTCTATTTTAAAGCAGAAATGACTCATTAACTACTGGGGTGTCCCAAAAGCTACAATTTGTCAAGCTGTCAGGGATAAGGCAGGAAAAAAAAGGAAAAGAGGTCATGTCTTTATTTGTGTCTGTAGCTTGAAAAGCAGAGAGTACAACACTGTACACCCAACTCCACTCTGAAAGGGAATCTTCTACGCAAGCCATGATTTGAAAACAACTCTATGGTGTCTGCTATTCCTAAAACCTTGTCTAAGTTATCTACTCTTTTATTAGACAGACTTTTAAATCTGCCTAGTGGTAAGAAAGAATGCTATTGAGTGTGCACAACTAATCTGTCTACAAGGAAAGAAAGGATGCAATGAAAGGATTTGCAGATGTATCACATGCTTTGGGATAAAAAAAAAGTAGAGATTCACTTGATTAATTGCAAGAGACCTCCAAGCTCAGCCAGTCCAACCTAGCACCCAGCCCTAGCCAGTCAACTAGACCATGGCACCAAGTGCCTCATCCAGGCTTTGCTTCAACACCTCCAGAGATGGTGACTCCACCACCTCCCTGGGCAGCCCATTCCAATGCCAATCACTCTCTCTGGGAAGAACTTCATCCTAACATCCAGCCTTAGATACCCTTGCCACTCTGCAGGCTTAGATTCTCAGAGCAACAACACGATCTTTTTCTTTCAGTGTCCCAAGACACAGTCTCCTTTACATTACAGAAGACATACCAATCAAATAGTCTAATAGTCCTACATAATAATCAAATAGTCCTAGATAATAATCAAATAGTCAAACAGTCCTACCAACGAGGCTATCACCAAATATACGTACAACTGAGATAGCAGGTATTTTATTTTCTTCCAAGCTCATTTTTGCAGGAAATTCCACAACCACTCTAGGTTATCTATTCCAGTATTTCACTGCTGTCACAGCTATCAAACATTCCTTAAGATCCAAACTAAATCACCACGGAGGTGACCTTTGGGTAGTTTTCCATTTATCTCTTGAAATGGTGCCATGTCTGCTCTCCCTGCATCACTAAGTGGAGCGTTTTTTAATTCCCTAGGCTAAAAAAAAACCCTTTCCCAATAATCACTCCTCAGTCCTTCAACTTAGCTGGTACAAGAAATTTCTTAGACTTTTCTGCTAGTTTGAGCCTAGCTAGAACATTTTGGTAGAGAAGGATTAGATTACAGGCTGTGAAAGAGAAACAGGAAGATGTCAACTTCACTCATAGGCTTGCTGAGAAGTATAAGAACAAGAATCCAAACATAGATAGGAGTCATTCTTCTACTTGGGAGCTCTGAGATGCATTTTTCTCTCTAGCCTCTCTGCCATCTCTCTGATTAATCCACTTTGCTTCCTAATCCCCTGGCTGAACCTCCATTCTTCCTTGGGACTGGGGTAAGGTTGAGAGGGGTGGGAGAAGGTGGAAGGGCAGTTGGGAGCCTCTCCTGGGGACTCAGATTTCTGGGAGGGCTGTTGTGTTTCTGTAGTACCTTTTATCTTGTACATTTCTGTATATACTGTAAATATCTATACATTGTGCTAAGCTGTAAATATAAGCTTCATTCAAACTTCCAGAGCCGGCTGAGTCTAGTCTGGGTGATTTCTAAAGTGTGGAGGGGCAGGGAACACCCAAACCATCACAACTTTTCATTATACTTGTTTTTCCCCAGACTCTCTCATTAGCTTGTCTAGTTTTGATACAGTGATGTAGAAAAAGAAGCACGCTTTAAGGCCTGACCAAGGCTTAACATAGTCTTCTGGTACTAGTCTACAAACTGCACCACTGTGAAATTTTTCCTTTCCTTGGCACAAAAAAACTGAAAGCAAGGCTTGAGTGCAAAATCCTCCTTCCTCTGAAAGTTTTCTTATGCAACTAATAGCCTGCAGCTAGCAGGCGATTCAAATTAGACATCACTTAATTTGGCCTTCAAATTTCTACACCTAGAGGTAGAGAGCAACATACCATGCTCTCCTGTAAACATGCCAGCGACACAAATGTTTGCCAGTACTGAGACAAATTTAATTGTTATCCAGTGGAAACTGGACAAGGAAAAATTAATACTGAAAGGCATTAGCAAATTCCACCTAGTCCTTAAAAAATCTATCTGATTCTTGAAATATAATACTCTCATTTATCCAGCTAATATTCTAACAGCACTGGAAATTTCAACTGTGTAAGAATTTTCCTGTGAAAAAATGAGGACTCACCTTCCTGAAGTCCAACACTTAAGCCTGTTATGTTCAGTATAAACACTATTAATTCAAGATACAGATATTCACACAGAGACCTATTAGGTAACACCGTGATACAAATAAAGTAATTAACTATCAGTGTGTGTATAGAGTTTTGCTGTTTAAAATTGCTGCACTATTTTTGGACTAGCAAAGCCATACAATCCTGAACTTCAGTGACTCCCTAGCACGCAACTGACAGCAGTTACAAAGCAGCTTTGCAGAAAAGGATCTGATGATCTTGGTATATAAGTTGACTATAAGCCTGCAATGCCAAATTCAGAGACACAGCAGCATCAGAGCAGCCTTCGGTCTCTGAAGGTAAATTAGAAAGTCTAAAGACAGGAGGAGTCTCCCTTGGAAGAGGAAGATGATTACATTAGAGACCATCTAATCAAGTTGGACACCCACAAATCTATGGGAACCAGTGTGATGCACCCACAAGTTCTGAGGGAGCCTGACACTATCCATCATCTTGAAAGGTTACAAAGAACAGGAGGTGAATGAAGATTGAAGGAAAGACAGTGTCACTCCCTGCATCTGATAAAGGGTGGTAATTTTCCTTGCCTTTCTTTTTGTTGTTAATGTATTTGTAAAAACTATTTTTGTTACCCCTCACAGGAGCTGCCAGGCTGAGTTCTAGCTGGGCTTTTGCCCTTCTTCTGTCCTCTCTGCACGGCCTAACTAAATCCCTGTACTTTTTTCAATTGCATTATCCTATACTCTTGAACAACTAATCCACAATCCTAAACAGACCAAGTCTCTTACTCCCACAGAGCAGAATGTGATCAGTGTCAATGAAATCTTACTTTGTGGTGGCTGAAAGTACATCTTCAGACTCTTTCTCTCATCACAGCATTGATAAAATGCATATGGAAATAAGGAAAATCTGCAGAGTCACTTTTGACAGCTTCAGAAACATTGAAAAGTACAAGGAATGTATAGGATAGACACAAAGCTCATTTTAAAAAATCCATTTAGAAATCAAATCACACATCAGAAAAAGGCCATTTCCCTTATGGTATATTGAAGACAAATTCTGTAGGTTTACATTTTGGAAGTATTCAAGTGGGTATAAGATATAGATAAAGGAGATTTTCTATTATCAGTGTGCAAAAGAAGCAAGTACTTCTGAAATCTCAGATATGCAAAGACATAAATAACATTAAGAAATTAGAGTTGCCTATCAGCTGAGCTACTTTATTTTCTACACATATAAAGAAATAAAGCTGTCTGATTAAGAATGCAACACTTGAGAACAAGCTCAAGGCTTGGCATGGATCTATACGTCTGTGTGTATGTTTGTATAAATCTCCCTATTCACAGTGCCACTGCTGCTCTTACATCCAGCTGTTTTACACTCATTGCCAGATGGCACTTTGGTGTACAACTCCAATCAAGCACAATATGTGACACAGTAGTAAAAAAAACCAGTACACTGATGCCTCTGAAAATAAAAACTCAGGAAAACTACTCTGAAAAGCACATGTGACTAGAACATATCAAGCAAGCAGTGAATGTTCTTACATTTTCACTTTGCCTCTGATGAGCTTTGCTACTTCTACACTGACAGCAGTTTCCAGTGAAGGAAGTCCAGTAAATGAGGTAAACCTCAAGAGCCAGGGTATTGTTAACTGCTCATTAGAAAGCAGTTCTCTGGCAAAAACAAAATGAAAATCAATGCCTATAAAAATTTAGATTTATGGTGGCATTTCACATTGTATTGTACCCCAGAATAGGAAGCAAAACCAGAGTATCAAAGGATACTCACATCACAAACAATCTCCATTTTATTGTCATTGTAAGAAGTAGTAAATGGGAGCTGTTGCTGTCTTAGTGAGTCCTCTGCTAGTGCTTTTACTCACCATGCCTAAAGACAATCATGACTAGCAAATATCATTCCCTACTCTGTTGGAGTCACTAACTCAGTAAAATATGTGGAAGGCAGCATGACAAACATAACCAGAAAAGAGCAATTCATCTTTAATGCCAATGCAAATAAAACTCAGAGAAGTATTTCTATGTGCTAAAACACCTTTCACAAGCAGAAAAAGAAACAGAAGTGGGCACAGGAAGAGAAGTCTGTTACAACTAAACATGTATGGAACATGAAGAAGTATTGGCACTCATCAAGTTCTAGTCTACTGCAGCATATTCATCACACTCTGGAGAACCAACTCAAGACTGCACATCAAGGCAGATTATGTTCTTAAGAATTAAGAAAAAAATCCATTATTTCTTCACCTTGAGAAAGTAAATTATATAAAATTTTAAAGGAACTGGGAAAGAATCATCATTAGCCCTAGTCTATATTAAAATGAGTTACTTCCTTAATCAAAAATACTCTAAGTCAATTCTTATGACTT
The DNA here is from genome assembly GCF_015220805.1 of Pogoniulus pusillus. NCBI lineage: Eukaryota > Metazoa > Chordata > Aves > Piciformes > Lybiidae > Pogoniulus > Pogoniulus pusillus. The sequence goes on along the minus strand of NC_087269.1, from coordinate 46,025,617 downwards.
CATAGAATGTTCTGCTACTATTCAAACTAAAGCTGGAAAACAAATATTAAAGCGAACAAAACTCTAAAAGTAAAGAAGTAATTATTTGGTTATTTGTTAATTAAAGATTAAAATAATTCATGCTACTGATACATTATATTATCTGCTTGACACATGTTCATGTTTAATTGCTATTTCCAATATTTAATATCACCATTGTTCCAAAAAAACAGTATTTTATGAATGAAATTCTACAAGTAAAGGGATGAAAGCATTTAGTCCTCACTAAAAGTGAGAGATTTCCTACCAGAACGTGACAGGATTCAATTGACAGGATGCCAGCAGCAACTTCTCTTCTAAATATAGTCTCGATTTAAAGACTGAAATATTCCATTAATTGCTACTATGCATCACTGAAAATGTACATATTCACTTTAAAGAAAAAAGTTCTTCTATATATTTTGCAGTATTAGGAGACTATGATTGAACCTGGTGACTTGTAAGTAGAAGCATTTAATAAACAAATATTCTTAGTGAAGGGTACTGAAACAATCCCCCACTTCAAAATTAATGACCTTAATTCTTTCCACTAAGAATGATTCTTTTTGTGATTTAAGTTACAACATTCCTTAAAAAACAACCATTGCTTCTTACCAGGAAAAGTCAACTCATATTAGATCAGATGTATTGGCTCACAACTGTGCCCACATTTCATAAGGGAGTACGATGCAAGGATCTCCAAGTTTGTGCTAGAACCACAGTTAGTACAGATGTATTATGGCAACAGAGAGCTGCTTACTTGGCTCCGCTGAGATGCAGGACTAACTGGTACGGATGATGAAACCATACTATTTTCTGACCTCATCATGCACTTAAGGATCTTAAATAGACTGATATGTAGCTACATTTGATGAGACGTTGCTGAAATAGGTCTTGAGTCAGCTGATTACAATACAAAAGAAATGAGAAAGTAAGCCAAAACAAACCAATCCAACATAAAAATCCCCACAACAAATCTACCAAAAAAATCCCAAACAACCAAAAACATAACAAAAAACCCTACCCACATACAAAGAGAGACAAAGACATGTGTGTGGGGAGAAAGCAGGGTAACAGAAAGGGCTTTTTTAAAAAGGAAGTGTGCAACTGGACAACATTAAAATGAAGTCGCAGAATTTAAACTGCATCCAAAAGCTAAATGCCAGCTGAAAACCCACAGAAACCTACAATCAAAACATGGCTCTATCCCCACTGAAAGATCAGCCAAAAAGCTCATAGTACTACATGGATCAGGTGGCCCATGGAGAGCTTGTGCACACCAATGTCCCTTGTTGTCAGTTTTCCTGATTTCCACAATGCAATACCTAAAATCACCACATAATCCATTAGTTTCACAACAGACAATCGTTCCAACAAACAGCTGCATTTTGTTGGTCTGAAATTGCAATTGAAGTAGAAACAGGTTTTATCCTATTTGACATTTTTTACCTAGAAATGTTAGGCACCCAGAAGCTTTGCCATTGTGCTTTAAAAAGGTCTTTAAAATATTGTCAGAAAATCACCACCTTATCTGCTTCAGTGGCGAAGCAGATTCTTATTCAAGAAAACAACGTTACAATTCCAGGAACATTCACCATAATGGTAAGAAGGAAAAAAAAAGTGTTTTCGTTTCAAGGGAGCTCAAGATAGACTTTGAGTTTTCTCACCACTGGGTTCTCCTTCACAAAATCTCTGCCTTAGTTATTTGTGTTATGCTTGACACATGTAGGCTACAATGGCATTGCCTGAAACACCCAATACAGAGCTGGCATCAAGCATGCCTTTACTAGTGCTAGCACCTAAGTGTCAGTGTGTACAGGTGTCAACAGTCAAATGCCTGCTTTTGTGAGTCGTGTGACCACTGCCATTACAGTCAGCTAGGCTGGTGACTTCAGCACACTATCTTAACCCTTGCATTAATGGCAATACTAAAACTAGTACAGCAAAAAGCAGCCCATAGGTAGTATTAGAGCTTTAAAATGCTGTTAATACTTCAGAAAATCATCCTCCCCACAGCAACTAGATTCAAAAGAATAATATTTTAATATTATATTTAAAGAATACCTTTTTAATGGTTTCTTCTGCATTAGGCTACTGATTAGCCTGTTACACCACTGAGAGTGTTGAGCTTGATATGAAAACACAGGTGGAGTATGAGAGAGGATATTCTTAGTTACACTGGTTTGTATCAAATCACCACAGAGCCTAAAATACCAGGATGAAATTTCCTATTGCCTGGGCAAAACTGTAACAATATATGACAATAATGATGGAAATCTGGGGGGAAAAAAAATGTTCTGATGCTTTGCAGATTTTTACTGGCTCACCTTATCTTGTGAGAAATCTATCAAACCCAGGAGCCGGAAATGTGAACAGACATGCAAGATGCGATGCTCACACCATCAAGTTCATTCAGAGTTTAGCAGAGATGCTTCTGTCAGTCTCCTAAGACCTTCTTTGCCTGGAAACTGTACTTTTCAGCAAATAGTCTTCCCTTTGTTTCTTATCCTAGTCTTGATTTTGAAAGATTCTACATTTCCCAATGAACAAAAACCTGTAATTTTGCAACAGTATATATAATTTCAATACAGGAAGTATATCTTCTCTCTATTCATTTCATGAATCCAATGTGACTGTGTTTGGTCTAGTGTATATAAGATCTTTTTCCCATTACTGAGTTATTTTAGCAGAGCATTCACTATTACAACATTGTTTGCACTCAGGTGATGAGACCAAGCTTTGATTTGAAGTAGATGAATGGAGCAACTTAAAGATGTGCAACTACTGTAAGAAAAGAGGGAAAGGAAGATGTAGCAGAATACTCACTTTGACGAATCTATGAAGTATATTACAAGAGCACCAATACTAAGAGCGAAGACTAAGACAACCTACAAAATAAAAGAAGAGAGTAATTATTCAGAAGTGTTGGAGTGAAACCTGCTTTCCTTAACAAACAAAAAAGGGCAATGAAAATAAACCATAACATTTTCTTCTTGTTTTGGCTGTTATTTTCTTTAGAAAGCTTCTCCTCCATGCATTTCAAACATTATATACTATCACTGAGTGCTTCCTTGCATTGAAAAAGAGACAGAATTTGAACTCTCAATCTGGGAAAAATCTTCCAAGACACTGCTATCATAATTCATATAACTGCCACTAAAATACAAGTATCTAAACTTTGCAAGAAGCTCCAAATACCCATCTACACCAAACGGTGATGTGTGTATGCAAAACTCTATCATTCCTCCGCTATAACTTCCCTGATTTTAAACCAAGGCTTGTTTTCTCTTCTGTTGCATTGCAGTTGACATCTCCCAAAATCACAGAAAGGGCATCAGAAAAGAATGGTATCTTAAATTCTATTTTTATCCTGCTTGCAAAGAAACTTGTTTTTTCTTTGTGAAGTAACAGAAGCATTGAGCTGAAACTGAATACGTCAAGTGTGTGAAGAAAAGCAAGACCTGACCCAATCATGTTAATGCAGTATTACAATCAAATGAAAAAGAAAATTACTATGTTTCCATGCTATACAAAATGATCCTCAGGTGCAAGTTTTTCTTCCATGTTCCCAGCTAAAAAAGCTGAAGGCAAACTTGGTTATTCTAATCCATGAGAGACAATTGCCGAGTCTAGTTGTGGATTTGGATTAGTCTTTGTCAGAGGGGCATGGGAGAGAATATGTAATCTGGGAACTTATGATGCTTGAAAAAAAAGCATGAACATAGACAAGCTGATGCTCCAAACTTCCAGCACCTAGAATCTAAGGGAGGAAAAAGGCACATGCAAATTACTGCCTTTTCAAATAGGCCATGAGAAGAAGTTGCTTCCTCTATTTATTATTCTAATGCATTTGGCACAACATTGCAATTGCTACACATCTATTATAACTTCTCTCTGTCTGGCAGCAAAGACTCTTTTCATTTATAACAACTTATTGTTTGTTTGAGAAATGTGAAGTTATATGCTAGCAGCTATGCTGACTAAACACTTAGTATCAAGCCAAAAATAAACACCAATCCAATTAAAGAAGGGGGAAAGCAAACCACGGAATAGTTGCCACCTATCCTTAAAAAAAAAACACATAAAAATACAAATTTATTTACAGTGCCCAAAAAAACTGTACAATGCCTTTTATAGGCAGGAGTCAGGTAAAGAGCAAATGAAAGCCAATTAAAGAGAACTGTAAAAATGCTTTGTTACATACTGCTAGCAAGTTGCTCCAGAAGAGCTTTGACTGCTCTGTTGCAGTCAAACTGCAGTAAAGCTTTAAGCATCCGCAGAAAGGGAAGAGAGGGTGGGGAAGGGAGAACTAAACAAAGAGACAACAACAACAACAAAAAAATGAAGCAAAACAACCAACCAACCTCTGGAAATTTTATTAAGAGAGCAACAACATCATAAAATTGCAGGGAAAGTATAGAGTCATTGAGAAAATACTTCCAAAAGTAAGCCTGCCCAGATTTCCTTACTAGATCTACGTAACAAAAGGATACAGTGATAACCCAAGGGGTGGCACTGTTTCCCTTTACAACTTGCACCGAACTCGTCCCGGTACTACTGAAGAAGGATGGGACAACGGAAAGGCTGTTTACGGTAGGGGAGAGCTAGGGTTCCTACCTCCACAGCAACAAGTAATGTAAGGACACTACTGCAGGAACTTCAATCTCTGGTTACTATGCAGTATCTGAATGTTCCAGAGAACAGGGACCAGAAGTCACTTAGCAAATTCTTCCTTGTACAGATCAGAACTATCCAGACATCATTAAAGTAAGATAGCATAAACCTCAAAAGTAAAGCAAGAAATTTAAGAAAAATGAGTTGTCCATTGTTATGTTCCTCTTAAGTGTTAAAATAAGAAGCACAAGGAAAAAAGCAACAACGTTCAGGAGTCCTGTAACCTCCAGTACTTTAGGGCATCCAAGAGTCAGTCCTTTGTTATCTGATATCAATCTGTTGCATACTGTTCCTCAGAAATATCTGTATGAAATACTTATTCTAAGGTTAATTTTTTCAGCACTAAGCCTACGGCACTTCATGGAATACATTAAGTAGTTCATTATTAATACTTTTATAGTCAGTTTTAATTTCTAAATCCACACAGTCAACTACAGAACTATTTAACTTCTTCATAAAAGGCTTTAAAATAAGACTCTATTAGCTTTTATATTTCAAAGTATTTCAGGAGAATACAAATTATTTATTACCATAAGACTACATCCTCAAGAATCTACTAATTTTCCAACATCAATTTGCCTTAGTAGTATGTCAGTAGACTGAGATTTCAATGTAACTTGAATGAAAATTTACATACTTCAAATACAAACCCCAAGCTTCCTTTACAAATTATTCCCATTTTGATGGTTATTTTTCTAACATAAAAACAGAATTTACTTCTCTGGGTTTGTTAGGAATTATAGGATGGATGTTAGGAGGAAGTTCTTCACAGAGAGAGTGATTTGCCATTGGAATGGGCTGCCCAGGGAGGTGGTGGAGTCACCATCTCTGGAGGTGTTCAGGAAAAGCCTGGATGAGGCACTTAGTGCCATGGTCTAGCTGACTGGCTAGGGCTGGGTGCTAGGTTGGACTGGATGATCTTGGAGGTCTCTTCCAACCTGGCTGATTCTATGACTCTATGACACGCCAGTTGCAAGTTCACTCTAGGACACGCACCAGCATCTGTGCAATTGTAACAGCAAGACTTGAGCAAGTATAGACTACGGAAGAGCCAAAGTGGCTTACTTAAACTGATGTCTCATTAACTGATACCCTTTATGCAAACAACGAAATTCAGAAAGCATTCCATGTAGGCAAGGACATAAGTGCTACTAAATTATGCACCACAGCTGCTATAAGCAGCTGAGCAATTGATATCACTTAGGTTACTATAAATATAAATGGAGTAAGTGCTATTTACTATGACACAATATAGATTCTTGATCTAAAACATCAGTGTTCTCCACTCACTATTTTTGGTAGCACTTGATTAAGCTGTTTTTATTAATATTACCTTTGAATAGATCACAGTAAACTAATGCAGCTGTGTGATGTTAAATTATACAACTCATATTAATTCATCTAACCACACAGACTTCAGAACTTTTTGATTGTCAAGGCAAATAAAAAGTTAAATATGGTTTTGAAACAATCAATAGTAAATTCCCACCATACCCAGACAGCGAGGAGTGAAGATCTCTAAGATCCATAAGGAGAGCCTGGTGCTGTGCTCTGGATGGAACTGTATATTGCTGTTTTCCTGGGTTTAAATATATTGCCCCATCTCCAGTCTTTTTGCTTCTATTTCTTTACCCTGTCCCTCCCAGGCCAGTGTATAAGTAACTAAAACCACAAAGGCAGAAGTACAAAATTGCTGCCATTTTACTCTCTGAGGTCATGAATTATCAGGGACTCTTGTTGGCAGCATGGGTTCACAAAGGGCAGGTCCTGTTTGATAAACCTGTCCTCTTCCTATGACAATGTGACCTGCTTAGTATATGAAGGAAAAGCTGTGGGTACTGTTTACCTGGACATTAGTAAAGCCTTTGACTCTGTCTCGTACAGCACCCTCCTGGAGGAACTGGCTGCTCATGGCTTGGATGGGTGTGTATGCTGAATGGCTGGGCCCAAAAGCTGTGTGGAGTGCAATCCAGTTGGCAGTCAGTCAGCACTGGTGTTTGGCAGGGCTCACTGCTGGGGCCAGTTCTTTTTAATGTCTCTATAGAAAAGCCTGCATGAGAGGACTGAATGCACCCTCAATGAAGTTTGCAGTACCAGGTACAGTGTGACAAGCAGGAAGTGGAGAAGCCACACCTTGAGTACTCTGTTCAGTTCTGGGGCCCCCACTACAAGAAAGACATCGAGGGAAGGGCAACAAAGCTGGTGAAGGGTCTAGAGAACAGGAGTGAATGAGGGAACTGGAGTTGTTTAGTCAGGAGAAAAGGAGGGTGAGTGGGACACCTTCTCACCCTCTAGCTGAAAAGCGGTTGTAAAGAGTTAGGTGCCAGGCTCTTCCCCCTAGTAACAAGAGATAGGAGAACGACCTCAAGTTGCTCCAGGGAAGGTTTAGACGGGATATCAGAAGAAACATCTTCACTGAAAGGGTTCTCAAACCCTATAACAGGCTGACCAGGGAGCTGGTTTAATCTCCAATTCTGGAGGTGTTTAAAAGACATGCAGATGTGGTGGTAAGGGGCACAGTTTAGCACTGGCCATCTTAGAGTTAGACAACATTTGGACTCAATGATTTAGATCTTCTCCAACTAAAACGATTTGAAAATTCTACAAATAGTTCCTCGTTTTGTCTTCTTTTTTTAATACTAAGTCATTTTTTTCCCTCAGCTTTCCACTGACATATTGAAAAGAAAATGAACATTTCTGTTCAATCCATAAATTTGACAAGATTGAGATTTTCTAATTAGTGAAAAAATACAAGAGAAAAAGTCCCATCTGTTAACAGTGTTCTCTAGCGTGCAGTTAATTAGGTTTGTTTGGAGAGTGCCTGGCAATAAGACCAATTAAAGTGCATGCAACTTTTCCAATTCAGTATTTCATCTCCTTAGTCAAAAAATCAGCAGTACTTTCTATCACAATGTGTTCTTTTCTAGAGCTAACTGCACAGCATTATATATATGTAAATATGCATGTGTGTGCACACACATACATACATATATATATATATATATACATGGAGGTGGCATTTTGGGTGGCTTTGGTTGTTTTATTTTTGCTCCTTCCAACCTAAAGCATCAAGGAAAGAGTCTTACTCTTTCTGGTGTAGCACCTACACAAAAAAAAAACCCAAATCAGACATCTCCACTTGAGCATTGAATATCTTTAAAGCATAAAAGTGCCACTAACTTATAGAATTAAAATGGCCTCAAAGTCATAGCCAGAATCTGTATACTCAATATAGAAAAAAAAAAATCTAACTATAAGGGTTAAAGAATAGGGAATTTATTACCTGAAATGAAAAAGGAAATCAAGTAAGTAATCATTTGCCAACAGTTACCACACTCCTGTATCTGAAATACCACAATACAGAAATGAAAATTAATAAACTATTAAAAAATACTTGTGGTAAATGCTATCTTTTTAAATTAAGCAATTTTTGTATTTTTAAGTGGTATTTCTTTAAAACAAATGAAAAACCAAACCCCAAGCAAATTAATTTCACTGCTCATCTCTTTACTTCATCGTAGTATATTCCTCATTAGTCCCCATCAACAATTTTTTACCTGAACAACGACACAAGAGAACATGTAAAAAAAAAAAATCAAAGGAAAATAAGATGGAAATGAAACAATGGTGATAAAAAGGCCAAAAAAAGAGTAAAATAACAGGGTAAGGAAAAGGCTGTGCCTTCTAAATTATGAAATCTGAAATGTGTGTCTAGAGATAAGGGTTTGGGGTAAAAACAAGCACTAGCAATTGCTCTCAGGAAGAAGTAAAATTGCAAATGTGGACCTTATGAGTATTTAGGCATGATTCTGAAATCCATAGTGTGTTGTTACCATGTCATACATACCAACACTGCTGCTAAAGGAACTTCAACTTTTATTGCAATGTCCTAAGAAATATCTAAAAGGAACTTCTTTGCGAATGGATTGCTTCAAGGATACCATTTAATGACATTATCTACCTTACACACTCAAATTATAAATCCACATTTTATGGCAGACAAAAGGAATCCTCACATTTCTCAGTCATTTAGACATTAGTCTGACAAGCAACCTATAAAACAGACACTTGTGCCAATAAATGTTGGAAGAGAAATTAGAGGATTAATTCAAAGAGGTTAGTTCCTCTTGCCAAGGTTTTATGGTCAAACGAGCTGTGCAAGTTGTTTTACTCAGATTCACTGTTATTATTTCTAAATTCTCAAATAGCAGATCTCTACATAGAAACATTTTCACATAATCACAGCATGTTGGGGGTTGGGAGAGACCGCCAGGGACCATCAAGCTCAAACCCTCTGCCAAAGCAGGATCACCTAGAGCAGGCTACACAGGAATGCATCCAGGCAAGTTTTGAAAGTCTTCACAGAAGGAGACTCCACAACCTCTCTTCTCAACTGTTCCGATTCTTTGTCACAAGACACATGCAGCAAAGGGGGAGGCATTTGTGGAAATAGTCTCTGAAGACATGGAAAGTTCTTGGTCTCAATAAAGCCCAGTGAAATTCTATTCACAAAAAAGAAATGGTCAAATTGCTCAGCACACAATAAAGCACTTGAAAACTTGTCAACGAACATACACTAAAAGAGTATGAAAACAAGACTGTCACTGCTAACTGCATCTGATTAACTGCACAAACAGTTGACTGCTGCAGTAGTCAACACTACAGCCCTCATTTTCCATTTAGCATTACCTAATGTGGTGGGGCTTTTCTTAAACATTTTGTAAACTAATTTCCCCAATCATAGTATTTCCACTTCTGTGTCCAGAACAAACGTGGAATGTAACAACTGTTGACAGCTACAAATTAAGGAAGCCTTGTATTCATTGTCAAGTTCTGTTATAGATCTAGGAAAAGCTACAGCTGTTTTTATAAACTTCTAAAGAGAAGTAGCCATCAACAATGTGACTTTTTTAAACAGGGATCACTACACCTGCAGAGATTTCCATGCTGATTTGTAGAAGCCCACTGTTCCTCAAGTCACAAGGTCTACCCAGTGATTAGGCACAGCTTACTGGTCTAGTTGACTGGCTAGGGCTGGGTGAAAGGTTGGACTGGATGATCTCAGAGGTTTCTTCCAATCTGGTCGATTCTAAGATTCTAAGGTACAGTTACTGCCAATACCAATACCTACTAACTGCACCAGAAACTTTTTTGTGGCAATGAAATTAAGTATCAAATAATGGACATCAATTAGGGTTTCCCTTTTTCTCTGATGTTGTCCTTCAGTCATCCTTCCAAAACTGACAGCTTTTACTGATAAAGGAAGATCTCTCTTATACCAACCTGCTTTAAAGACTGAAAAAGTGACCTTTTTTGATCATTCTGAATGAAATCAAACCTATTTAATCAACCAGCTTTATGTGAGAAATTGTAAACACAAAAAGCTGCCTTTAATTAGCATGCAGAAGAAAACTATGTAGGGAGCAAATCTGAGCAATGACTGGAAACTGGCACCAGCTAGATTTCAGACACTGTACTAAATTGAGATATCTGATAATTCTAAACAAGAGAATTCACCTTATCTCACTGGAAAACAGAAAACAAGAACAGCCTAACATTTTTCCAGGGGCTATTTCAAAATATAATTCTAATCAGAACTCTCAATTGACCAGGGAAATGTAAATATAGACAAATGTGAGCTCTTTTGTTTTTAGACTAATTTGAACTGAAAAGCCTGCCAATTAATTCTCTGACAGAGTCATTAATCATGTGATATGAGATCTCAGTGTAATTAGATAATACAATTTAGCAGTTTCACTGGAGCAGTAGTGAAATGTTCAGGGTTGTGGTGATCTCAGTTTGCAGGGAGGAAAGCCATTCGCAACGGGCTTTGGAAGTAAACAGAACAAACATTCATACAGTATACTGATGGGTGGAGCACTGCTGCATAAGGAATTGGCTGGATGATTGCACACAGTGAGTGGTGATCAACAGCACAACGTCCACCTGGAGCCCAGTGACAAGTGGCATTCCTCAGGGGTCAGTGCTGGCACCAGTGCTGTTTAACATCTCTGTCAGCAACATGGACAGAGGAATCAGTGCACCCTCAGCATGTTTGCAGATGACACCAAGCTGTGTGGTACAGTCAACTTGCAAGAGGGCAGGGATCCATCCAGAGGGACCTGGACAGACTCATGACATTCAACAACCCAAGGTCCTGCACCTGGGTTGGTGCAATTCCAAACACAAATCCAGGCTGGGTGGCAAATGGCTGGAGAGCAGCCCTGAGGAAAAGGACCTGAGAGTCTGGGTTTAATGAAAAGCTTAACATGAACCAGCAGTATGCTCATACAGCCCAGACAGTGAACCATGTCCTGGGCTGCATCAAGAGAAGCATGACCAGCAGGGCAAGGAAGGGGATTCTGTCCCTTTACTCTGCTCTTGTCAGACCCCACCTGCAGTACTGTGTGCAGTTCTGGAGCCCCCAACACAAGAAGAACACTGAACAGCTGGAGCAAGTCCAGAGGAGGGTCACAAATATGATCAGAGGGTTGGAGCACCTCTGTTATGAAGACAGGCTATTAGAGTTGGGGCTCTTCAGCCTGGAGAAGAGGCTTCAAGAAGACCTTGTAGTAGCCTTCCAGTATCTGTATGACAGGATGAGAGCTAATGTGTTTAAACTGGCAGAGGGGAGATTCAAACTAGATGTTAGGAAGAAGTTCTTTACTTGGAGGGTGGTGAAACACTGGAATAGGTTGCCCAGGGAGGCTGCGGATGCTCCCTCCCTGGAGGTGTTCAAGGCCAGGTTGGATGAGGCCTTGAGCGACCTGTTCTAGTGGGAGGTGTCCCTGCCTCTGGCAGGGGGTTGGAACTCGATGGTCTTGAGGTCCCTTCCAACCTGAACCATTTTGTGATTCTATTCTATGATCCTACTCCTTTAAAACACATGAGCATAATTTTTCCATTTCTCTTATGCAAACTCTGCACAGGTATAGTTAGTTAGATGCTACTACAGGTGAAATCCTGATTCACAGTCTGATATAAGGCTACTCTGACATGTAGAGGGTTTTTCACACTTTGGTATTTCAGATAAAGGCACAGAAGCCTTTGATGCCATCACTTACAGGCACAGGTGATTTGCATACTGAACCATGAAGGAAATGCTGAGGATATGCTGTGAGTACTGTCAATCTGGAATTATGATTCAACATCATGTACCAGGTAAGAAATTCACATGAAGTATGAAGTGGAATCAATGATTTGCAACTGTCACTAAATACTAATGCAGAAAAAGGACGATGCAGCAAACAGGGATGTAGGCAATAACATGGCAAGCAAAGGGAAACAAGTTGTTTTAACACAACAAACCTTTACTTGTGGTGAATGCTTTTTCTGGTCTATGAGGACACAAAGACTGGTTTATTCAGCAAATTTTCCTGCAGATTATCTTTCCTGTGTTGCTATGTGGCTGTAATTCTAAAAGTGAAAGCTTTCTAATGAGCCTTTGTAATGTAATTTAAAGAAAAAAACTGTACAATTAAAGGCTTGCAGAACCAACTTCCAGTGTAATTCTGTCTTACCTTTAAAAAACAATACAGCAGTAGCCACTAAATGTGGCCTTGAACCCAACTGTTACTTCAGCTGATCCTTTTCTCTTGCTACTGAGAATACTATGTCAGGTCCTTTATCTTTCACCTGGTGTTATTGCTTTTGTTGTTTGGTGGTTGGGGGTTTTTTTTACATAATAGGAAGAGTTTAATTCTAAGACAACTGCATATACTGGGGTTCAAGAATTGTGTGTGCTGGAAGGAAAAAGAGTATCTCGTGTGAGCTACAGAAAATCTAGCAGCAAATGTTATGAGAGAGAGAGGGGTTTTCTCTGAATGAGTAGTGCAGAATCTGGCCCAGATTCAGACCAGGTAAAGTATACCACTGAAGTACAAGCTCTCTTCCTTTGTGTTTTTTAATGTGCTTTCTTTCCCTCCCTCCCTCCTGAAACTCTACTCACTGTTTATCTCCTATACAGACTTAGTCATATGCTGCTTTACTTAAAGTTTTGAAACAGGTCATCCAGAGTCTAAGGCAGAAATTCTGACAGCCATATGTGAGGAAATCACCTTTTTACCACATGCTTTTTAGATATAACAGCCATTTAAGCCCTTAGCCCAGGATGAGAAATTTCTCTCCAAGTGGTAGGCTCCTAACCGGCTCCTTTCCTCCGTGGCACTGCATCAGAAGACTCACTTCCTTGACGCTTAATCTCCTCTAAAGACATTGCTGCTATCATTCAGCAAGCATGAAGGAAAATGTAGCAGGTGAAAAAAAAGCAGCATCAACAATAAGTGGGCTACTTGGTTTTGTATCAAATCAAAATGGGCTCCACCAACGACTTCCTCCTTCTGCTACACCAGCTCAAGACCCTCCTGCTTAAGACCAAAAAAACCCAACAAACAAACAAGGAGACAATCAAAGCTAGTCCAATTAACACTTAAAAAAATGCTTATACCAAATCTGAGAAACATTTATATTCTGGTGATGACACTGCACGTGAATAAATACTAGCAAGCCTAATGCTAACAATTAATTTGCTTTCTGAAAAGCTTGGCTGACATGCTTCCTCTCTGACTCCCAGACCGAGCTGGATGAAAGATACCTTAGTATTCATAATTCCAAACACTAAATTAAGTTAAAATTCCTTTTGCTGATTGCCTAAAACCTCAGAACACCCCCCTGATCAAAACAATCTTGCAACAAAAACCTATGTAAAAGTCTGCCAAGGCAACTGAACACTGCTGACTCAGTAAGGAAGTCCACCTACTGATTCATTAACATGATTGCCAACAGCGCTGATGTATTCCTTGGATGTCTTTTCTTTAAGCAGTTTCTCCACTCATACTTTGGATTCATATTGCAGTTCCAGGTATATCAAGCATCAGGAAGACTAAACACACATCCATATCTGCTTGCATACCTGACTTGAAAGCTGCAGGTTTTTCTTAACTACAAGAGGATGTCAGTGATAAAAAAGGACTGGTCACTTGGCAGAAATAAATTTATATATTCACACTGTCAAACCAGCCCACTTGGAATTAAATCTGGCAAGGGATGTCAAACATACCAAGGAGGGCTTCTGCAAGTACATCAGTAGAAAAAGGAAGACTAGGGAAACTGTGGGACCACTAGTGAATGAGGTGGGTGACCTGGTGACAGAGGATACAGAGAAGGCATAGCTACTAAATGTCTTCTTTGTTTCAGTCTTTACTGCTAAGACCAGGCCCAGGAATCCCAGTCTCTGAAAGTAAAATAGAAAGTCTGGAGATACGAATGCTCTCCTTCATAGAAGAGAACTGTGTTACAGATCATCCAGGCAAGACAGACACTCACAAATCCATGGGACCTAATGGGATGCATCCACAAGTTCTGAGGTGGTCAGTAGATGCTACTGCTAAGACACTATGCACCATATTTGAAAGGTCATGGAGAACAGGAGAGGTGATTGAGGACTGGAGGAAAGGCAATGTCACCACAGCCTTCAAAAGGGGCAACAAAGAGAACCCAGGAAACTACAGGCCAGTCAGCCCTACCCCCATCCATGGAAAGGTTATGGAATGGCTCACTCTGGAGGTTTATCTCTAAGAATGTGGAGAAAAAGAACGTTATTGAGAGTGATCAGCATGGATTCACCAAGCAGAAATCATGCTTGGCCAATCTGATAACCTTCTATGATGGAATGACTAACAGGATAGATGAGGGAAGAGCTGTCTGCCTCAACTTGGGCATGACTTTTGACACTGTCAGCCATAACATCCTCATAGGATGAAAGAAAATTTATTTTCTTACAAGTCGATGGAGCACTGTAGCAGGCTGCCCAGAGAGTGGGAACTTTCAAAACCTGCCGGGACATGTTATAGGCTGGATGTTAGGAGGAAGTTCTTCACAGAGAGAGTGATTGGCACTGGAATGGGCTGCCCAGGGAGGTGGTGGAGTCACCATCCCTGGGGGTGTTCAAGAGAAGACTGGATGAGGCACTCAGTGCCATGGTCTAGTTGACTGGATAGGGCTGGGTTCTAGGTTGGACTGGATGATCTTGGAGGTCTCTCCCAACCTGGTTGAGTCTATAATTCTATGTTCCTGTGCATGCTTTAGGTGAACCTGCTTTATCAGGACGGTTGGACTAAACGAACCCCAGAGGTCCACACCAACCCCTACCACTCTCTGATAACAAGAACATTCTGCAGGGCTACTCCTTGATGTAAAACATGGCCAGGAAGACTGGCTTTCATGAATGAATAGACATTTGCTGGAGCGGGTGACACACACAGTTTGAACTATGCAGCTGTAAAACAGGCGCTGTGCCACTGACAGTGCGCTTGTAAGCTGCACATTAACAGAGCAAGCCATCTTATTTTTATTCCAGTTTGTTGGTGGATTAGGAGTAAATGACCACTGTACTGAATACACAGAGCATCTGTTTAGATTGTGTTAATGCTGATCACTTCTCGTATTTCCCCAGAAGAAAGCCTGTTGTGTGATTCATCAAAACTTAAGTACAACTCCCTTCCTCTTATCTATCTGAATTATGTCTGAATCAAATCTGAAAACAGCAAATCTCTGCACTAAACATTTTTAAACTGCATGAAATTAATTACATGAAAAAAAGAAAATAATTCAGACTAAACTAGTTGTAAAATAGCTTATTAATACTTCTAAATTCTGGACAAAAGTAGAATAACTATTAAACAGATGCATAAGGCTAACAGAAGCAAACCCCTTTGACTGATCTTTAGCCAAAAAGAATTAAAGATGGTAAAAGCCAAGCCCTCCAATGCCCCTCAAAAATGTAACCTTTTAGAAAAGCCTTAACTTCTAAAGCAAAAACTTTCTTAGGTAAAAAATAACAGAGAGCAGATAAAACCTTCTCCCCCAGTTTCCTCAGAATTCTATATTTATATCTAACTCTTCACTTAAGTGTACAAACAGTAGGAGTCAGTACATTCATGCATGTTCAGTCCATGTTTTCAAAAGCTTGTCCAAGGCCACAGAGGCTAGAAACTGAAAGTGTTAGAAGTTAGTTTCTAGAAAGCATGCTGGCGCCCAAATAACCTAAATCGACCCTGCTCCAGTATAAAACCATTGCCCCTCATCATATTGCTGCAAGCCCTTCTAAACAGTCCTTCCCCATCCCTCATACACAGCCCCTTCAGCTATTGAAATACAGATACAAGTTCTCCTCAGAGTCTTCTTCAGACTGAACAATCTCAATTCTTTCAGCCTGTTCCCACAGGACAGCTGTTCTAGCCCTCTGATCTTCTTGGTGGCCCTCCTCTGGACTCTCTCCAACAGGTCCACATCTCTCTTGTACTGGAGGCGCCCAGAGCTGAACACAGTACTACAGGAGAGGTCTCACCAGAGCAGAGTGGCAGAAATACCTCTCTTGAGGTGCTGGACACCCTTCTCAAGTTGTGCCAGGCAAAGTATAGGCTGGATGTGAGGAGAAAGTTCTTGCCAGAGAGAGTGACTGGCATTGGAATGGGCTGCCCAGGGAGATGGTGGTGTCACCATCCCTGGAGGTGTTGAAGAAAAGCCTGGATGAGGCACTTGGTGCCATGGTCTAGTTTGACTGGCTAGGGCTGGGTGCTGGGTTGGACTGGATGATCTTGGAGGTCTCTTCCAAGCCGGCTTACTCTATGATTCTGTTGATGCAGCCCAGGATGCAATTTCCCTTCTGGGCTGCAAGTAGTTGGCTCACGTTAAGTCAAATGTGTATTATTAATAAAGATGAACAACAAAATTAATCTCTTCTGTGTTACTTGCAGTCCACTCGTGATAGCAGCATATAAACGTAGTCTATCACATCTTGCCAAACTGTATCAGTTCGGTCTGTCACTACAGTTTGAGAGACATAATATGACCATCACAAAACACCACAAAAAAAAACAAAGCCCCCACAGCCCAACCACTATTTTTTTCGGTCCATCTAGTGATAAAATTAGAAAGTAATAACATTTTGCCACAATGAATCATTTTAATAGTAGAAAACTGTGATTTCAACATGTAGAAACCCCACTGTTTAAAAAATTGTTTTATTATGAGGATAATCTGGATATAGACTTGGGCATTGTAAATGCTTTGGAATCTTTTATTCATAATATTGCTTATTGTAAGTTACAAAGCTGGTGATCTTGAACACCATTACAGGACAGTTTAGTTTTCATAGTGCAGTCTGTGCAACAATATTCAAGTAAAAAATACATTTAAAAAACTATCAAAATCTATAAAAGCCTCTGGGTTCAAAATGTACCAACAGATGTTCTGTATGCTGAATTTATAGCAACAGCTTAAGTCCTCCCACCACAGTAAATTACTGGGAAATGGAAGCATTTTTTTGCAATAATAGAATAAAAGATAACCATATGCACTATTACAGTATAGATTTCATTATTATAGTAAGGGTAAATGAAACCTAACTCTAATGTCAAACCACAGGAGAAAGACAGTTGTCAAAATACAGAACCATAGAACCAACCAGGCTGGAAGAGATCTCCAAGATCATCCAGTCCAACCTGTCACCCAGGCCTAGACAATCAACTAGACCATGGTACTAAGTACACCAACCAGCCTTTTCTTGAACACCTCTAGAGACAGCAATTCCACCACTTCCCTGAGCAGCCCACTCCAATGGCAAATGACTCTCTGGGAAGAACTTCCTCCTAACATCCAGCACAGACCTCCTCTGGCACAGCTTGAGACTGTGTCCCCTTGTTCTGTTGCTGGGTGCCTGGGAGAAGAGACCAATCCACCTGGCTACAGCCTCCCTTCAGGTAGTTCTTTCACATGACCCATATTTTTTCAAGAGGTCAAGCGACACCAAAAATGAAGATTGAGCACAAAGATTATGTCAGGTTGTGATGACAAATTTCCTCTTTCCTTCTCATAAATACAGAAAAATTCAGAAAAATACATATGTTATACACGATGATTGGATCAATTTGCCATCCTGGGCGTTTTCAGGCATGTTTATGTTCAACAGCATTACATTTTATGACAATAAAAATAAACCTCAATTAATTAGCATTTTGGTGGAAACATACACACAGAGGTAAGAGGGGAAGTCCATCCATTCTACAACAGCCAATGACCAGTGGGAAGGTTACACACCTTGCACATAGTGCACGAGACTCTTATTTTTTTTTAAATCAGAGCCTCCACTGCATCTCTCTCAATGCCTCTAAGCTGAAATGTTCTGGTATGTGTAAATAATTAAATACCCTTTCAAAGAGAAACGTGCCACATCTCTCACACCCAACTTAAGTGATGAGTTAAGTCATTATTAACAGCTCCAGAGAACTGTTCTTACAGCCTCTTTTCTCTTCTCTCTCTCGAGGTCTCCTTCTTTTAATTTTGAATTATCATTTCCAAGCAATATGGTTTACCCAAAAGTATAGTGAAAATTACAAGCAGATATTTACAGTATATACAGTTATATACAGAAATATACAAGATAAAAGGTAATACAGAAACACAACAGCCCTCCCAGAAACCTGAGTCCCCAGGAGGGGCTCCCAACCACCCTTCCACCTTCTCCCACCCCACAGCTCAGGCAGAGAGCGACTCCCTTATCTATGCTTATACTCTTGCTCTTATACATCTCAGCAAGCCTATGAGTGAAGTAGACAGCACCACTGTTTGTCTTTCAAAGCCTGTGATCTAGTTCTTCTCACCAAAACATTCTAGCTAGCTTCAAACTAGCACAGGCTTGGTTTTGTTTTGCTTAGTACTATATAGAGAACATTTAGATTAAGACAGTTTTCACTTTACTATTGTTTAGAGTTACTATGGCACTGACCAGTGGAAAGCTATATCGCTAGGGATAGTGCAAAGCTACCTCATTATAATTAGTCTATTAGATGGGGGGAGTTGCACCATTCAGGTGTGATCAGGAGTAGGAACTCCTGTGATTTTACTAAGTGGCAGTTTTGTTCAAGATGAGACATTTATTGAGTAATTTATACCTTAGCCTGCTTCAAGGACTCAAACTGAACTACAGGGCAACTTTGTGTGAGGGAGGCTGAGACTATGTGTCCTCATATTCAGGACAAAGCCTGCGTTTCAAAACATCTCCATTACATCCATGAATGCAAATATTTTGCTTTTCTGATAAACCTCTGACCTAACATTAATAGTTTGGGTTTTTTTTTAACTATAGAACATTCCCATGCATTTGGTCTTTCATAAAAGTAGACCTTCATACAAAATCTTTGTTTTGAAGTTGAGTAATTGGCAAAGAGCAACTTCTGGGCATTGTGTAAAAGATGATAGGCAGAAACAGTTTGGGTTTGTCTTGGGTTTTATAGCAGCCAGTTTCGCTCCTTTATCTCTTTTTGGCAATGAAAAATACCAACTTTTTGCCAAAGGAAATATAAGCATTGACAATGCGCTGAGGCAAGCAAATTATGTAGGACTTTGTTTCATGAAAGTAAATTGCAACAAGACTGCCAAAAAAACCAACAGTGATCCATTACACATCAAAAGACAGTAAGCTTAAGCCCAGCTCCATTTATTATGCAACAAACTGAAGACTCTAATGCCTTCAGCATAAAAGTTTGATAAGTAGCTGTCCATTTCAATCAGATTTGTGCAAACTGCTTTACTTCACTGGTTACAGGTTTGAATTTTTGTGTTTAACTTACATAGTCAAATTCATTTCATTATGCAAATCTTCCATTAAAAATATTAATTAGGTAAATTCAACTGCTATAGACAAAATTCTGAGTTTATACTTTAAAATGTTACACAGAATTTTATAATACAGCAGCACAATACCTCTAGCACTAAATAACCTACTTTTCTGATACTCCATCAGAGTTTGTACAAGGAAGGAAAAGGAAAAAAAAATCAGGATAATAATCATCAGAAAAAAAACAAGTTAGAGAAGAGTAGTTTTAGATTGAATGCTAGGAACAAGTTCTTTACCATGAAGGTGGTAGAATGCTAGAACAGGTTACCCAGGAAGACAGTTGAGGCCTCATCCCTGGAAATATTCAAGGTGAGGCTCAAGAAGACTCTGGGCAACATGATCCAGGGGAGGATGTCCCCGCTTACTGAAGGGATGATTGACTAGACCTTTGGAGATCCTTTCCAAATCAAAATATTCTATGATCCTATAGGTTTATTACTTTCCATTAGTTACAAAGCCACAGTAATTAAAACAAACAAAAAAAGGCAAAAAATTAAAACAAGCTTTACTAGTCCAGTGAGCTACTCCATCTGTCCCAAGAAGCTAAATAAAAGCACAAGTAGAGGTGTAACATCAGGGGGTTCATCACAATAACCTTAACCTTAAAATGACTGTTAAAAGTTTTCATCTGTTGCTCGGTTTTGGGTTTTGTTTGTTTGTGGGGGTTTCATATGTTTGGGTTTTTCATTTTTCTTTTTTTTAGTAAGTGCTCTCCAAGGACAGTGTGTATGTCTTGTATGGAAAAGCAGGAGTGCACAGCAGAATCACTCCTCTCTCCCTTGTCTTTATCCAGCCAACTGATCATGGCAAGATCATGGAGCAGATCCTCCTAATGGCTCTGCTAAGGCAAATGGAACACAAAGCAAAGGTGATTGGTGGTAACCAGCAATGGTTTCACCAAGAGCAAGTCATGCCTGACAGACGTAGTGGCTTTTTAAGATGAAGCAATAGCGGATAAGGGAAGGGCAACTGACATCTACCTGGACCTGACTGAGGCATTTGACTCTGCCCCACCTGACATCCCGGTCAGCAAACTGGAGAAACACCGACTTGATGGGTGGAGCACTGCCGGATAAGGAATTGGCTGCATGGTCACATGCAGAGAGTGGTGATCAACAGCACAATGTCCACCTGGAGCACAGTGACAAGTGGCATCCCTCAGGGGTCAGTGCTGTTTAACATCTCTGTCAGCAACATGGACAGAGGAATCAGTGCACCCTCAGCATGTTTGCAGATGACACCAAGCTGTGTGGCACAGTCGACTTGCTAGGGAGCAGGGATCCATCCAGAGATACCTGGACAGGCTGGAGAGGTGGGCCCAGGCCAACCTCATGACATTCAACAAGGCCAAGCAGAAGGTCCTACACCTGGGTTGGTGCAATTCCAAACACAAATCAAGGCTGGGTGGCAAATGGCTGGAGAGCAGCCCTGAGGAAAAGGACCTGGGGGTCGGGTTTAACGGAAAGCTCAACATGAGCCAGCAGTGTGCATGTGCAGCAGAGACAGCAACTGTGTGCCGGGCTGCATCAAGGGCAGTGTGGCCAGCAGGGCAAGGGAGGGGATTCTGTCCCTTTACATCAGACCCCACCTGGAGTACTGTGTGCAGTTCTGGAGCCCCCAACACAAGAAGGACATGGAACTGTTAGAGCAAGTCCAGAGGAGGGTCACAAAGATGATCAGAGGGCTGGAGCATTTTGTAATGACACGATGAAGAGTAATGGGTTTAAACTGGAAGAGGGGAGATTCAAACTCGATGTTAGGAAAGGACTTTTTACAGTGAGGGTGGTGAGACACTGGAATAGGTTTGCCCAGGGAGATGGTCCCTGGAGCTCTTTCCCTGGATGTGTTCAAGGCCAGGTTGGATGAGGCCTTGAGCAACCTGTTCTAGTGGGACGTGCCTCTGCCTATGGCGAGGGGTTGGAACTGGATGATCTTTGAGGTCCCTTCCACCCTAAGCCATTGTATGATTCTAAGTGCTGAATACCCTGAGATTCTGTCAGTCTTAGTGTATCCTCACTGTCACTGTACTCCATTACTGACACTAAAATACAAGAAATCACATTAATAACTAATGTTTACATTATAAATAAAGCCAATTAAATGGTTTAAAAGTAGACAAAGGAAAAAAAATGCTATCACCCAAGTAAGTTCTATTGAACTGCACTTAGAATCTATAAGGAAGCAATGCTACTCCTACCATGAGTATCTTCAGTTTCAAATAAACTAATTTTGGCATATGTAAACGAGATGCTTGCATGTATTAACTTTTATTTAGCTTTAAAACTCCACATCTCTTAAGTTTCTCTGTTTATAACATAGACATTTTCTTCACACCACTTCTTTCACATCATGCAGGCTGACACAGTTGAAAAGTAGGCCATCCAAGTTTTGCATGAAGAGTGTACTTCAAAATACATTCTGGCACCTTATAGTGAAAGACTCAGGTTATCCTTTGCTAATACTTGCACAGCTGAGATGTGCTTTGAACTACCTGAGAGGAAGACCATAACTCATCGAGACTCTGTGAAAATGGAATTTGCTTTAAACACATACAGATTTTTTTTTTCAATTACTAGCTTTATGTTTATTTTGAATTTCTTATATCCATTGCATATTTGGCTAAAATTCACTTCAAGCAATGAATCTGACAGAACCTGGACAGTACCAAATCAAATTCTAGTTTGAACCAACATCTTGCACTCACCTAGTGTTATTTTCCTATTTTTAGTGGTATTACAACTTCAAGTTCTGTAGTTTTAATTATCAACAGTGTAGCAGCATGCATTAGCTTTTTGATGTCACTGCAAGAAAGTTGTATTATTCATAAGCTTCTTGTTGATATGACTACAATAACGTTGTAGCTATGAGCTTGAGAGCTTCTTTAGTGGCAACTACATGGAGTCTGGTTTATGACACATCCATGCTTATTTTTCTGCACAATTTGCCACCCATCACCAAACAACCCAGAGTGAACTTTTTAGCTAAATATTTTCTTTCTCATTAAATTATACTGAATGCTGTCATTGATAGTTTTGTATTATTTCTTGGAGTCAAAATTTGGGGAGGCCTGAAAAAAATGGCTGATGTGACAATAACCAATATAAACCAGATACAAAAAGAAGTTTCGACTTTGGAGAATGATAACGATGGAAATTGTGCACATTCAGTAGTATTAAAATGAGACACTTGTTCAAAACATCAAAAAAAGCTGGTGCATACAAAGAGATAGAGGGTAGAAAACAACATTCAACAAAACTTAAAACACCTGAAAATTATTTAAAAATATTAATCTTTATATACTATTTTTTCAGCTTAGGAATGAAGACAGAATTTTTAGCATCATTCAGTTCAGAAAGCTTAAACTATAGTTAAGGATAAATCATACAGTAGAAACTACTGATCTTCTGCATTCACCAACTGAATATGCTATTTTCACCCAGTACATCTTCATTCAAAAATACACATTTGGTATTTTCTGGTATTAAAACAAACATGTATTTTCCCATGTTATTTGGAGAAAAAGTCAATGTATTATTTCAATGAATTAGAAAATAAATGGACTTAAAATTTGATTTCAGAAATGATTGTATTCTAATAGATAAATTTTATGTGCTATGTATGAAAACTACTGAATCATAGAATCAACCAGGTTGGAAGAGACCTCCAAGATCATCCAGTCCAACCTAGCACCCAGCCCTATCCAGTCAACCAGAACACAGCACTAAGTGCCTCAGCCAGGCTTTTCTTGAACACCTCCAGGGATGGTGACTCCACCACCTCCCTGGGCAGCCCATTCCAATGCCAATCACTCTCTCTGCCAACAACTTCCTCCTAACAACCAGCCTAGACTTCTCCCGGCCCAACTTGAGACTGTGTCTCCTTGTTCTATTGGTTCTATGCAACATCTAAAACAGTACCAAATGCAACCTTAATTGCACCAACTTGTCAGAGGCACAAAATAATCTAGCCTTTTATCTATTTCCATCAGTCTAATTATTCTTTTACAGTCTTTACTTTGTTTCAAAGTGCAGCTGCTTATTACTGTTTAAGTATTATCCATCTGGAAATGCATCTTCCTCTCAAGGGCCTTACTGTTTTACTAACTAGCAATAACTAACTTCCTCAGTGAGTTTCCCATTGCAAAGGCACTCATTAAATTTCACATTTTCAAGTGTTTACTGCTTTGTTCCCAGAGTAAACACTGGGAAGTGTTGCTGGGGGAAGGAAAATAAATAAACCTTCCTGTGTATGTTATGAATAAGTAACAAAACCGAAAGTGCATTATCAGGTTTGGCTTATTGTTCTTAGCTCCAATACACTGTTGCAGCATAACAACTTATTATGTCTATGCATTAGTAGTAATAGGATCACTTGCCTTCACTTGAATTAATTCTGTCTCACTGAATGTCTTTTTCTGAGATCTACATAGTTGGTACAGGGGTAAAGAGAACCTAATATTGTTTAATTTTGTCGTGTCCAGAGTGACATTAAAGTTACAAGTCTTCTGAGAGAGCCAACTTGAATTTTGACTGAATAGCCAACTCTACCTTTATCCTGACATAATGTTAATGTCAGGCAGTATCTAATTTAAACTAGCAAATATCTTCTAAGCTTCTATGAAAAAATAAAAGGCAAAAATATTTACAGAATTTTCCCCTCATACCAACATAATTCATTTTTAGCAACTTTCTTGTCATCACAAACTACATTAAACAAGCTAGAAAGAAGTAGAGCCTATTGTCTCTTGTCACTTACATCAATAGTTCTTTTTCTGTCAGACTCTGTTCTCCTTTCTTTTATTGTTTTACATTCTCCCACAATTTCTCCACAGACATTTTCTTCTTCATGAATAATGTTCTTCAGACTTCTAGGTAAGAAGATGCTCTATGTCTGCAGACAACTTTAAATAGGTATGCCTGGGCTGTTTGGCCCCACTAGGGACAATGGCTGACTTTGCCAGTGTGGCAATTCCTACCTGGCTCCCTGCCTCTCCACTATCTGTTAACTAGACATAAACGTCTGGGACAAACATGCTTTTTCTGCCTTTTACAAAAGAGCTTCCACATGGGAAACACCTCCTATTCAAAGTAATTATTTGGGTAGACACTTATGTAAGCCATGGATTAGTGACAGCACACAGATAGACAACAGCCCTGGACTGAGAAGTGGTACATTTCTGGAGCACATGTATGGCTGCAGGAAACACAGGAAAGCAGGACCTGAATGCATTAGACACAGTGATACGGGGAAAATAAGGAAGGAAAACCAGGTATGTTTTGAGTGAAAGAGTAGTTTAGGGTTCTACCTTAAAGATGCAATACGTGGGGATGTTCAATAAGGTGCTGGGGAAAACAGGCTAAGTCCAGTAGTAGTTTGTAGAAAAAGGAGGATGAGATATTCCCTGTAAACTACAAGTGATATCACATATTTCAAACTATTCTGATTTTCATCAAGTCAAGCTGCCAAGTCTCCTCCTATTTAGTCATTAGTTGTACTAAAATAACCTTATATGAACTGCTTCCTTATCATCAATTGCATTGCTTCCCCATAAAGCTTCATAGCAGAAAGTCCACAAAATTATGGCAAAAGCAATAGCCCAAGGAAACAAAAAAGCCAAAGGTGGATGGAATCATAATATATGGGTCAGGTAAGGGGAGAGATAGGCATCTAGGATAATACATATCACACTAAAGTTTGAGATCTGAATACAGTTATTTACCCTTGAAACATTTAGATTACCAAATCCTGACCTCAAAACAGTAAAACAGCTTCCCCTTTCAGCAAGTCAGCAGTTGACAGCCTACTCAAAAGTCTTTACAACAATGTCATCAGAATCTTGTCTATTTCACTCTAGTGCAAAACATTTAAACACTATTTAGTTTCAGACTCTGTGAAGGGAGGGCTAAATATAGGATTCAACATTCTACCATTATTAAAGATTATTTTGTTGAACATACTCAAGGTACAATGCAAATGTTAAGAGGATGCATCCAGTACCTTTTGAAAAGGTAAACCAAGCTGTGGACTTGGACAGATAAACATTCATTTGCAAGGTGTTCAACCCCAGATTACAAGACAAACCTGTATTTTGAATTGTAACCAATCTGCTTCCTGTGTGCTCTACCCCTTCAAGAACAGGTATATTCTTTTAAACAGGATCTCAGTCTTCACAAACAGCTGGGAGAAATTTACTACTAAAATAAAGTCTGGCACTGGTATATGCTGTTATGTAGGTGTATCTGGTAAAACAGCTCTCAGAAGTTTTCCCCACAAATTCAAATCATTGAATTGTTTTGGTTGAATTGAACCTTAAAGATCATCAAGTACAACCATTACCTGCCAAGTTTGGTACTAAACCATGTCCCTTAGCACCATATCTGTGCATCTTCTAAATACCTCAACCAGCTCCCTGGGCCGCCTATTACAATGTTTGAGAAACCTTTCAGTGAAGAAGTTTCTAAACCTTCCCTGGAGCAACTTGAGGCCATTTCCTCTCCTCCTATCCCTTGTTACTAGGGGTAATAAAGTGACACCTAACTCACTACGACCTCCTTTCAGCTAGTATTAGAGATTGACAAGGTGTCCCCTCAGTCTCCTTTTCTCCTGACTAAACAACTCCAGTTTCCTCAGACAAACCTCATCAGACCTGTTTGCCTGACCACTTCACCAGCTTTGTTGTCCTTCCCTGTATATACTCCAGCGACTCAATGTCTGCCCTGTAGTGAGGATCCCAAAACTGAACACAGCAGTCAAGGTGTGGCCTCACCAGTGCTGAATGCAGGGGCACAATGACCTCCTGGATCTGCTCGTCACAGTATTCCTGATACAGCCCAGAACGTTCTTGGCCTTACTGACCACAGTGATGGCTCCTGTTTAGGCAGCTGTCAATCAACATCCCCAGGTCCCTCTCTGCTGGGTGGCCTTCCTGCAATTCTCTGCCAAGCCTGCAGCGTTGTACAGGCTTGTTGTGACCCGAGTGCAGGATCCAGCCCTTGGCCTCAGCCCATTGATGCAGCCTGTCCAGGTCCTTCTGTAAAGCAGATCAACATTACTTCCCAGATTAGTGTCATCTGCAAACTGAGCGGGCACTCAATCTCCTTGTCCAGATCATTGATAAGGATATTAAGCAGAACCGGTCTTAATACTGAGGCCTGAGGAACACCACTTGTGACCATCTGCCACCTGGCTTTAACGCCATTCACCACGACTCTTTTGGTGAAACCAACTATTTATTCATGTTTTTACCCAGCAAAACATCCACTCATCCAAGCCATAAGCAACCAGCTTCTCCAGGAAGATGCTGTGGGAGGCAGTATGTCAAAGGCTTTACTGAAGTCCAAGTAGAAAACATACACAGCCCTTCCCTCATCTACTATGTAGGTCATCTCACTGTAGAAGCAGACCAGGTTCACAAAGCAGGACCTGCATTTCATGAACCCACACTGACCAAGCCTCATCACCTGGTTCTCCTGCATCTTCTGTGTAACGGTACTTAAAATTATCTGCTCCACCATACTCCCAAGCACTAAAGTCAGACTAACAGATCTGTAGTTTCTCAGATCCTCTTTTTTGTAGGTGAGCATCACATTTACCAATTTCCAGACAACTGGGACCTTCCTGCATATCCAGAACTGCTGATAAATGATGTAAATAATGTATTTGTTAGCCTGAGCAAGACCAAAATTTCAGCTAGGTATTGAGCATGCATTCCCTTGCATTTTCAGCAAAGATTTTGATCTCTACTGCTACCTAACAGACAGTAAACATAAGTAGAAATATATTGTTGGCAAACAAAAATAGTGATAGATACAGAAACCAATCTTCTATTTAGAGAAGAGAAAATCCCCATTACAGCAGAAATGAAACATCACCCATTATATTTAAGAAAACATTTACCTATAGAGCTGGTTTAATTGATTATAAAGCATCATGGAAGTATCTGAACTTACTTTACAGTGGATGACAGATAAGAACTTGATTAAATGAAAGCTGATTTTCTGGTTTGGCACACAGACATCTACTTGCTTTAAAAGAAAGTTCATGTAAGGGCACTAGCATAATCTCCTTTGAGCATGTCTAAACCTCCAAGCTCCCTTGATACATCAGCCAGAAAACCAGACAAAAAGGTTACCATCACTTTTGTGTCAAAACCTCTTTGAGTGCTTTGCCACATGAGGTGAATATTTGACTCATCTGAAAATTCCTGGCAAAGACAACTACAATATTAGCAGAGTTTAGGGGTTTGTTACTGCTTATTAACAGCACATAGTTTACTTCCTTTAGATGACAGCAACTCTATGGCACCACATTACATAACGCATAAACTTCCCAAGAAACCAGGTAAATGACCAGGCATGTAATATATTAAGCTCCAACTGCACTCTCTATACTGCCACAAACACCTCAATTGGCTTTCATAAAATTAGCTTGGATGCCTTAGTATCACCAAATAGACTCTAAAGAGCAGAACTGATTAATTCAGAGTTAGATAACATCTTGAAAACAACAACTGCGCTGTGCTGATGGACGTGTAACATAGATGTACAAGTAACACTCTATTGCTGTAATCCAAACTGAATAATGGCAATGTGTTTCAGTGGGTTTACAGGGTAAACTAAAAGCATCAAAGAGCACTGCTCAAGCAACTACTGAACACTGTCATCTTTCATGTTAACTACTACTTTATATACCAAATTTCTTAATGCAACAGAAAGACTTAGAATACAGTGTGCAATACCTGAATGGGGACAGATATGCACGAGGCTTGCACACAAAAAGCTACTCAACCTACATGAATGTTGTGCATGGAAGCTCACTGACAAGCTAAACAAGATAAATACTACACATATTTATTTGTAAACCAGAAACAAGATGTTACAGCATTTAAAGCTTTTTATTAGTATACCTATAAGTCCTCCAACATGAATTTTAATCACACACACTTGCCTCTAGCATTTCAACAGAAGTTCTTTCAATAGAAGGGAATTTTTTTCACCTACCAGTGAAATCACTCTCTCTGCCAACAACTTCCTACTAACATCCAGCCCACACTTCCCCCCGCACAACTTGAGACTGTGTCCCCTTGTTCTGTTGCTGGTTGCCTGGGAGAAGACACCAACCCCCACCTGGCTACAACCTCCCTTCAGGTAGTTGTAGACAGCACTGAGGTCACCCCTGAGCCTCCTCTTCTCCAGACTAAACACCCCCAGCTCCCTCAGCCTCTCCTCACAGGGTTTGTGTTCCAGGCCCCTCACCAGCTTCATTGCCCTTCTCTGGACACCTTCCAGCACCTCAACATCTCTCTTGAATTGAGGGGCCCAGAACTGGACACAGCACTCAAGGTGTGGCCTGACCAGTGCTGAGTACAAGGGCAGAATAAACTCCCTTGTCCTGCTGGTCACACTATTCCTGATGCAGGCCAGGATGCCATTGGCTCTCTTGGCCACCTGGGCACACTGCTGACTCATCTTCAGCTACTCTCTACCAGTACCCCCAGGTCCCTTTCTTCCTGGCTGCTCTCAGCCACTCTGTCCCCAGCCTGTTGTGCTGCTTGGGGTTGTTGTGGCCAAAGTGTAGAACCCTGCACTTGGCCTTGTTAAATCTCATCCCACTGGCCTCTGCCCACCCATCCAGCCTGTCCAGGTCCCTCTGCAGGGCTCTCTTACCATCCAACAGATCAACACCTGCTCTGAGCTTGGTGTCATCTGCAAACTTACTGGTGCTGGACTCAATCTCCTGGTCCAAATCATCAATAAAGATATTGAACAGGACTGGGCCCCGCACTAATCCTTGGGGAACACCACTAGTGACAGCTGCCACTTGGATGTGGCACCATTCACCACCACTCTCTGAGCCCTGCCCTCCAGCTAATTCTTGACCCAGCACAGAGTGAATCTGTCCAAGCCACAAGCTGCCAGCTTTGCAAGGAGCTTGTTGTGGCAGACAGTGTC
This sequence comes from Pogoniulus pusillus, assembly GCF_015220805.1. Classification (NCBI taxonomy): domain Eukaryota; kingdom Metazoa; phylum Chordata; class Aves; order Piciformes; family Lybiidae; genus Pogoniulus; species Pogoniulus pusillus. The sequence goes on along the minus strand of NC_087269.1, from coordinate 45,996,298 downwards.
AAAGGCTCTGCTGAAGTTGAAGTAGACTATATCCACAGCCTGACCCACATTCACCAGGTGGGAAACCTGATCATAAAAGGAGATCAGGTGCATTGTGCTTTCTTTTCAATCACAGAAATATTGTTTGAAATGCAAAACTTCATCAGGAAGCTGAGGCATCCACTGCCAGCCACTAAAAAATAAAAATACTCCATCAAGAGGTCGGCACAGCACTCAAACTTTTCCCAAAGAGATTATGGAATCTCTATCCTCAAAGGCTTTAAAGACTCAGCTAAATGAAACCAGAGCTGACTTAATATGTTTTGTAGTTCACCACAGCAAGGATTCACTCATGCAAAACTTTAGAAAGTTCTATAAAGTATATCTTACAATAATCTCTTGGGGTTCATACACTTAAGGAGCCTGAACAGCTCACCAACAGAACTATCAGTAAGATAAAAGCAGAAACTGAAAGGACTGGAAAATAAAATACAGCAAGTTCAATTCACCACTCTATAGAAAATGCACAAAATAAAACAAAAATAGCTGAAAATTAATATTTAGGCTTTCTCATTCAAGGCAATGGTAATAACATGGGTAAGTTGGTATTTTCAAGTTGTATGATGTTGTTTCTCATAGTAATATTCCCTTAAAATCAAGAGGTTTGGCAGTTACATGATTGCAAAATCTATTTTAATTTTCAATAGTCTTTTCAGCTGGAGACCCTGAGGTCTTTGCTGCAGTTCTTATAAATAGACTTTGACCTCAATATCCTGAGATTAGGCAAGCCCTTAAAGAGTTACAGTTAAAAGCATTACCTTTAAAGCATTAGAGTAGACAAGTAGTCACATTTCATACCGAACTATGACTTTCATCTAACACAAGTGTCACGTTAATTTAGGAAAGGTATCTGTACAAGAAAAACAGCACTCCTCTCAACCAGTTTTCTCTGAACCATGTGGCTCAGCATATTTGATTTCACTCAGCAAGTGCCATATATATATACACACACACATATACACACACACATATATACACATATATATATAGAATCATAGAATCAACCAGGTTGGAAGAGACCTCCAAGATCATCCAGTCCAACCTAGCACCCTGCCCTATCCAATCAACTAGACCATGGCACTAAGTGCCTCATCCAGGCTTTTCTTGAACACCCCCAGGGACGGTGCCTCCACCACCTCCCTGGGCAGCCCATTCCAATGGGAAATCACTCTCTCTGTGAAGAACTTCTTCCTAATGTCCAGCCTAGACCTACCCTGGCACAACTTGAGACTGTGTCCCCTTGTTCTGTTGCTGGTTACCTGGGAGAAGAGGCCACCCCCCACCTGGCTACAATGCCCTTTCAGGTAGTTGTAGACAGTAATAAGATCACCCCTGAGCCTCCTCTTCTCCAGGCTAAAAAGGCCCAGCTCCCTCAACCTCTCCTCATAGGATTTGTGCTCCAGGCCCCTCACCAGCTTCATTGCCCTTCTCTGGACATGTTCCAGCACCTCAACATCCTTCTTGAATTGAGGGGCCCAGAACTGGACACAGTACACACATATATATATAATAGGGATGTGCTTCACGAAACTTTGCAACGCTTTATTCCACTGGATGGAAAGCCAGACAAACACTTAGGACTGTATTCTCCCCTTAATGCATATATACCTTCTGTCATTTCTAATGATACCTAATTACACTCAGTGGCCTATTCACCACCTCCTATTCAACTTACTGACTGAAACAGGGCTTGTGCCTTAGTGTGCAGTACTACCTAAAGCCCATGCACAAGGAAGCAATTGCCCTTTCTCCATATTATTAGATTCTCTTGCACCTTCCAAACACTGCATTTTATTTAGAGGTTGGAGGATGGCAAATATAAGCTAATCTAAAGCAATACAAAACAAAAAAAATATTTAATATTATTTGTTTAAATTATTTTGCCTCTTTGCTGCCTATTGTATCCTGGTAAAAGGAGTTGGGACCATAGTGCATGTATTTTTGCCACAGGTTATCTGCATCACTGTAAAGCACTAGCCTGCTGGAAACACACAGAGAAGAGAAACAGCATGATCACCTTGCTTCAAATCAAGTTAACTTATAAGTAGGTGCAGAAATCAAGCTATCCTTTCATGGACAGCAAGTTGAATATATTTTCTTTAGCCCAGCACTGGTAAGATATGGGCGAAGAGGAGAAAATAGTTTATGAGGAGAAATTACAAAGATTTAGCCAGGCTACAAATGCAGCAATTGCATTACAGAAAGAAAAGCTACTACCACTACAAAATCACTTTAAAAATAAGGTTATTGAGGACTTGGCAGTTTAAATACATACTACAGTAAACCTCACTTGCAGGCCCTTCTACTTTCTACGAATGAGGCTGCAGCATTGAAAATACTTGGAAATTTATCAATTACAGCTAGGGCCTGAGCATTACATGGCTTCCTAGCATCATTTATTGCTGAACTGAGATCCCAAGTCAGAGCTTTGATTTCTTAAACTGTCAATGACATGTACTCAGGAAAAAGTGAATCGGCAGTGTTACCTGCTTCACACTTGAAACAACATGAAGCAATTGCCTGGACAAATACAAGCTGTCAAAATAACCTCCCTACAGTTAAGATCTTATTATCTTCTAAACACTTCTATTCTGTAAATATAAGGTTATGAGTTTTCATTTATTAGAAGTCTACAGTTCCCATTATGTTGAAGCCAAGCCCATCAACATTTTATATTTGTTTCCTCTCTATTTTATCCAACTTCTCAGTAACTAGAAACCAGTTGATACTTCTGCATTAGCCTTTAGAGGTCAGCAGATTATCAAGGAGACAGTGATAGGAGTCAGAAGAACAACGTATTTAAAATAATAAATACAGTTCCTTAGGAAATAATGTCATTCAGGAACAGAAACATGTGAAGTGGAGCAATGGAATGAGACTATAAATTCTCTTTGTTCTAAGTGGAGATCAAGGATATCGCTGCAAGAACTATGAATAGAAGAATGATGAGCAGAACTTCAGATTCTTTGACACTTTTCCTCAGTACATTTTCATTAGCCTTCTAACATACGCTGTGGAAAAGGACACTATCACAATAACATAAGCTAAAATAGAGAAATTAAGGGTAATGAAGCAAATTCACCTTGTTAAATATCAGAATTGATACTTGTATATTACAAGATCATAGAAAGTGTCAATATTTTGGTAAAGTTTAAAGAAAAATGTATATTCATTCAACACTTTTTTTCTGACTCAAGTTCTGTCCAAATTCAAATATCCCTATCACTTAAGAAATAGTTCCAGGGCTTGCTAAAGCTTTTACCACAGTCCCATAGTCACAGTAAATAACCTAAATAAATAGAATATATATACCATATCCAGAGCTGGCATACACAGAAGCACCTCCAGTAACCAGTTACGTTGCCATTACAGCATTTTGGGCCTTTACAGATCTCCTATAATCAAAAGCATATTTTCACATTAAAATTAACAATCAGTGCTACAACTAATCCTTTCTTCTCCACGTAACTCCAGGACACTGAAGTAAAGGTGTTCTAAGCAAGAATGTGTTACTTATATCACACATACATCAGCTCCAGCAGAATGTTTCTTTATGCCTTTATCAGGTGGACTTCCTGCCCAAAATTTGACAAACTGCCTAACTTTAGAACACTTTTAGGAAAGAAAAAAAATATTTTTTGTTTTAATAATATATATATTTTTGTAATAATACATGGATGATACAAAACTAATGTTTCACTTAGTTCTCTAAATGATTTAAGCTGGAATATCATGTACAGACATCCAAAATTTCAGAAAACACAGGTGAGTCTGAGAGCTTTCTCAACCAGTTATCACAGCTGGCAGAGGATTCTGTCCTCCTTCAGGAATGGAGCTTAAAGGAACATGCCAACATTGCCTCAGCAGCTGAGTATTACATATGCCTCCTCTACCTCTGCATTTTCCTGCAGTCTCAGACAATCTAAGTTCATCTTGAGCAAAAGGAGAAACCTCACATTAATTTCAGAATGATGGTTGGCTTGGACCATTAAGTAAAAAGCACCAATTATCGTAATTGGCCTGTGGTAAAGGTAATGCCTAATTCTATAATCTGGCACCATTAAAATAACAACATTAATGGGGAGGTGGATTCTTTGGTCTTTAAAAAGCCAACCAAGAAACAACAAAGCAAAAAAAGCCAACTTAACAACAACAACAACCCAACCCAGCAGTATTACCCTTTTTTCTTGTAGAGTTAACTTTATTTGTTTTCTAGCAATAATTATCATAGCCTCCAGAAACTGTACTCATGGGTTAGACTCCTAGGCTACTTAAAATTATATTATTAGCTTATCAGGATAAGGAAAGCAAAATGTTAATTAAGGGTGCACTGCATTTTCTACAATTCTTTTCATACAGAATGTACAATCCCTGCTCTGGTCTTTGCCTGAGCTCTGCTGCAGCTCAGTCTCTGCCTGGCTCTGTATCTCGTGGACCCAGACCCTGATCCTGTCCCACTGACCTGACATACACCTGACTTTTTCCCATAGATGAGTTAATACTGACTTTTTCCCATAGATGAGTTAATACTGACTTTTTCCCATAGATGAGTTAATACTGACTTTTTCCCATAGATGAGTTAATACTGACATGTAAAGCTCTGAAATGGAGGGAGATTATTAGAGGCCAATACAGATCAATGAACATGTTCAATTTTGGAGGCAATGTAAGAGTAACAAACAGCAGAGCTATGCCTCTCACTGCACTGCATATTTGTGATTAAAGACTACTTTACATTTGTTTTCCATAGCTAAGACTTCCTGTCCTGTACTGACTACAGGCTCATTATAATCCATTCAGCACTCCTGCTGTAACATTCATAAGGTGATTCGTAAACACTGTGACATGACTGCATAAAAGAAACAGATGTGAGGTCCCAAGCACTGGCTGGATAAATGAGGAGAATGAATTGCAATGAGAATTTCTAGTGACTAATGTAGCAGCAAGAAAAACTCAAAGACTCTTTTGGTATACGCCACTACTTCGTATTACAGAATCACAAAATTAATTAGGTTGGAAAAAATCAAGCCCAAGTGCCACACCCAATATCTTTTTAAACACTTCTAGGGACGGTGACTCCACTATCTCCCCAAGCAGCCCATTCCAATGCCAATCACTCTCCTGCAAAGAATTTTTTCCTAATATCCAGCCTAAACATGCCCTGGCACAGCTTGAGACTGTGTCCTCCCATTCTGTCACTGGGTGCCTAGGAGAAGAGACCAACCCCCACCTGGCCACAACCTCCTTTCAGATAGTTGGCAGACAGTGACTGCACTCAGGATGATCTGTTCCATTTTGCATGGCACTGAGGTCAGCCTGACAGGTCTGTAATTTCCTGGGTCCTCCTTTTAACGCTACTTGTGGATGGGCACCACTCTAGCCAACTTGCAGTCATCAGGGACCTCTCCAGTGAGCCATGACTGATGATAAATGATGGAGAGTAGCTTGGCCAGCTCATCTGCCAGGTCCCATAGACTTGAGAGGATCCAAGAGCCTCAACAAGTCCCTGAATGCTTCCTCCTGGATTACAGAGGGACTCTTCTGCTCCCTGACCCCATCTACCCGGTCAGGAGGCATGTTATCCTGAAGACAACCTATCTTACTAATGAAAATCAAGTAAAAAAGATGTTGATTACCTCTGTCTTTCCTCATTTTTCATTACTATGGTCCCTTTCACATTCAAGACAAAACTTATTACTTTTGCTCAGCTTCATTGTGTAATACACCTTATTTCACTTGATCTGTTCATAGAAACATAAACATCAAGGACATGGCACATGAAATCATAGAATCATAGAATCAACCAGGTTGGAAGAGACCTCCAAGATCACCCAGTCCAACCTAGCACCCAGCCCTAGCCAGTCAACTAGACCATGGCACTAAGTGCCTCATCCAGGCTTCTCTTAAACACCTCCAGAGACGGTGACTCCACCACCTCCCTGGGCAGCCCATTCCAATGCCAATCACTCTCTCTGCCAACAACTTCCTCCTAACATCCAGCCTAGACTTCCCCCAGCACAACTTGAGACTGTGTCCCCTTGTTCTGTTGCTGGTTGCCTGGCAGAAGAGACCAACCCCCAGCTGGCTACAACCTCCCTTCAGGTAGTTGTAGACAGCAATGAGGTCCCCCCTGAGCCTCCTCTTCTCCAGGCTCAACAACTGAGGTACAATGCATTCAAAATAGAACAAAAACTTTTAAAACCCTGGAAATATATCATAAAGTAAATTCTTTGCTCCCTGTAAGCAATTCATGCATCATGCAGCACCTGAATTGGCTAATGCAGTTTAAATTCTTGACTTAGAACCCAGTAAGCTCAATAAAAGTCATTCCACTGATGTCATTTGGCTTTGGATTAGGCCCTCAGCTGACAGATGTCATTAAATTATTGACCTGTTCCCTGTGCTTCTTCTGCCAGTCACTCCACTTCCACCATGATTCCACACAACCCGTCACAGAAAATGGATGGACTTTTTACACAGTCACATTAACAAATCCTGATAGCCAACAGAAATACTCAATTGCATTGCCAATAGCAATATTTAAGTGTATAGGTATTCATTTTCCAGCATATTCCAGCTAGTGCTACATCTTGGCTTAGTCAGCTTGCACCAATGAGATCATTTTTGGCTTTTAATTTGCAATTTAGTATTTGGAAATTAACAGCTTTGAACTCCATTAAGTGGAGTTTGCAACATCCCCTAATCATTCCAAGCACCTTTTAATTCCTAGCTTATAGAAGTCAAATTTTATAATGCACAATTTATACGCACATTATGACACAGGATAGGGTGAATACTTGAATTTTATTTACTTTCCTATAAAAGATTTCATTCTTTTATGCTTTTGTCCTTATCTTTATGTGGTAGTTTACTTTTTGCCTATCACACACTGTTTGTCTGGGTACTCAAGAACAAAGCAATAGCAACAAAAGTATTTCAGATAATTTGGGAACACTGAATGCCAACTGCACTCTCACCAAACCTCAGGGAAAAAGGTACTTTCAAAATGTATTTTATCTGTGAATAGTAGTCATATAGTGCTTTAAATGACAGCAGAGTCAATGTCTAGAAAGTCTCTAAAATCTATTCCATAAAAAAGGCAATTTAGTGATCCTGGAGGTTTGAATACATCACAAGCAATTAAAACTGGGTGTAAGGCAGATTGTAGATCTCTCTTCCTTTTAAACCACTGTAGGCTTGGCAATGGTCCTCTCAAGACTCTCCACATGATCCAGAAATAAACCCTGCTATATAGGTTAGAGTGAAACATGAGAGCTCACAGAAAAGGAAATACTGCTTTGTAGGAGAACTGTGCCCAGAAGAGCTTCAGGCTTTAAAGAACTAATAAATCTGGCCTCCTGCAGATGCTATTCTAGTAACATAGCAATTCTCCCCTTTGTGCATCTGTCTGGTTCACTACATGCCATGAAATGTGCTATGAAGTTCGTTATGTCTGGTTAGCAAAGCTAGTAGTGAATGGGAAATAGCACCATCTGAAAAAAGAGTATGACAAGCAGGAAAAAACTCCCTGATGCTTCTTAAAGTATCCTATAATTCTGCTCTGCTATTTTCTTTCTATTTCTCTAAAGACAATAAGAACTGGAGATAGTTATTGATTATACACTGTTACTACTTTCAACATTTCAAAGAATTAGGTATGTGATTAGATATAAGAGGGGTTCTTGATTTCTCCATGCACTAAAGAAAACAGGTATAAACCTGTCTGTGATTTCTACTGAGAGACTTGAGGGGCATCACTGCAAAGTAAATCAGTCAACAACCAATTTAGTCACAAAACAATAAAGAGATTACCCCATGCGCCTGCACATAAGAAAACAGCCTGAGGTTAATCTTGCAAATACAGTAATTAGGAACCTTATTTTGAGGAAGTTATTACACTAAAGAAAGTGCCTCTTCACTAAGACTATTGATTGCAGACTAATGAGCTTTCTAAACTGAAGTTAATAAATAAATCAGTTTGGCAAGATTCTGTTTTACACTTTAGAACAGTTAAGTCCAAAAATGATTCTTCTTTCAGTCAGATTTTGTCTCCCAGGCACCATGCAGGATAATGCTACGATGAGCAATGCAAGAAAATAAAAATGTATGTTAAACCAAGCTTTCTTGTTACTACTTCTTATATTGTATTCTTACAACATGCATGAACGTTCATTTTAGTAAATTCAGTCCAAGCACTGAGACAGAAGAGAGGGACAGAAGAGGATGCAATGCTATCCTTCTTGTTCTTGCCAGTAGTTCCTATTAAAAGACCTCCTCCTAATGGAAGTGAGAATGTATTACCTTGATTGACACACACTGTCTTCTCAGTGCTGGTGTTATGTTTCACTTTGACCACTTACTTCAGCAACCTGTGTTTTTCATTTCTTAAAATCATCTCCACTGTACTCCTGAAGCATTTGATTTGAACAATGTTAATGTCACGTGGTGAGGTGGGAGCAGAGTGCCAAAGGGAAATGCTACACAGACTTACCTCCCACTTTCACATCATCTTATAAAGACAAATGACTGCAAAATAAACAATCATTTTCTTAATCATAACAGTTACCAGGAAAAAGGCTACCTCTAGATTTTAAGCCCATAGAAATTACTGAAATGGCACTTCAGTTAGAGACAATGAGCCAATGCAAATATTTTTATACATACGCACAAGCACATGGATTTATGCAAAAATGGACTTCAGTGGAAAAAGGACTAGGTTTTTCAGAAGCATTTAAGAGCTTTGGTAAAAACTGGTCTCAAATACCTACGTAATTTAAGAAAAATAAAGACAATCTACTTTTCTTGATACCTACTAGTTCAAAAAGACTTTAACCACAACTAAATATGTAAGTATGAATGGCAATCTGTTTTCCAAAACAAAAATCAACAAGAAAAAAAAATGTCAGAGTTCAAATTCCATATGCTGGTAGACTTTTTCCAAAGTCCAAGCAGAAGGACTTTTATAATGGGATTATTGCTATCATGGATTGAACCTCACAGAAAAAAAAAAAAGAAAAGAAAAGAAAAAAAAAAATCACAAGAAAAATAAGGAACAAGGCTGAGTCCCAAAGGACTAAGTTCTACAGAAAGCAATTCATGGCTCTGCTCATGGAAACAGCATCAACAGAACCGGAAGACAAACACAAAGGGATCTGCAAATGTAAACCACATAAAACTTGGGTAAGAAAGACTTTCAGTATTTAAACAAGATGGTCATAAATAAAGTTAGAAAGAAAACTCCCTAATTATTATTTTCATGGTAACAGAACAAATTTTTTGGTTGCTTTTTCTAACACTTATGAAGAGGCTGACCTTGCCAACAGTGGTAACAGCACTGGTGCCAGCTCTAGGATTTTTAAAGCTCAAGGCAAGCTAAAATCTATCTGGCACAATCCAGAAATTGTTCACACAATAAAAAGCCCAATGAAAACTTCTTTGCCTCTAGCCACCACCTGTTCTGCCCATATGTGATCATTGAAAATCTAGTATAAACCATACCTTCTTCACTAGTCATTATACACAGATGAAAGCAATCTTTCCTTTTTAAAATGCATAACCAGTATATAGAGGAGAGAAAATTACACCAGATCTCACTCACTAAACTCAGATTCCCACCTTCACTTGCTACAGTGATGTACCCCTTTGGAGCATATCCCACAAATACTTGTATTGCATTGGACATACTTTTATTCTATAATCTGGATTTAAAAACCTCTAGAAATCTAACGTCAGGTTCTAGCAGAACAGAATTAAGTAGGTGGGAGCATGGAAAAATCACAAAGCAAAACTTTCCTTTCTTTTCATATATTACAATCTCAAGAATTTACTTTCTAGTGCTGGCTCCAGGATCTCATGATTCCATGAACTGCAAGCTCAAACATGCAAAATACCACTTAATGAGGGGCTTTAAGAGCTGGTCATGGATAACTGAAATCATTTGAATTCAGCAGATTCCTAATCCTTTAAATATGTCCTAAATACTTTAATATTAGTTCACAGAATGAATTACAAAGTTTATTTTCACTAAGTTTCTGCCCCTTCACACTAGGCAGCATAATTCATTATAAGGCTGCTTGCATTCATCTGCCTACTACTGTGGCATAGTGTTCACTGAACATTTCAGGTTTCCCATTACTTTAAGTTTTTCTTTTTAAGCATCAACAGCCTGGATGTAATTAAATGACTGTAAAATACAACAGATGGATTCAATCCTTATATATTGAGGAGGGGAAATATATATATGTATATATATCTCAACAGACAAGGATAAGACGGAGTGCATGTGTGTGAGAGGAAGGGGAAGAATGAAGCAAGCCTAACCTTTAGCAATAGAAGTTCAGGGGTTTGGAATCTGCAGTCAATGCAAAAAGTGTCTAAAGACAGTTTAAAGTCCATAAAGAAACTAGTTATTACAAATGACCAGTTAGGGAAGTTAAGAGACACACAGAACAAGATTAAAAGGAGAACTTTATCGCAATTCTTGAGAATTACAGTTATTGTAAAAGGAGCTTCGCCTCTACCACCAATTCAACAACTCTGCAAAAATCTAAAATTGGGAAATTTCTGACCTAGTATTCCACCTCAAAAACTTGCACTCGGCTCATATGGATAGACCAAATGAATGATAGCAAATGAAGTTTTTCTAGTATAACACAGTGCCCATCTGCATCTAATCTTTACTTATGTGTTAGTGCTCAAACTTTTTGCTAGCATCCTCATAAACCATGAAAATCAGGCAGCACTGCTAGAAAGCAGCTCCTGACAGTATACACTGCCAGAGTCTTAACTGCATTGGTACTGTGATATGAAGTCTTCAGTCTTCTCAATTGTCAACCTTGTGCTCTTCTCCAGAATTACAAGGAAGAAAAAAGACGCAAAATAGTATGATGTCTGCATTTAACTTCCTGAGATTAAATATGCAGCTAATTGTATATGTCACTGAAAATCTTCGCCAATACAAGTCTAAGTCAAAGTGATTATCTGTGAAGTTTTCCTTTTTGTCACAAAGTGAATTAAAACATTCATGTGCACACCATAACCAGGAATCCAGTCTTATTCATGACTTTTTGAAAGCAAGTGTCTCTTTGCACTTCATGTAAAGAACATCAGATCTACATAATAAAATGCATGATGTCAGCTACTGTGTCTGGATGCTGTAAAAAGATGCAAAACATCTTGATGCTGTATTTAAATTGACAGGGCTTACTATATTGGGAGGTTTTGCTGTCTCAGTGGGAGCCTGAGGATGTTGCTGTCAAACCAAGAGGCACAATTGCCCTGTGAAGGGAGCCCTGTCAACTTCTTTTGCATCTTCCACAGTAATTTCTTTTCCATGTTGTTCACACTTGGAAACTCCATGCACTTAATTCATTTTCAGATCCACATCTTCAAGTTGTCAGTCATTTGAAACGAATTCCCCACACAATTCTTTTCCATCAAAGTTAAATAGTAATGGAATCACATCAGAGCTATACTTTCTGGTCAGAGTCAGCACCACCAGAGCAATTAACTGTTACTTACTGAAAGGCAAATGAAAACCTCAGCAGCAGTGAAACTATTGAGCAAGCCACTGTACATATAATAATATATATACACACTTATACTTCATAGATTTCTGCTTATCAAAAGTTAGATCTCATGCAAATCAGATTAAGATGCATTATACAAGAAAAGTCATACATTCAGTACAGTAAACAAACCCTCTCTGACCCAGGAAAAAATAATGCTGCTTGTGGCATATCTCAACTTTGCAAAATCCACTTGACAGTTCAGTTTGGTTCAAGTAGACTGAGAAGGAAGGGAAAACAACACAGAAACAAAGATTTCTCTAAGCCTGACATTCAGATACGTTTTTACAACCCTCCATTAAGCTGTCTTACCTGAACCCAGCAGAAATGGAAAGAAAGGTAAGCTGCCCTTCAGATCCACAAGAATCAAACAAAAGAGTGGTTAAAAAAAAAAACTCAGTTCTATCCTTAGTCTCTCTGAACTCCGTGTTATTGATACATGATATAGAATGCTACACAAACCTCCCATAGTTTTCTATCCCAACAAAGGTTTTGAGATTGTTGAATAAACATATATTTCACAGTCATATGTACTTTTGGAACCTTTTAGTTGCAGGCATTAGAATTCCAATCCTTATTTACAGATCAAGAAACCAATTGAATTAAGGGGTTTATTTCTAAATAACAATTTCAGGCCTAGATCCATTAAGGTGGACAAGTACTACTATGAGTGAATATCCCTGCCACTGGACTCTAATTGTCTATTAGCCTTAGATACTGGTTGTACTTCAGTATAGACATGGAAATGGAGGATTATTTTCTCTTGTAAATAAAACACAACTTGAACACTCTTAAGTGGGTTTAGAAATTAACATTCTAATTATCTCTGTATTAAAACATAGGTTTGTCAATGGGTTGCTGGTGGTGCTGTGCTTAATTGACAGATAACAAAAAATTTAAGTTAGATGACTACTGTCAGTCAGAAGAAAAAAAAGCTGAAATTTGCATTTTGGAAAATTAAGCCCTAAGGTCAGGTAATGAAAATAAAACAGAAAGAACCTACTCTGTCCTCTCCTACTACATGATCAGATCAGTGCTTTGCCTTGGGCCTTGAGCATGAGCAGAAACAAAAAGTGAGTCACTAAAAGAGGTGTGGGCTTGGAGCACAGCAGGCTTCAAGCCCACAGAGAGCTCTGCCTCCATCATCTGCATTACATTCTTGGAGTGGCAGCACATTTGGTCAGGTTACCATCACCGAAAAAGCTTTTTTTCCAAAAACCAAGTCACTAGAGTCAATGTTCAGTTATTACTGAGTCCCAAAACAGTACATCCATCCGCTGAAAGAAGTGTATAATTAAAAGCTCCGTTACATCAACCATACATTCCATACAATTCCCTTGTCAATTGTGGAAGGCATTAAGCCAAATTCTCTTCTGGGGCTTCCCTTCAGTGCAATTCAGATCGACTCACGATTCAGCCCATCTCTTGGCTATTAACAAGCAGAAGAGACTGCGGGGGTGTGTCTAAACTACAACAGAGAAACAATTCATCTGCAGAAGGGCCCATGGTTCATTACTTTCTGAACAATCCCATTTCAGCCAAGTCATCCTTGTACAACTGCAACTACAGTGAAAGGCACGGCTTTTGTGTTTGCCTCTTCAAAAAGGGATCTGGGTTTGAGGACAAGACTTGTTCACAACGCTACACACTGTGGCACACGCAATCAGACTCCAAAAGATTCCCTGTGACAGAACGCTGTGCCATCTAGAGTGAAACAATAGCATAAGTGTTAGGAAGTGAGTTAATGCCTTTTAGCCTCGTGGACTGACTTAACAGTTTTAAAAGGCATCGGCATTTAGGACACCGAGTACAATCTTTTCCCGATGACATGAAGCTTGGGCTTTCACTGTGCTACATAGCTGAGGCTTAATACCCACTAGGACAGCTATATTAGCTCCACAAGAGTACATCCCACACAACACCTACTGAGGCTTTACTCTGTTTCTATTTTTCTAAACTACCTCAGAACTGACTTACATCTCTTTATAAACATAACAGAGTTTATAAATGAAAAGAACCCTTAATGAATATTGAAACAAACAAAAATGAAATATAGTGTAACGCTTATATCTTTGCCAACAACAGGCTGTAACAATGCATTCATTAATTTTCCCTGTTATCAGTGATTGCTGAAACAATCTATTCAACACATTCTTTTCACAGTTTTCATATTCCATGCTTATGTTTGTCCCAGGATAGAAGATATCATGCTTCAACTAAAACTGCTTTTAGACAATAAGAGTTTTGTCAGTATTTAACAGAATTGATGGCTGCTTATGTTCCAGGAATAGGTACACATTAAGAAGAGCTCTGAATGTAACACAACTCCCTCTATATGGACTAAAATCTGCTTAAGAGGTGAGTAGTTCATAGGTTATATCTTCAAGAGTATATATTTGACTCAGGCTTTTCAATAATGGCAATCACCTAACAATGAAAAATTCCCAAAATCAGAAGTCTATCAACCTTCCTATCAAAACAAATGCATGAAAGTTGACATCTATATGAACTCTGCTATGCTTTACAAGCTAAGGCAAGTTTAGCCCTGGTGCTAAATTTCACAAATGTAAAAGTAGACATGCAGCAAATCACATTTCTTCCCCTCCAGGTATGACAAGTATTCCTATGCCATTTGACAGAATTAACATTTATTTATATTGCTCATAAAACTATACATTATTAATCAGCTTTTCACAGCCCAAATCCTTTTTCTTACATAAGAATGATGCATAACACCATTCCCTAGAGAAGCTACTGGTTTTGATAAGCAAAAAATCCAAGGAAGGCTTGGATGGATCCAGCATTTTGTAAGTGGAAAACGTGACTATAAAATATCTATAAATGTATTTTTAAACTATGAGATAAACTCACCAGATTAGGGTGAGATTATTGACACCATTAAATTTATTTGAAACTAATCCCTTGGTCATCAATTAAATTTATTATTTAACCAATAAATTATTAGCAATTTTTGAGTACTAATTTCTTGATTGCCATAATTACTAATGCAATAATATCATGTACTGCACACTTACTGGCATACCAAAGGAGGATTAGTTAATATGTAAGCATAGCACAACAGGGAAGGAGAAGAGAAGCAGCAAAAAACATGGCCCTAACTACATTTGCCTCAAAACAAATCAATACAATAGCAGATGTTAAGGATTCACATTCTATAGATTGTATTTTCTTAACTTCTTCAGTCTGAAAGGAGGAGATGCAACTCTTTTTATCCTTCTGTCACAGAGTATGATGTCAAACTCTCTGGGGAACTGAGGCATGCTTTACACGTACATTTTCTAGGATTAGAGCCAATGGCTGGCTCTTAACAGTTGCAAATGGAAATTTACTCTTCACATTAAAATAACTTTTCACCCTTATTTATACTTTTTGCAGTGGAACTGTATTTGCAAGAGTCAAAACACGGGTTTTGTATCTAATTCAAAACCTTTTACGCAAGTAAAAGCATCAGGACAATCCATGCAAGCTTCACTCACTATGCATTCCTGTATAGTGCTCAATAACTTGTAGCTGAGTTACAAAAAAAAATACTATGGACTGCAGAACTAATCCTGTATACGATCCAGATACATACATCTACAGGGAATGTCTCAAACATTTATGTAAAACTACCCTAAAATGTTACAATCTTTGTGTTTCTCAGCTTAAACACTCTGGAGTCTCACTATTGAGATGCCTCAGTCACACATTTCTACTCTATGTAAGCAACTAACCAAAATTCATCAATTGATTACATAACAAATACTTGAACTATGAAGGCATCACTCCTGTCTGAAATAGACAAAAGTATTTAAGAGAATGTCTTCTTGCTGTTGTTGTTTTGGTTTTCTTTGGTTGGTTTTGTAGCTTGGATATCAAACTATATTAGAGGTGTGGTGTTACTATTATAAACATAAAACTGAAACACCTGTCACTTTTCTAACACTTTATCACAGTGGTACTGGGTGAGTGAGGTCGGGGGGTGTCAGTATTTAAGTAAATGTTTGAATCAACAAGTGTATTCAGTTTTTAGGATTCTCCTACAGTTAAGGTTATCATTTTACAACAACTATTTGAGGATCCTGGAAGGACAAAGGAAAGACAGAGAACAAAGCAGAAATAAATGGCATGAACAAACAGACAGAAATATTTCTGGACAGATACTGATTTGCATTCTAGTCTTGGATTTATGGCAAACTAATAGCAAAACGTTCAAGGAGTTTGTCAAGGGAAGGAAAAAACAAAATTGTTAGGGAAAGGAGAGTAAGAGCACCCCAGGAATCGTCTACAGTCCTTCAGAAGATGTTTCTGGCATATCTTTCAGTCCTGCAGCTTTACTCTGCACCAGAAATTCCACATTAAATTTAAGTATCCTACTTACTTTTTATAGCCCCTGTTACCATAGTATCTAACCACCAGTTATAGGAAACAGCAGGTTCCACAAGGTAAGGAAATGCTGTAAGACAAGTTTCAGAAGGGGGAAGACACGCTGAGTAGCTGAGTGTCTCATGCAAGGTCCCTTACAAAGCCCACTGCAAGTGACAAGAATAAATAGCTCACAAAACCCATACTACTTTATAAAGTGTTGGGCCATCTTGCCATCTGAAAGGGAAAAGGAAGATCTCTGAACAAACACTCATGAAACCAACAGCTCTGGCTTCATCTTCTCGTTAGTGTTGTTCCTTCAATTAACACAAAACTGGTATCTGAAGGTAGCAGTGCCAGTGAGTAAAAAATCATTATTAAAAGAAGAAATGCTATTCCTCGCTGAAGAACACAACTCCTGCCCATTGCAAGGGCCAGCTGCACTGTCTGACGAGCACAATGCACTGCCATTGCCTGCCAGTGCTATTCCAGCTTGGAACAAACATCACAGCAATTGCTTTTTCCCTTTGGAAGAGCCTTGGGATTCACACAATGACTCCAACGGAACAATGCCAATTTAAGAGGCAATACCTATACACAGACACTTGCTCAGGAGGGATTTCAGGCCAGCTTTCCTCCTGCAAAAGCTACTGTGGTCGTGTGAGGGGTCCCAGGTTCCCCTGATAAAACTACAGCGACCGAGGCCCATCCTAGGGGCCGGACCTGGTGGCCTCAGGATGTTGCAATATTGTTACCGTACTCCATTTTCCAGTAGCACAGGTTAAAAGCTGTGCCTGGTTGATACCCCTCCCTCTGTCCCCTCTCTTCTCGGCGGGAGGAACGCACCTCCCTCCTTACCTGGCGGCTTCTGCCGGGAGACGGCTTCCAGCCGGCAGCCCATTTCGAGCTGCGTCACGCAGGCTGCGGCGGCCTGCAGGCCCCCCACGGGGCGGGCAGGGGGCGCTTGTGGCCTACCCTCAGGCCTGCCGAGGGTGGGAGGTGTGGAACGTTCTAGACGGCTTCAGTCCGACAGACTTAACGTGTGGAGGCATTCATTGCCCCCGCCTGCCTCCTGCACACATGCACTAGCACATGGCATCTCTCTTCAAACTTGCAGTCCCCTGTGCACTATTCTCATTCTCACTCCCTAAAAGGGGTAAGAGTCACTGCTGCTGCCCAGGGCTGGGTAGCTCTTGGCCTGAAACCACAGCAGCTACCAAAGATGGCATCAGACGAGGAAGCGGCAAGAGTCTCTCTGCCTTGTGTTCCCAATCCACACAAAGTTTGGGCAGAGATTAAACACACAAACGTTTAGAACGAATCTGCCTCAACAAAAGCCACCTCTGCTACAGATGGCTGCATTTCAGCAGTGCCTGCAGCAGCAGTCAATCAGCAAAGAAACACCCAAAGCCCAGTGCTAACAATGCACCACACAGTAAATAAATGCTATTTAGCAGATGTCCCTTCAGCAGGAATGCAGCTTAGGTAAGAAAGAGAAGACTTCTGCCTTGCTGTCTGAAAATGATGGACTAGAGAACAGAGGAAACATCCCCTACCAGCTCGGTGCAGACACACAATGTTAGAATAGGCTGGGTTAGGTTGGAAAGGATCTCACAGATCACCCAGTTCCAACCCACACACACAGGCAGGGACACCTCCCACTACAACAGGTCACTCAAGGCCTCATCCAACCTGGCCTTGAACACCTCCAGGGAGGGAGCATCCACAGCCTCCCTGGGCAACCTGTGCCAGTGTCTCACCACTCTCACTGCAAAGAGCCTTTTCCTAACACCTAGTTTAAATCTCCCCTCCTCCAGTTTAAACCCATTAGTCCTCAGCTTGTCATTACAAGACCTTGTAAACAGTCCCTCCCCAGCCTTCCTGTAGGTCCCCTTCAGATACTGGAAGGCTACTCTAAGGTCTCCTCAAAGCCTTCTCTCCTCCAGGCTGAAAAGACCCAACTCTTGTAGCCTGTTTGACCATCTTCATGGCCCTCCCTTGGACTCACTCCAACAGTTCAGTGTCCTTCTTGTGCTGGGGGCTCCAGAACTGCACACAGTGCTCCAGGTGGGGTCTGCCGAGAGCAGAGTTAAAGGGGGAGAATCCCCTCCCCTGCCCTGCTTGTCACACCTGTCTTGCTGCAGCCCAGCACACAGTTGCTGTCTGGGCTGCACACGCACACTGCCTGCTCCTATTGAGCTTTCCATCAACCAGTATCCCCAGGTCCTTTTCCTCAGAGCTGCTCTCCAGCCATTTGACACCCAGCCTGTATCTGTGCTTGGGATTGCACTGACCCAGGTGCAGGACCTTACACTTAGCCTTGTTGAATGTCATAAGGTTGGCCTGGGCCCACCTCTCCAGGTCCTCATGGGTGGCATCCCTGCCCTCCAGCAAGTCAACTGTGCCACACAGCTTTGGTGTCATCTGCAAACTTGCTGAGGGTGCACTGATTCCTCTGTCCATATTGCTGACAGATGTTAAACAGCACTGGTGCCAGCACTGACCCCTGAGGGATGCCACTTGTCACTGGGCTCCAGGGGGGCATTGTGCCACTGACCACAACTCTCCACGAGCAAACATCCAGCCAATTCTTTACCCAGTAAGACACGGTTCAACTGGCTTGTGAAAAATGTCAGGCAGGACTGTATCAATCTTCTATCTGCACTTGCTGTGAGATCCTCTAAACCAGCCAAGTACTCAGCTTTCAGTATTTCTGTTCTTTTCAACTGTCCAGCTGACTGATTTGTCTACTCAGAGGCAGGCTCTGCAGAGCAGACATCCCTTCTTAATACTTGTAAAAGTTCCTACGTGGAACCAGTCTCAGCTTGGTCTTTTAAACTGCAACATAGTGTCAACGCAGGAGTTAACTACAATGTGGCAATGAGGTATTTAAATGCGCCAATGAAACCTGAACAAAAACCTTCTGGGTTTGGAGACAGAAAACCCACCATGAACAGCTCTGGTAGAAGTATCTGAAAAAGAGCCAGGCTCTTAGCTGGTATTTTTAAAGTGCTTCCCTGACAGGAAAACTATGACCATTATATCTCTGACCCTCATGATTTCCTAGGACAGAGAACAGATAGATACAAGACTAATCAAACTTAGGAAGTAAGCTGAGAAATTGATGATGCAGATCATATTTACATTACAATAAATATAAAGAGCACCAACAAAGTGCTATGGCAAACGTTAAGAATTGAGCAAGCCAAAACAGGATTAAACCATGTCAAGCACGTATCTTCTGTTTTTAAGAGTTCATCTGGCTGCAAATGGTTCTCATCTCTAATCCAAGTAGTGCAGTTGTAACAGATGTTGCTTTAATAAAATGATCTGTGTCGGTGATGCTTATTAACCTGAACACAACAACATGAGATGTACTGTGCCAGTGACCATCCCCTTTGATACCAATTTCTGCTCCTCTCAGTGGAAATCAAGTTGGCAAAAACACATTTCAAAACACAGTGCAACAGGCCTCGGAAGATCACCGAGGGAATAGTTTAAAGGATAAATTTGTGCAAGGCATGGACATCATACCAGGCAGGATGCCCAAGACAGCTGCAATATATTGCTTTGAACACCTATTTTGCGCAGCTCATTTATCTATCACATCATTACCAAGGACTAACAGACCTATTTTTAGAGCACTGCTTATAAATAAATACACGTATACAAAAATAGATGTCTATAATATAATACAATAAAATGTGTGTTATTAGTATAACAACACATCTTTATTCTTCAACCACCAGATATGACCATTATTTGACAATTAGAAGCAGGGGTGGAAAAGTCTGACATCTGCAGGAGACCTAAGGACTCAGCAGGGTTAGGTAGACACTACACACAGAAAACTCAGTATTTGTTTGTGGATAACCCAAACCCTCTTCTGGGGCTCTGAAAAAGGCCTTAATTTTTAATGGAATTTTAAAATTACAATAAAGTATTAGCCTTGCAAACAGAGCAGAGTTCTTATTGCTAGCTCATTAAATGATTTGCAAATTCTGCTCCTGATCATGCTGCTAACTCCTAACTTCACTCAGCACATATTTGGTTAGATGAATATTCTCCCTTTATTGCTGAGGGGGTTTCAATAGTCCATGCAGATATAAAACCTGGAATGGAAGTTCATTCTAGTATTTTGCAGTTAGACATTGTGAAAACTCAGAAATCTCCCAACACCTTATGAACAAGTATAAGGAAAGACCCTACACTTATATCTGCTTACTATCCAAACTAAGATCCCCTGAAAAAAATGGAACTGAACATGTCAAAAAAATGTCACTTATAACCAATGCTGCTTCTTCCATGCAAGCAACATCTTTCAGAGAAGAATAACTCTACCTTTCATCTGTAACTTGTAGAAATGGTCAGATCTCTTCCTCAATATATACTAAGTACAGAATTACAGATTGGAAAATAGAGGCAAATTTGATGCTGAAGACCTAAGTAATGTATGTAATGGTATAATAGATCTAATCTCTCTCTCCATAACAGGCACTGCCTCTCTAGCAACCTTCCTCCTATTCCTGAAAATATCTGAGCATTTTATTCTTTTGTTATTGTTCTTTGCCTTAACTTCTGAGAGCATCTCTGGCCCTTTACATCTCCATGTGCTCATCCACATGAGAGTTCAATAATGCTTTCTACACACATCTACATAAGAGTCAGCAGTGTCCAGTCACAATATGCAAGAACTGCAGTCAGAATTCAGACATGCATCAAAACTAAAAAGGGAATAAGAACATCCATGTTTTTATTCCAATACATTAAAAATTAGTTTTAAAAAAATAGTAATTTTGCTTTTCATTATATTAAATTTATGAAGCTGTATTCAGTTTAAGGAAACTACAGAGAAAAAAAATAGACTGATTTCAAGGTTCAGACACATTTCCAGTTCAAGAACTAAGTCCCAAGATAATTAATTCTCAATAGGAATTTATTACAGTTTGTAAATGAAATCATCTATTCACTATCTTTTCCCTGACAAAGATTCTTGATACATAAATTAATCTCTCAATTTGACCTCAGTTCCATCACCTCCTACTCTCACCTCTCCTCAAATATGAAGAGTCATTCATTTGGAAATCCTATTAGTTCTCTATTAATAACAGAATGACCTTCTAGTCAAAATGACTGTCTTCTTAAGTAAAATTTGTTGTTCACTTGTATTTTGCAATAGAGAATTGCCACACTTAACTCTGCTGGCACTTAAATCATTACTAAACTGGATTAACTTCATATTTGCTTCACAATTCACACACACTGCTACGTCAGTTTAACCAGCACAGATATATAGGCTGGATGTTAGGAGGAAGTTGTTGGCAGAGAGAGTGATTGGCATTGGAATGGGCTGCCCAGGGAGGTGGTGGAGTCACCATCCCTGGAGGTGTTGAAGCAAAGCCTGGCTGAGGCACTTGGTGCCATGGTCTGGTTGACTGGCTAGGGCTGGGTGCTAGGTTGGACTGAATGATCTTGGAGGTCTCTTCCAACCTGGTTGATTCTATGATTCTATGATTAATGGGCTTAGATTAGTGGGCAGTTTCATACTCCACTCATTATTCATGTCTGACAACATCAAGGTCTTCAGGAGAAGTTCTGAAAACAACTGAGGAGTACCTAGCCTTTACAAGTATTTTTCTTACATCAGGCAGATGGCAGTCACTTTCCATGGCTGTTCACTGTTTCCACATGTTTCACACTCCTGCTAAACCTTGGTGGGGAGGGTTAGGTGACACAATCCAAACTATTCATAACATAACACACACCACAAATGTGTATACCATACAGGCTGACACAGCTTAAACATTTTTAAAAGCTTCCTGATGGAATTGCTCTATGTTAAATCTGCTTCCTGCCTTCCATACTGAAATTAGTGCAGAAAGGTTACATTATTTGAAACAGGTTTTCTCGTTCCATGGGCTCTAACCTTCCTGTGATTAGAGATAGGAGCTCAGAACCCAGCCCACTTCTGAGAACTTTTACACACAAAAGACTTCTTATCAAGGGTGGTTCTAAATTTTTTCTGCACCATTATTGATTTTACTTTTTGGACACTTTTGTATGTTTCATAATGGTATTATCTAAAATTTCCTGCCCTTATTAACAGGATATTGCCCTGATTGACTCTAATACTAATATCAAGGGTAAGGAAATGCTGCCCTACAGCTGGGTAATATTCCATTACCATGTTATGTAATACTGAGGCACTTGTTAGTATGCAGCTTAAGAAAGATATTTGGCTTATCTGGAACACCTGCTTTGCTTTGAACGAATATTGAAGATAGAAGTGAAGACTGAATATATGAGGGAGCCTGCCTCACTAGCATAGTTTTTGGTAAGTCTTGTCTTACCAGGGGTTTTAATGCTGGGCAATATAGTCCTAGAGGATTTTTCAGCAATTAAAATTTTCTTCCCCTGCTCAAGAACTCTGGAAAGAATATTCAGCATTGCTTAAACTTCCCCAAGTAAACCACTACATCTGATGATTTGAGGATTAGAAAACAGCAGTAAAGGCACACAACTTGAAGTTTTAATGCTTTTATTCTAAATCAGGTCATTTATTTCTATTCTGTTATACACTATGCAGTAGGTATCTATGTCAGAGATCTGGAACTCCTTCTACTGAATGTTTAATTTAAGGCAGTATTTTTACAAGCAAGGAATTTTGCATCTCCAAAATAACCTACCAAAGAGGCTCCTGAAGCTTCTGCAAATAAAAGGTCAACAGAACTACTGATAGTTACTTATTCCTCCTGAAAGTACCCAAATTCTGGCATTTTAGAATAATTCTGTAAGTAAAATATATATATAAATATGCAAATTAAATTATATTTGATTATTTTAAGGTAACAACAGTTGAAAACTTCACATCTGGAAGACAGATACAGTCTCAGACAATACCCTGGCAATGCATTTTCCTAATGATTCCTAATGAAATGTAGGACTGAAATGACATAGTAAGAGCCAAAGCATAGTTACTGTATGTATCCTAGCTAGTTACAGCTTGGAGTATGAATTTATTCTTAGCTAACTGAAAGTTTAAAATGACAAAAAAAAACCCAACCAAATATTCACAGAGTTAAAGCCTTTCTTTGCTTTCCACAGTAGAAACGGGAATTACCAATGACAATAAACTATAATTGCCGGGCACTCTAGTTAAGTATCAACTTACTGCTTTTAACTGTACAAATGCTAAAGAAGCAATGGGGAGATTCGGGATTTCTGTAGCATTATAATAAGATGCAGAATTTACTGGGATGATGCATTGTATCAGTGATAAACTTAAATTTGAAAATCATGTCATTGGAAGCAAAATGGGGTACAGTGTTGTGTGACAACGCACTAGAACATAAATGTAAGGGTGCTGAAAGCAAGGGAAGAGCTAGGAAACTCCTCTTAGTTTCCTGACCTCCCAGGCACCAGAAGCAGACAGGATGAAGTTCATTTAATGAGCACAAAGAGGCCACAAAGCTGTATCCTGTGATCATCATGCTCGCAGGTATTCTTCCAGACTATAGTCTGTATATGCACTCCAGATCATCATAAAAGAAGTCAGGCAAGAGCTAGGATTTCCCGTCCTTTTGCAAGACTGCACACTGTAATACCCAATGCCAACGTAAAATGACAAGGAATTTGAGCTTTAGCTATCTTGTGGGGGTTTTGTTTGTTTTTTTTTTTTGGGTGGGAAGAGTCTGCTGGGTGGGCTTCAGGTTGGGGCATGGGGAGAGGTCGCTGGCTTCTGCCGTCTGCACTTTTTGCTTCACTTTTGTGCACATCGTCTAAGGTAATTGTGCATTGTATCATTTTCAGTAAACCTCTTCATCTCAACCCAAAGGGGGGTTCTGTGTATGTTACCTTCTCTCCATCTGGGAGGGGAGGGGGGGGGGGGGGGGCTGTGAGAGCAGGCTGTGTTAACCCAGTAAAATGCCTGCTACAGACCAAACCTAGTTCAATACATTCAGGGAAGAGTTAAAGCAAATGAGCTAGCAAATGAGTGACATCCCGGTCAGCAAAGAAGCTTCCAGTCCTCCAAAGCAAATTGCTAAACATGCTCAGTTTGCTGATTTTTCTATCTGAATTCAAGCCACTATCTCTGCGTTCAGATGTGCTACATATATTGAACTTTTCTGTCTATATATGGATCTTTTATTATTTCAGTCACGTTTCAATATTGACCTAGTTTAACACAACTGGAACGCCACTGAAATCAGTTAAATTCAGACATAGAGTGCCACAAGATGAAACACAGTGCAGATCCTCAGCTCTCAGAATCATTATGAAATTAAAAAATCCATCTTAATCCACAGGAAATGTCATATAAATGTGTGTACAGCAAATGCTGAGGTTTGAGCGCTTCTAATTGTTCTCTAATGATGTGGTATTATTTACCTGAAAACCAGAGGATTCTTTAACAACCCACATCACTTATGTCATGAAAGACTGATGTGAATTTTAGCTGCAATACCTGGAAACTCAAACTACCATATCAGGAGAACCTAGTATCAGCCTTTCTATGGCTCTTTCAACCAGTTAATGTCATCTTGGAACACAAGGCAGCCACCACCCAACTACTGAAAGGCTTTGTTCTGCATCACAATCCAAGAGAAATTACAGGAATGACAGCAGTTACAGCAAGTTAACAGCAACTCACAGAGGTACACAGGGACAGATTTCTCATATGGGGACTAATGCAGCATTAGCTTTTTCATTAGCTACAGCTTTCTGTTCTCACATCATACCATCCACAAATGGCTACTGCAGAGTGCCACAGCTTCACCACGGAACTCTAAAGCAGCATGATTCAGTGACTTCCAAAAACTAGCCAAATGCTATTTTATGACATGAAAATATCAACTTGCACAACGTTATTTCTAGAAAACCTTCTTGCATAGGAACTTAAGGTGGGATTTCCAAATCAAATACAAACCACTATAATCCAGGTATGCTTCAGTTATAAAGTAGTTCAATTTCACTGGCTTTCAGCAGCATTGAACATGGGGAAACACACAGATTTGTCTTGTTTCTGGAAAACTGACTGGAGAATTATCTAATACTGTTTTCCCTGAGGGCCATAAGCAAACAGGCATCAAGAGAATGAAAAACCAGAAATAATACAACAACCACATACTATCACAGCAAGATAATGAGACATCCACGTACACTCCCTGATAGTCACCAAGAGAGATTTCCCATAATTAAATTAAACTAAATGTCAAGTTAAATCAACATCCATTCTTCAGATGCAGGGAATATACATAATTAAGGTTTATCTCTATTTTATATCATTCATAATGTTTTGGGGAAAGAGGTGAATATTGCATATGAACAAGACACAAACAAGACTAATTAGACTAGAGTCAAAACAAATGTAATAAGACTTCTGTATAAATCCCAGGACAAGTTATAATGCCAGCTCTACCTTCCCTTGCATCTTTCTTTTATCTCACAAGGGGGACAAAGCATAGCTATGTTTCTTCATAGCATCTGGACAACCTCAGGATTTCCATTGAGCAGCAAAATGCCTTCAACTTTTCTCTCTTTATTTGATGAAATAAACTGCATTAAAGTACACCATAGAGGGAGTACAGTTAGATCATTCCAACTTGGTAAATGTCACATAACGCAAACAATGCATTGAAGAGTAATGCAGCTTACTACCAGGTACATCACAGCCTAAAGTCTATCCCTTTTATAACATCACATCTTACATTTTGCTTTGAGTCACACTAGATAGGTGGTGTTCCTTCTGACTGACAGGGAAAATCTTGAGTCATTTGCATCGTTGTGACAAGCTAAGATTCTTCTGGATTATAGAACCAAAGAATCAACCAGGTTAGAAGAGACCTCCAAGATCACCCAGGCCAACCTAGCACCCAGCCCTATCCAGTCAACCAGACCATGGCACTAAGTGCCTCATCCAGGCTTTGCTTGAACACCTCCAGGGATGGTGACTCCACCACCTCCCTGGGCAGCCCATTCCAAAGCCACTCACTCTCTCTGCCAACAGATCAACACCTGCTCCTAGCTTGGTTTAGACATGTTCAGACATGACTACAAAGCAAGGTGCAAACAGGGTTTGCCATGACTCTATACTTCCAAGACACATCAATTTCAAAGATTTCAGACATATTTTTAAGCATATGGTCAATAATAAATTATTTTTTTGGTTGAACTTAAGAGGGAATGGAAACATGTTCAGTTCACAGGTACAGTGAGCTCTGAAGTAAAACAGACTTTCAGACATTAAATATACTCTTTCATATAGGAAATACTAAGTTTTAATTCCTCTCCAAGTTCTGATACCCAAGAAAGAGTGAGGAAATATCCACTTCTACCTACAGCAGTGGACAATCTTCTATACATGACTCACAGAATCACAGAACTTTAGAGGTTGGAAGGGACCTCCAGAGATCATTGAGTCCAACCTCCCTGCCAAGGCAAGATCACCTATGGTAGGCATCCCAGCAGGTTTTGAAAGTCCCCAGAGAAGGAGACTCCACAACCTCTCTGGGCAGCCTGTAGGCCACAATTTATTTAGCTAAAAGTTTCTTAGCACATATTGCACTATTTAACCATGCAGAAGGCATTCTGCTCTAGATACTACATCACAGCAGCCTTCTCCCTAAGCATTTTACAGTCTAGATAGGGAAGAAAACAAAGATGGTAGTCAGTGCTACAGCCAACACTAAAGCCAAGGAAGATGCACAATTGGTGCTGCAGAATGCATCAGTGACACCCAGTCCCAATTTGCAGCATTAAGCCACAGACACATTCTGTACATCATATATACATACTGCATATATTACACAGATATTCTTCTATGCTTCTATACATAAATACGCACACACACTCTTTTAGTGATCCACTAACCTATCTTGATGTCATTTCCTACTCAAAAATGCCAGTACAGTACCTATTCCTTCCATTTGCATGTTAAGAACAATTCCCTCTGCTTTGATAAGCAAAACAATCAAGGCCAATTTAGTTTTGCCACAGCAAGCAGCAAGATCCTGATGAGTTCAGCATAATGGGAAAATCTTCTGCCAACTCAGAGACATAATAAATTTTTAATGTTAATTAAGAACTGAAACACAATGTGACAGTGTAAGCTTTTAAATTTAAGACTCTTGTTGAGAGCTTACTTCAAATTATACCTTCCTTCTCTAATATTAAGAGTAATTAAGTAAATAGGCTGAAAATATTTACAAATTTGTCAAGCTTGGGAAAAAAAAAGGTAGAATGCAGGAGCTGGAACTGATATGATCCTCCAGCTGCTCACAGACTGAAAAATAAATAAATAAGCTGTAATATTTAAACTGGTTCCACTGAAGATGTGAAATCAGACTGGAGAGGAAACAAAGCAGTCTAGTCTCTAAATTACTCCAAACAGGAAGAAACAGGTGTCTGGTTTAGGTGCTTCCACTGTCACCTACACGTAGCCCAAATAAAATCATCATGGGATCAGAATAGAGACCACATGGTTAATTCTTCTCAGTTTAAAGCATCATCTCTCTTTTCCTTACCTCAAGTGCATTGGATCAAAAAGCAATAGGGGCCAAATGTGACAACTTCTATTGTGCATCTGGTTGTGATTCTCACGAAACAATCTCAGGATCACTGAGGATCAGTTATGTGGGTGGTGGCTGTCAACAAAGCATAATGAATGGGCACATGAAGAAGCCCAGAGAAATAAGCTTAGGCTTTCCCTCTTCCAAACATGATTTTTTTGTCTTCACTAAGCCAGCAAGTGGTGCCACTTCAGCACACCCAAACAACCACCTCTCCTCACTGTATCTCCCTATATATTCCCCTGAGACAAAGATATGTGAAATTCTTTAAGCCTTCTTGTTCAGTCTGGAAAACAAGCGAGTTTTCAAGTTGTTCAGCTTCACAGCTAAAACCTTTCAGTGCATTTCAATCCAGAGTCTTCTCCATGCAATTTAAAAAAAGCGAAAAGCAGTATAAAAATGGTGTTAAGGAGCTTGAAGAGAACTAAACACCAAAAAAGATAAAAACCCAACAAGATAGGGACTCACCTGAAATATGGAAAGTGTGAGTGGATAAAAGGAAAAGAAAAAAAATGGGCAAAGTAAGAGAGACGTTGAAAAAATAGAAAAGTATGATGAGAGAACAACTGTCATTAGATATTTGATGGGAAAGAGATAAGCAGAGAGGCTGATAGCTGTGCAGTAAGACTTGATGCCTCAGGAACTTCTTTTAAGCACAGATTTGTAATACTGACGCAGTGCAGCATATCTAAAAGCAGAATTAGCAGGATGTTGTCAAAGATTTTTAACCTAAGTCTCTGCATATAATGAAGTATTTGGATATGTGGTTAAAGAGATAAGCAAATAGTACTGTCAGAATAGAAGCTACTAACAATAATTTGCTTACAAAAGCAAGGTTCTCTCACTTTCAGTCACCTGAACAGACTACCAACTAATCAAATATTGAGATAAAAACCTAAGGAATTATTAAAGAGTAGGGACCAAATACAAGCTTCTGCAATTGTTGTAGTATAAGATCATAATTTAACTTTAATGATCAGGTAGAGTGTTGAATTCCTAGTGTCTTCTGAATTTTAATCCTGTCTTCCTGGGTTTGAGTCTCCTATCTTCTTTCCAACATAACTGAACTGAAAGCCATCTTGGAAAGTATCTTGCATGCACTTGTGTCTTTGAAGTGCTTAGCAAAGCATAGCTCTGACTCAGGAGACAGCATGAAAATCTTACCCTTTTTACACATTTCTTTGCTTCCTAAACCTAGTCAAGGCTTCTTTAATTTATTTTTTTAGCCACAAAACACTAAGAACTTAAGATCTATCGTATTAGAAGCACAGTTCAATCTAACAGTTGTTCAGTAGTGCTGAAGTGGCAAACGAGAGGCAATATAACAAATGAATAAATACACAGACGAACACACATAAAGCCTTCACATTCTGAGCACATATGAAAAGCTATGTGGAAGAAGTGATTTTCTTGACAACTTCTAGCTTAGGTAGGTTGTTTTTTTTCCCCTTTGCTGGTAGATATGTCTGCCTTTTACATGAACTCTCAGCCTGTGTATCATGATGCTGACACTACCTCTGTCTTCCTGGAAAAAGGGGTTTTTTCCTTTTTTGAACATTCTATGCTCTTTTGATGTCTAACCTGAGTGTTTATGTTAGAACTGAGGAATGTAAAAGAACTTTATCGTTTGCTCAATGTTAAGAAAAGTTACATACTGAAGCATTCTTACCATAATGAAGGTGTCTTGCATTAGCAAATCTTGCTGATGAAACATCATTTGTACTAGGCAACTGCTTTTGCCATTAGAAACAGACTTGCCTGGTAAGATAACCTCTGCCAAAGTAACTGCACCTGCAATAGGACATCTGTAAGCACAGATATTTTACCATCCTATTCCTAACTGCTGTACTGGGGATGGGAGAGGAAATTAGTAAGTCACTGAATCCTAAGTCATGCCTTAGTGGCCTGTGGTCATCATCTCACTGAACAACACAGAGTGGATCACTGTCTTCCATGAATGGTGTCAGACAGCCACATGAAGTGTAGCACTGAAAAGTCAAATATTGCTGCCTCAGTGTGAAAAACAACTTTCCAGGTTGTGTCTTACACACACACAATCCAGATGAAGCACTGTTACATATCTGTCAGAATGTTAAGCTATGCTACTTCTCTTCTGTGGCAATTCACATCAGGTAAAGTTACATTTCCAATCACAGCTAAGTGAAACCATTATGTTGTCAAGACATTTCATAATATTAGCAGTGGATTGATAGTCTTTTCAAGTTACTCTTTCAAAATACTTCTCTGAAGAAATGTTTTGCAATCTATTATACTAATTAATACATTACCAGATCTATTGATTTTTAAAGAAAATGCTGCTACTAATACAATGCTTTCCTGATAGAATCTATTCTCTTTCCAGAAGAGTGGCTTAACCTGGAATAAACCTGGCCAAACGTGGGGGATTCTAGCACAAGAAACAAAACATCATCTTCATTTTGCTTTTCAAACTGACATCAATAAAGCTGAAATATGCCTCCCACACAAGAAAATCTATTCATTTCTGCTGTCTCTACTCAGTAAAATACTATGGGGCTTCATTGCTGCAATGTTTTGGATAAGCACAAAAAGAAAGTACTTGGAGGAAAGGAAAAACACCGAGCATTCTGCTCTGCATTACACCTTGCTTTATTACACAGTAGTACTGAAAGCTCTACATGAGTGCTGGGAAGAAACTCATCTATAGACCAAAAGATAATACCTGATGCAGTAGCAGGAAAGCAGGCAATATTTCACAGGAAATTTGCCTTTTTAACAGTTCTTCCAGAACATTGGATCTGTCAACAACCCTAAGTTTTGGGGGGGTTGGTTTTTTGAGGGTTGTTTGGGTTTTGGGGTTTTTAAGTTGTTTGGGTTTTTTTTTTTCAGTGATTTCAACACCAAGACTAAAACTCCTTTTATTTATTGTCTCACATGGATTTATCCATGACAGTTGAAGGGTAATCTGTGTGGCAACAAAGAGAAATATCCTTACTGTCCCATGTCAAGTTCTATAGGACACACAACAAAAAGATTGTATGCAAAAAGTCAATCATGAGAGTGGTTCCAAAAGTGCTTTCTTCCTATGATTTCCTATCAATGCTTTCAACAATTTTAAATGAGAAGCAACACCCTGCTTGCAATTCATTCCTAGACAGAGAAATAGAATTACTTCAAAATTCAACCCTTTGCTACCAAGTTTTCTCAAATGAAGAGACTTCTAAGTAATGTTTATTAATCCAAGGAAATTTTCTGTTGAGCATTATTATCAAATTTGTAAGTACCTTAATCTCTGCGTGATGCAGAGATTCAGAAGTGAGGAAATCCTGTGTTTGTGTAACATTTAGTAAGACCCAGTCAAAAAACAG
Source organism: Pogoniulus pusillus (assembly GCF_015220805.1). NCBI lineage: Eukaryota > Metazoa > Chordata > Aves > Piciformes > Lybiidae > Pogoniulus > Pogoniulus pusillus. The sequence continues at coordinate 45,965,413 of NC_087269.1, read as the reverse complement.
ATGAAGTCATCACATTGTGCATTAAAAAGCAGGTATGTTTCTGTCACTGTACTGCTGCAGAAGCCTAATCAAATCTAACTCTTACACTTGAAAACCTACACATACAGTTTAAATAATTTACTATTATGGCCAAACTCTTCTCCCACTGAATAAACAGAAAACACTCACAGAATCACAACTTTCTGTTTCCTTTGTCTTTTGAGACTCTATGTACTGAAGTAAGAATAACTATTATACTGATCTACATAACCATACTTGTACACTCATCAGACCTTCAGCAGTCTGTAAGCAGAACAAATGCCACCAGGTAATCCTATACGACACTGCATTTACCCTGACACTTTCTGGTTCACCTCACCTTCCTACAAAACTGTGAAAAGGAACAGAAAGATCCAATTCATTATTTATTTCCCAGCATATACCAAGGAGGAAAAAAAGTGAGGAGGTTGGGGGGTGGGGAGGGTGCAGGGCAAAGGCTTCCAGAATGATGCACAATAAAGACCTGGTAAGTTTGAAAATGTTTAGTAGAGTTTTCAGTGTCAGCTTCCCATTTTGAAACTCAGAGACTGCAAATAGAAGCATGGTATTCCAGAACTGAAACAATCCAGAGACCTGAAAGTGCATTATAGGACCATATAAAACCAGCATGTCTCCAAGCACATAAAAATATGTTTCAGCCAAATTTTTTGCACAAACTGTTGCTGTTACCACCATTAAATAGGAGGAGTTTTAACAGGATTTCACTTCCATTCCACACCATCTGAACTTCTGCCAAGTTCCCTGGAGCAGGCAAGTTTTTCTGCCTTGTTTCAGTTCTAAAGCCTATTTGTCTTCCTTTAAGAAAAATCTCATTACTAGTTTAACCTCTAGACTTGTTTCTGCATTTCTTCTAAGACGACAAGTGTCTGCAGTTCTGATGAAGTGTCATTTGACTCTGACAGGAACAAGCTTTCCCCAATAGGTTATGCTCATCCTTGAAAACAGAAGACTACAACTGTCCTCAATTAAACCAGTGTAAATATGGATTGACTGCACTAACTCTGATGAAATTACACTGTCATGGCTGAGACCAAAATTTGACCCAGAGGTTCGCATATAACTTTTTGTTTTGAAATGCTTCCAGTTTTACAGTTCCAGAGGTTCTTTTTTTCCCCCTCTTCTGGACTAGTTTTTGACATTCCCATAATGAAGCATATTACACATTTTTTTAACCCAAACAATTAGGTAGGGAAAGGTAATTCAAACAACACATTGGCAGCAACAACAAATGTAATCACTTTGTAAGCTAAACTACACTTTCTATACACTCCTCTTTTTTTGCTATCAAATACAGAATGCATTTTCTTCCTACAATACTCGACTGTGTTTCAATGGCACTTGGAAGTGCTCTTTAAAGCAGACTAATCTCCTGTCACCTTTTCCTACGTGGGGAGTTTAAAATTGAAACTAATTGCATCAAAATAAATAAATAAAACCCCCAAGCAACAAAAGCTTATCAGCTTTTTAATCACCTTGCTCAAGACAGCTTTTCCTGGATGTTCAAAATGCATGTCTACTTCAAAATACAGAAAACAGCCAAAAACTGAAAACCAGTCAATACTACTTTTCTCCTAGTACAAGATCATAGAGTTGGAGAATAGCTTAGGTGGGAAGGAACATTAAATATCATCTACTCCAACCTCTCCACCATGGGCAGTGATTCCTCTCAGCTAGACTCAGCCGCTCAAGGCCTGATTCAACCTGGCCTTGGACACCCCTAGGGAGGAGCACTCCTGGCCAGCCTGTTCCAGAGTCCCACCACCCTTGTACTGAAGAGCTTCTTGTAAGATCCAGTCTAAAGATGAAACAGTAGAACTAGTGTTTAGTTCATCTTTAATCAAGGCTCCCCAAGTGAAACCTATGCTTTAGCCAAATTCTAGTCAGCTATTCACTGGCATTCAGCAGATCTCTTTTGCATCTCTCAAGCTCAAACTAATCTGGCATCCAAGACCAGTAAGAGAGGATCAGAAGGCACTTACTGTCCTTCCTTTGTCATCACCTTTTTAATGTCTAAACCAGAATTCTTGGACACAGCTTTGCACTTTGCTAGAGAAACATGAGGACTTTGTACATGAATAAAACTCTAGAAAACTCACAAGAGAAGCATATAACTTTCTGAAAGTGTAAGAGAAGCAAAAGTGTACTGCTTTCTTTTCAACCTGACAGCAAGCCATAGTTTCTCAAAGTACACTAGTTATTGTTTGCTACCTCTTCGGGGTAAAGCACAAGAAATGACAGCACATTTCATACTAATAAATCACATACATTAACTGCATCTTTAAGGCTACGAGTGCCTTTTGTTGTTCTTATAGAGAGTCTGCCAAAGTATAAAACCATCAGGTTCAGTCCTTTGCCAGCCCCATGCTCACACTCCTATTGAGGACTTGGAAACAGTAAAATAGACACTATTTAGCTGGTGCACTTTATCACCTTTCAGTTGAAGGCAACTCTGTTTGTCTAACTGAGTGGATCAGGACTCCCTACAAAAAGATGCCTTGGCAAGCAGATCCCTTTCTCCTATCTCGTAGACTGGAGATAGTCTAATGTTTATAGAAAACATGCTTTTGTGGAGTACTGTTTAAAACAAAAACCTCTACTGCTAATTTAATCCTCATTATTATCTCAAGTGTATAATGGGGAAAAGAAGTTAAAGGACCAATTTTACAAATAAAGTAGTTAATCTGCCACAGAAACAGTTTCTGTTCCTGATCTGAAACAGAATCCTTGAATTTACCATTGAAACCTCCCAGTCTGGTAATACCTGATATATGTTTTAATGAAAACTACATATTAAATCCTCGTTATGTTCAGTATGCCATTATTTGCTGAAGAAAGCTGGGAATCCTGACACCTGAATCCCAAAATATCAAATGGGGATGTCTAATGCAAAAGAGATGCAAAGAGATCACATTAAAAGAAAGAAAAGCAACACCAACCAGATAATACTCAACTCACCCTCAAAAGAAAACTAGGGTTTTTTTAAACCAGTTAAAGAAACCCCAAAAGCCACACCAGCTGGAACTCATTAAAGTAGCTAGTTTTTAACTACTTCCCCTAGTTTTTCTTCTGGATAAGCAAGACAGCATGACTGCATTCCATTGTAACACGATGCAGTATGGCTGGAGTGGAAAACTGTTCAGTTTAACTGCTCACTGGTCTCAAACTTTTGTTGGTCAAACAAATCTTCATTTCAGGATTGTGTTTAAACTATTTGTTCTATGCTTGTGTTGCTAACATAAGCAATAGAACTTCCTTCCAGTAATGCCATTACATTCAAGTCACAAAGGAATAAATTAGGCTCCTGAATTGTGTAACGCATTTGAGAGGCTTAAAAAAGGTCTTTGACATCAACTAACAAAAATGGAAACATTAAACATGTTACTGGCTAGAGGCAGCTTATAAACTATTGGGGTTTAGAGTCATTTTCATACCTAACAGGTTGCTAAGGGTTTCATTTGTATTAAAATCACAAGGCTTTACCAAATGGGCATCTGAACTGCAGAAAAATGATCAGTCTGATATCTTATAGACAGCTCTCTTAATGTATTGTATTTTATTTCACACAGATACTGTTTGTTGTTAAAAAACTTAATACTCCTGACAACCTACCTTTGTAAACCAGATAAAACTGCCATGTCTAATCTGCAGCAAAGACTCCTTATACCAACCACAGTATATATTTTCCAAGTATTTGTATTCCATGGAAAGGCAAATCTATCTAATTGCCAATTCTCATGCCAAGGCAAATATTGCTGTATAATATTTAAAACCAAATGAGTACCTGTAAATGAAACCTAATAGCAGGTAATAAAGCTGTTTACAATTAGCATGCTAATTCTGAAAGTGCAACAAAAAAGGAAGATTTATTTTCCAATCCCTATTCCTCAATCAGAAAGAGAATAAAGAACTCCCTTTTGAGGAGCTAATATGAGTATACTTCATGATACTGAGTAATATAAAGCTAACGTTTCTCAGGCCAATGATTACTTTGAGGCAAACAGAAAGGTTTTCAACTCTGGCTTCTCCATATTCCTGCAATTCCACATCAGTGAATTAACTCATGTGATTATGTCAGATTTAGCTTTTTTACTTTAACTTCAAGATACATTCTCTTACAGGAAATCAGAAAAAGATCTCATATGGGCAGGCATTTCATTTGCAGAAGTTCAAGGGGTTCAGACTGCAACAGAACTGCATGATTAAAAAATAGTTCCTTTCATATCAAGACCCATCAGCCACAAAGAGACTAAGAGTAACTAGTGTTGATGCCCAAGGCTCTTTCCAAAAGAGAATACATAATGAGACTAATGGACTGAATGGTAAGGAAAAACTCAGATTGTTTATCTGTCTGCACCTATCAGGCCCAAAAGGGATAAAAAAGCAGAAGTGCCAAACAAAAACGTGAAGAAACAGAGTCTATATAGTATAAACATATTTTGATACATGAGTAGCCTATGTCCTGAACAAAACCACAAAGGAACAGAGCCTACATAGTACAAACTTATTTTGATACATGAGTATGCTATGCCTCATTTCAAAATATGGAAGTAATTAATATATATAGAAATATGGTATGTGTGTGTATAGATAGATATATATATGCATTTATATAAGAAGAACATAACATACAATTAATAACACTACCTAGATTTCACTATCTAGAACAAAAACATATTTTGGACCTGAAAGTGTGCATTGCAAGAAAGGGGAAAAAACCTCCACTGAATTCAGCATTTTTTCTAAAGTTGACTTATAGTAACTTTTTTACAAGCCTGAGTAACAATTCTTAATCCCAGACTGCACAGAGGGAGAACAGCAAGTTTAGGCACAAGTTAAAAATCACTCCTTAATGTTAAGAGTTGAGAACAGAAGCCATGCTAAATGTCCACTCCTGTGCTGCGTTCATTGACTCACACTGCTCATGTTAGGAAATTAAGAGGTACTGTTAGGGCCTGCACAACCTATTGTACGTCCTCTAGCTGGCCCTTCAAAGAGAGGATTCTGCTCAATTAATTCCTCCCATGGGTTTAAGCCAGTGGCTGACAACTTTTTCCAGTCTAGAGACTCCCACAAATCTTCTGCTGTACTTAACAAACAGCATTCGGCAGCTGTAAACCTATAAACTGCTGGCATGGTTTTCTTGGGTTCTTTTCACAGCTTTCTACAGCAGCAATATGAAAACCAAACTCACCCAACACAACTTTGCAATATTTACAAAGCAAAGAAACGAGGCAAATCAGAAAAAATGATCTCTACAAAAATCTTACTCCAACAAATTTCTGGAGCTTGCCAGTAAACCATCTACAGGCTTCTCGAGCACCTGCTGATGTGACATGCAAGACCTCTGTTCCACATGCTGATTTGTGGTGCTGCTCTGTACTGTGGAAGAAATCCTGATCTGTGTGTACTTCATGATTGTCAATAATATCTCAGAATCCTTTAAGTATGGTCCAGTTGATTGGCTAGGGCTGGGTGCTAGGTTGGACTGGACGATCTTGGAGATCTCTTCCAACCTGCTTGATTCTATGATTCTATAGCCAAACCTCTATTTCTTCCTTGGGACTGGGGTAAGGTTGAGAGGGGTAGGGGGAAGGTGCAGGGGTGGTTGGGAGCCCCTCCTGGGGACTCAGGTTTCTGGGAGGGGAGTTGTGTTTCTGTATTACCTTTTACCTTGTCTATTTCTGTCTATAACTGTACATAATGTACATATCTGCTTGTATATTGTCCTAGCTATAAATAATAAGCTTCATTCATATTTCCATAGCTGACTGAGCCTACTCTGTGTGGTGATTTCTGAAAGTGTGGGGGGGCAGGGAATACCCAAACCATCACAAGCGAAGAGCAGAAGTATCTTGATGTAGATCAGGATGCTCAGAGCCACATCCAACCTAACTTTGAATGCTTCCACAGATAGGGCTTCCACAACCTGCTCAAGTGTTGAACCACCTTCATCACAAAATTTTCTTCCTTCTATCTAGTCTAAATCTCTCATCCTTTAGTTTAAAACCATTACCTCTTGTTGTGTTGCAACATGCCTTGCTAAGAAAGATGGTTCCCATTTTTCTTATAGATCCCCTCTTTATGTACTGAAAAGCCACAGTAAGATCTCCCAGAGCTTCCTCTTCCCCAGGCTAAAAATAAAATTTAAAAATAAAAAATTCTGCACTTACAGAGTGCATCTTGATCATATTCACTGAAACAAACCTTCAGACATAAGCAATGACAAATTTGCTCAGTTATTTGGTGAAAACAAAAGCACTCTTGAAAAAAGAAGTGAGGAAACTCTGCTAATATTCAAAAATGACCCAGATGAATTCATGTTTTTTCACACCTGTGCTGGGTTTCCATAGAATCAACCAGGTTGGAAGAGACCTCCAAGATCATCCAGTCCAACCTAGCACCCAGCCCTAGCCAGTCATCCAGACCATGGCACTAAGGGCCTCAGCCAGGCTTAGCTTCAACACCTCCAGGCATGGTGACTCCACCACCTCCCTGGGCAGCCCATTCCAATGCCAATCACTCTCTCTGCCAACAACTTCCTACTAACATCCAGCCTAGACTTCCCCCAGCTCAACTTGAGACTGTGTCCCCTTGTTGTGTTGCTGGTTGCCTGGGAGAATACACCAACCCCACCTGGCTACAACCTCCCTTCAGGTAGCTGCAGACAGCAATGAGGTCCCCCCTGAGCCTCCTCTTCTCCAGCCTAAACAACCCCAAAGATAACACTAGGCCAGGCTTTTGAAGAGTAGCCATATGTGACACTTGAGCTTTTTAACACAGCTTAAAGCAGAGCAGTGAAATCTCTAATTTAGCCTAACCAACAGAAGTGACTCTTTCAGGTTCTATACACATACGCATGGTTGCTAAGCTGCAGCATGAAGTAAAAATGGCAGCAAGTAGCAGCATTCACCCAGCCCAAACACCCCAAAACAAACACAGATCAACTGTCCAGGCGGCACACACCCTTCAGTCTGGAATTCAAGATTCCCCACGCACAGTTCACCTTGAGAGAATTTGGCTTGCTTAGATCTAAAAACTAAAACCAAGGCAACCAAAGGTGCAAGGCCAGACTTAGTTCCTTTTCCTCAGAGGCTGGTTTAAACAGGATAAATCAGAAAATTAAAGAGAGAAAAAAGCTGTTGCAAGCATTCTGCATGAACACCCAAGTGTGCGCTATGTGCTCTTGATTGTACCAAGATACACAGCTACACTTTCTCAAGGCACACTCAGTAGCATCAGAATTCATGTTATAGGATTGAATATAATGGGGGACAACAGCAAGGGAAATTATGCTTCTCTGGGCCAAAACTTAGTGTTCTGCTGCTCTCTGCAGCAGGCTCATGATGGTATCCCATTTTGTAGGTCACAACAATAAGATACATTGCTCAAGCTACTTAGGTATGAAGAATGTTTGAAGATTTTTACCCTGACAGACATAAACTGGTTATTTTTAGCTGTGTGTAGGAGTCTCATGTTTTCAGATGAGAGGACTATGGTCACCTGACACAACTGGGTGGCTTAGTTTGCCAGCAGTGTAAAGAGATACTCATCACAAGGTACAATTGGATCCCATACTGTGGCAGAGCTAGCTTATAGCTTAGCAAAGCATGGCATTCAACTCATTCAACTTCAACAAAAATTACTGAATAGTTGTCAAAAAAAAATTGATTTTAGTAGACATAAAAATTAACTATTAACCCAGTGGTTTTTGTTTGTTAGAGCCACTACCTTAGCAGTTGGTTCCATTTGCTGCACACCAGAGCACAAGTCATTGATGGCAAATCTGCAGAAATCATACACAGATTTAGCTTCTAAAATGTGTGTCATCACATCAGCATTTTGAATGCACATGCAAAGAGACAAAAATAAAATACCAACTGCATCATGAGAGCAGTCCTTTACATGGGAATGCTATAAACACCTGGAGGGGAAGACACTTGTCTCCTCTGGTGAGCTCTGCAAACATGCTTCATTTGCAATGGTTGTCCCCAGATCTTTTGTTTGATCTCTGACTATTGTCAGTGGCCCATGGGGGGAAGGCCAATTTCCTTGGCACTGCACTCTTATGAGGACAGAACATAGCATTATCAGAAGGAACACTTCTGCATTTATGTAGCTTCCATCTAGCTGTACCTAAGAAGCAGAAAGAATTTCTACATGCATAATTGTAGTGATATGGTCTTAGATATTTTTCAGCAATGAAACAGAAGTCACACTCTATAACAGCAGCTTCCCTCAGTCAGTTTTGCTACAACTAAACACTAACCATGTTTTTGACTTACTCTAAATAACCATGCTGTTCAAAAACTGACACAACATGACTTTTAAAAGTGTTTGCTCTTCTCTCTTTTAATGACAGAATGCCACAAATGCCTTAATTTAGAAACAGAGGGATTGGCAAATGTCAAAGATGTAGCATAGTGTTAATTATTCCCACTGTAGAAAGCCATGTGCTTTATAATAACCACATAGATTCTTCCAGCATGGGCACCTATATAAAAGTCCCTGCAGCAAAGCAGAAAGTTTCTGAAGATAACCTCACAGTAGGTGACTCCTATGGCAGCAGCTACAAGCTGACTGAAACCTCACAGGAGCACAGTAGACTACAGTGAGATTCAACTTACAAAACAAAGGCTGTTACAAATTATCAAATTTAGGATAAATATCTATGACTTAGAAAATGAAGTGCATAGATCATACACATTTCCATACTCAGAGAGATAAGAATTCAAATGCAAGCTTTAAAGACCAAGTAAGGCCAAGTTCTTAGTATAGCTCATGTCATTCTTTCATGCAATGTGTTCACCTTTTTCTTCAGCCAAATTTCTTCCTATATTACATAATGACAGCAGACAATAATTTCTCAGTTTTGCCTCATACTGATAAATTCTCTAACACTTTTTTGTTGTTGTTGTGAGAGAAGGTCCACTGAAACCATAGCATTTTCACAAATCAGGAGATGACTATCTTACAGGTGTATTGCTAACCAGGAATAGCACAGCTACATCACAATGCTGAATAGTATAATGCTAAAGAAATACATACACTAAAAGAACTTTCTCCCTCACAGAACTGTGAGTGGAAGCTCACCCCCTGATCCACAACAAAACCCTTGCAAAACATTCCTCAGCACTGTCAATAATAAATCAGCGTTAAGGAAAAAAGAAAATGCATAAATGGAACTTAAACTAGCTGCAGTTACCATAGAAACCAGCAAGACTTGCTTAACACTTCCTACTCTATTCCATTATCATTCAGTATCTCATGAACACAAATGGAGAAGCATTATTGCCATTCCTATGGAAACAGCCCACATTGTTGTTAGAGGAGATTAAAGCAATCGAGAAGACACCTCTTGGATGTGCCGCCAAGGAGTAATTAATAAAAGAAGTCCATTTTCAGTAGAGAGAAGCAGAATCCAAACTACTCCTCCTGAATAACACTTAAGAAACAAACATCAGCAAGCAGTTTATAGCCTGTGAATAACTGTGTTGAATGGAACTGCACAGTTGCAGTAACACACTGAAAAGGTGCATACTGCCTTTGCACAAATGTCTTGATCAGAATCTGCCCTTTAGTCTTCACGACATTTCTCCTGTTTGTTTACTAGGGTGAGAAAAATCAAACTTCTATGCATATAGAAGTCTACAGTATCTATAACATATAATCTAGGACATCTACAACACAAGTTTTACCATCCAGAAGACCAAAACCGATACTGTTAAAGAAGATTCATGTACATTCAAATGACTGTGTATGAAAGCTAAGATGCTTTCCCATCACTACCTTCCAACTAGATAAATGCCACCTAATTTTGTTTGTCTCTGTTAAACTTTTGATCTAGTGCTTAGAAAGTATGAACGTAACCTGTTAAGAAAGCTGTCCAGAGCCAGTTCAGTTGCCTGTCTAGCCCACAGACAAACTTCTGACAGTATTAATATGAGACATTTTCTACATCATCTGTTTATTTACCATATCCAGAGACAGTATTTATTTCAGGGAACTTTTCATGATCATGTCCAAATCCTTCCTCAGCTGTATCTACCAGTTCCAGCTTCAGATCCATCTAAGATTGGATTTTTTTCCCCCTTGATACACTGCCCTGCTGGTTCTTATTTATGCTCACACACCCCTCAATGACACAGGCTGAATTTTGATTGAATAGCTAGGACACTGCACTTATCACTGGGATTTAGGTGATTTCTAGCCTTCAGGCTTAAATTAGAGCAAGAAACACAGCTCTGAGATTTGTCATTTTTAATGCTGAAGATGTCAGAACTTGCAAAAGATCACTGCAACACTTCTCAGATGATCACTACGTCAGTTCAACCAAGATAACATGTAGTGCTAAAAGCAGCAAAGGGAACATGCTCTCAAACCACTGACAGAAGTCAGCATTTAGCATAACCCAATGGGCAGAAGGTAGCTTTAGGGAAAAGTAATCAAAATAGTATTATTGCAGAGCTAAATAAGACAATAGCAACTGAGCCTGTAAAAGATTTGACTGAGAAGTGCAAATTCTTTTCTCTTCATCCCTCCCCCAATCCAAACAATGGCTTCATACAGAAAAACTCACTCACAGTAAAATATTTCTTAACCAAACTAGGAAAAAAAATCAGGAAGATAACTTCTCTTCCAAAGAGAAGTTCCAAAGTTTCCCTGGGACTCTCTGAAGTTTCAAATGAGATATAACTGACTGCAGCCACTGTTTGGCAAGAACATACGTTCTAACATGTGAACTCATCATAACCACACAGGGGACAGATTTTATCACAGTGACCTCCACAGAAAACGTCTATCAGTTAAGTATGATTTGACCTGGTTATGAAGTAATTGTATTCAAATAAAGTGAAAACTGTAAAGCTTTTCCAGTGGCACTTCAAACCATGGACTATCAGTACCTGATCTGTGACTGTATTTGAAACATAAAACTGTTCACAAGTCTGAAGCACTTGAGTTAATAAAGAAGGAAACATAAAATTGTTGCTAGTCTAACAGAAGTACCACAAACCCCACTGCATGGTCAAGTCAACCTTTGCTTTGTATTCTGACCACTAGCTACAGTTCTAACCCTGTGCTTATTGTCTAAGTTGGCTCCCATTTTTGCTAGCATAACTTTACTGCCAGAAAAGTAGGCCTAGCACAGTTCAAGATCACGGTGCCACAATACTGAAATAGGCTGAAAATCAGTTAGCTTTTCTTACTTACTGCCTCTGCTTCTCTCTTGCAGTGGGAATTGGTTTACTACTTCACTTCTAAAATGGAAATTTGGGAGTGATGCAATACTGCTGCAACAAACCAATCAAGAATTCACCACTAATGGTGGGATGCAGCTTCTGTTTAAAAATCATCTATGAAGTAAGAACATAGGAAACTTACAAGTACTCTGCCAGTTAATGTCTGGGCAGATATCATGACTCCTGCCCAATCCTTCACAGAGGTCATCCATCCCACTTCTGCTGCCACATTCTCTTCTTTTTCATCTGTTGTTTTGCAGGCCCCATCTGCCTGTGTATCTCCTGCACCATTGATCTTCTGGGCCTCCTACAAAATAAGTATTCAGATTAGTTAACGTTTAGCAATTCAAATGTGAGAGTCACTTAGCAGTTGAGGCTAAAAAACGCGATGAAAAAAGCAAACCAGCCTTCCTGGATTCCTGCTAGATGAAATGAAGCTTCTAGTTGGCCATATTTTTGTAGAGATGATACAAACAGATGTGTTCTATGACGTGCCAGGCTAACAACTCCATAATACTACTCTCCTTGACTCTTACAAACATGTATTTGGCATCAAATATGCTCTATGTTCCTTTTTTGTAAGCACCGTAACTGTCAAGCGATACATACGCACTTATTGAGCTACACACAAAGGAGTTTATCAGCACACACCGAAGGACTTCTGGATATGTTAGCTCTAGGTGTGAGCGTATTTTATGTACTATTTTAATTTGCTCTCACTAGAATTAATTATCATCAGGCTGGTGAAGGGCCTGGAACACAAACCCTGTGAGGAGAGGCTGAGGGAGCTGGGGGTGTGCAGCCTGGAGAAAAGGAGGCTCAGGGCAGACCTCATTGCTGTCTACAACTACCTGAAGGGTGGATGCAGCCAGGTGGGGTTGGTCTCTTCTCCCAGGCAAGCAGCAACAGAACAAGGGGACACAGTCTGAAGTTGAGCTGGGGGAAGTCTAGGCTGGATGTTAGGAAGAAGTTGTTGGCAGAGAGAGTGATTGGCATTGGAATGGGCTGCCCAGGGAGGTGGTGGAGGCACCGTCCCTGGAGGTGTTCAAGAGAAGCCTGGATGAGGCACTTAGTGCCATGGTCTGGTTGACTGGGTAGGGCTGGGTGCTAGGTTGGACTGGATCATCTTGGAGGTCTCTTCCAACCTGGTTGATTCTATGATTTATGATTCTAAACCTTCACTGAGAAGCATAATGGAACAAGACAATAATTATCAAGTGTGGGGGGAACAAAATAGACCACAGAGCCTCCACAGAGACCTACCATGCTATCAGTGAACCAGTGTTTCAAACAAAGTGCTTAATATATCATAGAAATTTTTCTGTCAGTAAATGGCTCTCAAAGAACAGAGAGATGGAAATTAAAAAGGTGCCTGAGCTGCAGTGAACTGCCTGATGAGTCAGATGCACTGGAATTCCTATCAGTCTCTCAGGGATGCTGCAGCAAGGACGTTGTGCTCTGTCACTGCCTGCTACGTGCTAGTCACAGATGCTGCACAAAAAGCAAGGGAAATGATAGTAAAAGCCAGCCTGCAATGCACAGTGTTTAAAACATATCATATGCAAAGTATCAGCCTGTGCCATGAGTATGCCTTTGGTGACAGCATGATATTAATGACTTCCTGAATCCTTGACAAGTTATGCTAAACAAGTGCAGGGGAGACAGCAAAACCCAGTGCTGAGGCAAGTACTGCACCTATGTGCTTCAAGCACTCTGCATACACCAACAGCTGGAAAGAGCTTGTTGGTGGATGACTTGTCTGCCTCCACCAAGCAGGAAATCAGTTGCAGCTCATTCCCTTTGGGATATCCACTACACAAGCAAAGATGTTTGACGCCGCTTCAGTGATGATTACTACAGTAGGAATATTACACCATCATGGTCAAAACACAGAGCTGTGAGATGGCCTTGAGCACCCAGCTGGACATAAAGGCACAGGTACTTCCTGAACTAATAAAGCAGTTGCACTGAATCTGTCAGCAAAGGATAGTAGAGTAAGGCTAAAAACACAATATGGAGACCAAGAGTTGATTTTAGAAAAGCTCAGCACTGTAGCTTAATTAGTTAACCAGATTCTTCTGCTAATTCCCCTCCCAAAATGCAGGACCTCTCTTCTTACACACTGTACACTGTGGCTATAGTCAAAACCAACCAATTACTCAGTTACAACATAATCCCTAAGCAAATAACCAAGGAGAATATAAAGGCCACACTGTATTTGCATAACTGGACCTCATTCCCTGACAAATTTGGGTGCAGTCAATCAGATGTTCTGCACCCAGCACACGCACAGAGCGCAAGCCACAAACGTTAGCTCATTGCTCAGCACGATGACAAATGGCACAGCACAAGCCATTTAGAGAGTAGTGCTTGGCTAAGGACAGTGTGTGTGACCCATATCACCACCAATTCACACAGATCAGCTCCCATATGGATCAGCCTTGACCACCATCACTGTTTTGATTATACACCAGGAAAGAGAAATCTCGTTCCTTTGGGGTTGTTGAGTGGCTGGCACAGCTGTATATGCCAGACATCAGAATGCAACAGAAGGCTGAGGTTCAGGCAACCTAGATACATCTCCAAGACCTTGGCTGCACTCACAGGCCTCTCTGGCCCTGGCCACTTTACCCCACCGTCTGCTCCAACCCTGCCTGTGGCCCAGGACACAAGCCCAGCCCAGCCCAAGGCCACCAGTTCCCTACAAGTGCAGTTCCACCCAGCCCAGGGCCCCTTCCCACTGCTAACTGTAAGAACTTGTCTTTCAGCCACATCAGCTTTTACTGCACAGTCCAGCTCTACACAGCACAGCAGACTCTTTTACTCCATACAAATTTACAGTAAATAAGAGTATTAATATGACTTCACTCTGAAAGGAGGTATAATTACACCTTCCTCTCAGATTAGAGCTGAGATAGAACTCAGTCACCAGAGAAGTCATCGTGAGGATAAACTACAGACTTCCTTGGATTTTGACACCAGCACTGCTATTTAAAATTTTAGAGATGTACACATGGGTGAAAACATTCAGAATCGTAGATTTGGGCATTTTAAGTTGCAGGCCTACAGACAGCTACAGACAAAAGCAACCAAACCAAACCATCAATCAAACAAAAGTCAGTCTTACGGTAGTGAACTGGAGAGTACTACAGCTGGAAAATTCTGTTACTGTTGACATCCTTCGTCCTTTCCCCCAAGCTTTTTGCTCACTATATCAAACTGACTTTTACAGATATCATTACTCACAGGATTGGAAAATAAAAATTCCCAAGAGTCAATAAAATAGTAGACAATTTTTTTCATTGAAGAAAAAAAAAAGGTAGCTTTTATACTTTCAAAAGGTTCTGGAGTCCTAGAGCTTCTGCTGTATTGGTTTTTGGGTGCCAACAGAACAGAGCAGCAAGACATGACAAAGCTATGCAGTACTTGATTCTCTGAAGGTACTGAGGTCTGTAATACATGTGAATTGCTGTACTGCTGCATTTGTACTACTTGTTTTGCCTCCACTGAAATCTCCCACCCATATTATTTCTTAATTAAAACACAAATTAAACAATCATCCCCTGCCGAGCATCATTTGGAGCAGAGTCCCACAATCAGCTACAGAGCAAGCCTAACTCCTGCTATTACTGCAACAGTAACTAACATACTCTGTTTCTTTTTAGATCTCTCTACTGTATATATTTTTGCTACAATTGGTACTATGCAGCATTCACATGCGTTTGGATATTGCACCTTTTTTTTATCTACATGGCCAGCTGTTTACTTAATAGCAGTTAAGTATCAAGAAAAGTTTATTCCCAAGTCACTATGCCATCGTGCAGAGGCCACGTAAGGAGATTGAAAGGTCACCACTGTTCACACTGTGTACAAATCAGCCCTGGTATTAACTGTGTAGTCCTGGGCAATTGCTATTTCTCCACCTCAATGCACTGAGTAACCAACACCTGGAAAAGGTGCCTAAAAAAATAACCTGACTGTGATGGTAATTGCTCAATTATTTATAGGTTCAGCAGCTACAAGTAAGGTAGTAGTAGCTTTATCCACTCTGCTCACCTGTTGTTTCACAAAGCAGTCATTATTTTAATTACTTGACAGTGACTTTTAGGCATAATCTAAGAAGTGTATTTTGTGACACATGTATTCCCTGAAATTAATGATAAAATGGAACAGTAAGTATGATAAGGTAAGCACCTTACAGGAATGAGGACTCAGTGTTTTAGCAACAGAACCACTGATTTAAGCAGGTTGGAAAAGACCTTTAGGATCATCAAGTCCAACCTATCACCTAACTCTTCTGACTAAACCCTGCCACTAAGAGCCTCATGCAGCCAACTCTGAAACACCTCCAGGGATGGGGACTCCACCACCTCCCCAGGCAGCCCATTCCAGTGGCCAATCACTATTTCCATAAAGAACTTCTTCCTAATGTCCAGCCTAAACCTGCCCTGGCACAGCTTGAGACCGTGTCAAAAAGGTCACACAGTTTGACATAGACTTGGAACAGAAACTGCAATGCTTGGTCTCAGATTTTCACCAATAACTATTAAGATTACACAAGTAGTGTGATGCTTAAACACAGGAACATTAAGCAAGCAGGCTTCAAAAAAGGAAGAGACACTAAAAACCAGTTATTGTTTTAGAAAATGTAGTCCTGCCTGCTCAACTTTATCTCTCTCCAGAGAATCTATACAAACACAGAATTAATGCACAAACAGTCTATTGAACACAATAAAAACAGCTGGCTGAGTGATTTCTAGAGCAAAGAACTGGGAGACATGCCAAGTCCCTCTTCTGCCATTTTTAAAGTCCTCAGTTGCATTCAAGTCTTCACCACAGAGCTATACTACAGAAGAAAGAGCAGTTTCTGTTGAATAGGGATCTTAAAAAAGAAATACATTTAGGATTTTAAGTGTTTCATTATTACACATGGTAGACGATGTGGGCCACAGGATTGCATGGACTCATTAAGTAACACACACTCAAAAGATACTGATAAAGATTGTTAGAGTAGCTACACAAAAGAACTGCAAGACATAAGTGTGAAAAAGAAGCAATGAAGACATGAACTAGAAAACCCAAGTCTGAGTAATGATGCAGGGCAAATAAAAGCAGATGATAAAAACAGAGCTCACTGAAGTTAAAGAAAACAGGGAGAATGCAGGAGGATTGCTCAGTATGACCTTTCAACACCAGCTGTTAAAATCACACTTAGGCAAACACACAAACAGGTTCAAGTTAGCAAAGCTTTATAAGAGGAGTTACATAAGCTTTATGTTCAGAAGTTTGTGTGAATAATTTGCTTTGTATTTATTAACAAAAATCCTTTTTTTGGCCTTTCTTACTGATTCATGAAACTGGCCTAAAACTACATAAGTTAAATGACAGTCTGCAAGAAGTAAATAAATAAACCAGGACAAGTCAGTGACTCACAGGTTAGAAGTGTTAACTAAAAACATTCCCCTCAGTTTTAGTCCATATTAATACATTTATTTTCTTTAGTCAACAGAGCATTTCTTATTAATTTCCTTTATGAAGGCCAAATTATCATCACATTAAAATATCCCCTAAAGAACCCATTCAGTTTAAAAAATAGCAGACAAAGGGGCAAATCAAGCATTTAGTTGTATTAATAGGGACACTACACTTAAATCAAAGGAGATGCCATTGTTCTTTGGCCACTACATGCCATACAACTACTCACATTAGGCAAATTAGACAATTCCTATGCAAGAGAGAATATTATTAACTTCCAATTTATTAGACAGGGAAGGGATTCTTAATAGTAAAGCATAAAGAAGGGAGAAAGGGTGCATGCATTTTCCTCCTACTTAATACAAGAGTGCTGTGTCCAGTTCTGGACCCCTCAATTCAAGAAGGATGTTGAGGTGCTGAAGGTGCCCAGAGAAGGGCAATGAAGCTGGTGAGGGGCCTGGAACACAAACCCTATGAGGAGAGGCTGAGGGAGCTGGGGGTGTGCAGCCTGCAGAAGAGGAGGCTCAGGGGGGACCTCACTGCTGTCTACAACTACCTGAAGGGAGGTTGTAGCCAGCTGGGGGTTGGTCTCTTCTCCCAGGCAAGCAGCAACAGAACAAGGGGACACAGTCTCAAGTTGTGCCAGGGGAAGTCTAGGCTGGATGTTAGGAGGAAGTTGTTGGCAGAGAGAGTGATTGGCATTGGAATGGGCTGCCCAGGGAGGTGGTGGAGTCTCCATCCCTGGAGATGTTAAAGAAAAGCCTGGATGAGGCACTTAGTGCCATGGTCTGGTTGACTGGCTAGGGTTGGGTGCTAGGTTGGACTGGGTGACCTTGGAGCTCTCTTCCAGCTTGGTTGATTCTAAGACAATTCAAAGAAAGCACTGAATTGAAAATAAAATTGACAGAGACATTATCATGAAACGAACACTACCAAATTAGCTACATCCTATTGACTAATTAACCCAGTAGAAATGTCTTTTGTTAAAGATGATAAAACAAGTATAATTCAATGGAAACTTGTCACAAGCAATACAAAGCACATTTCACTTACTGTCTACATATGTAACTCATTTTTGTGATGCTACATAAATCCAAGTGTTCCAAAGTGCTCAATGAATGGGAAAAAAAGGTCTTAAAAGATAAGGGGGAAAGTAATAAGCACTGGGGAAATTACCTTGCTTGTTTAGCTTGATTACAGGAAGTACTCCAGATGATTGAATGTAATTTTGTTATTGTTAACATTAATGCCCAACTCCAATTCAACTTTTTCAATCACCACCTCTTGGCACATTTTTTACTACTCTAAAAGGATGAAAAACACATTGAAAAAATAATCCCGTTGATTTTGGTCCATTTTAAGAGAAGAATTATCAGTAAACCTCTGAGCATCTAAATTATGGGAATAGTTTTGACAAAACAATTACGTAGCAGATATTCAAAAGGGGAAATTGCTGGAAAAAAAACTTATGCTATACCAGGGCCATTCCAAATTAAAAAGGTCACTAAAAGATTACAAGAGTAGGTGGCTTATTTTGCTAAGAAATATATATATATTAATAAAACATAGGAAAACAGTATTAAACTGCTTTGTCAGTAGGATTAATTAGCAATGTTTTTTCAGTTGCACACTTCAGCCTTCTCAGTTACAGAAGAGGAAGCTTTTACCTATTATCAAACAGCATGCTTGCTTTGATTATATTAACCTCCTATCACTTCCTTGCTTCTTGTATCAGAGGTACCTGAGAGAAAGAGATGCAAACTACATTGTAGAAGGAATTCTTCCCCTCTTCTGTGTATTGCAGAATAATAACAACTGCTACTCAAAATCTCCTTTGTGATGCCCAAAAATCACAAAGACTCATGGAAAAACATTGCATAGTTTCAGAGAGTTTCTAAGCACAATGGAAAATAATACTCAAAACTCCCTTTGTTGAATTGTGGAATTACCTTAATAATGCAGTGATGTTAATTTCAGGTATTCATTTGATTCAAATCAAACATTTTCATGTGTAAGGTATGGATTTAAGCCCTTGTGGTCCCTATTTCACAGGAAACAGCAAATTACTAGTACCATGGGGGAGTATAAGCACCACAGTATCATAAAGCATGTGGATCAACAATGACTTGAAATGTGATGGAGGATCATCCTGTTATCTGCCAAATTAGATAAACCAGTCCTCTCTAAGGCCTCTTCTGATTCAAGGATCATATAAAATATTTATGCTGATTGTATTAAAATGTACGAGGAAATCACAATGTATTAAAAGCAACTCTCTGTAGGATACAAAGTGTTACATATCTAAGCCTTTACTGACACACAGAATTAATTTCCAGTGTGCAGCACAAATATTTGAAGAGCTGCAGGTCAGCCAATAAGTAATTCAAAGTATTTAACAGAACACAAGTGTTTGCACCTCAGCAAACACAGAGTGTAATGCAGCTTTCAGACATGAAAAACTTAGTGGGGCAGTGGAGTTCTGGGGGGAGAGGAGAAGGGAAAGAATCAGAGAGCACACAGGAATTTGGAGCAATGTCATACAGCTGTAACTACCAAAAATATTGAACACTAAACATTTCCCCCTACAGGACCAGCCATTTCACACTGCTAGAAATATTTAAGTGCTATTATTCAATCAAGTAGCTATGATCTTATTCATTACCCACTGCTATGGAAACAACTTTGTGTAATCTGAGCCTCACAACTCCCTTGCATAAATGATTCAGCAGACAAAAGTTTTCAGACCTAAAAGAAGAAAAATCCCTGGTAGATAAATTTCTTTTAGGTAATGTACAATACCTTGGTGCACTTCCCAGACACTAAATATCAGCATGCAAATTATCAGTACTTTTAGACTACAAACACAGCTGGTACATTTAGGATGGAAAGTGATGTGCAGTTCCTGCAAATCCACAGATACTGACAGAAATGTAAGGCAGAGAAGAAAGGCAAGTCAAATTCTTGGCCTGCATACTAGGGCTCCATTAAGTTTTAATTACACCATACAGAATGAGGACAAGGTCAGCAAATTCTCTTTGACTTTCTTAACCTCATCATTTTAAAGAACAGGAATAACCTGAACTGACACAGGGATCATCTGCTTCTCTTGTGGGTGTACCGGTGATGCACTGCTAGGAATTGGTGCATGACTGTGACATTGAACACAGCCTTCATAAGCAATCAGAAATTGGACTAGTGGAAAATGAAGATACACAGTGCCCATTCTTGGCTGTCAAAACACAAAGAACTTTATCTAAGTCTTCTTGCTCAGGGCAGGATTCAATCTGCCTGGACCAAAACTTGTAGATAAAGCTTCTACTCCGACTAATCATTTTCTAAATGAGCATCGCAAATCTTTTACGTTCCTCACAGACCTGAACTGTTAAAAGCAGAGTTGTGTTAGCAGGACAAGGCCAGTGAGGTGCTTAAAGGCAGACATTGGTCTGTCTCATGAGTTTGCAGGTTTGGGCTTTAAGATTTATCAAACTAACAAATAGTGCAGAAGTCACCAAAAAAACCATCTCTGAATACTAACTCAGTTTATGAAGTATGCATGCTACAGCAAGCAGGTATTGTTCACTGATCAGGAAAGGTAACTAACAGAGGTAAGAAGACAGGCAAATGTTTAGGCCTTTTGCCAACATTAAACAGTAGCAAGAAAGAAAATAAAGCATTTAACAGTCATTAAATCATCAGAGAATACTGAGTTTAACTAATGCTTAACCTTTAGAAAAGCAGAAGTTAACAAGAAGTAAAAAGTCTAATGGTACTACAGAGCTTTCAATCTTGAAAAGAGGTGAAAAATCAATCATGACTTCTGTTTCTATCTTGTAATTTTATGATCATTTGGTAACTTCATCACAGGACCTAGAACTCCATTGTTTTCTTTTAGGTTTTACATGAACTACTGCAGTAAAGAGTTTGCAGCAGCATCAAACAGCTAACCAAAGCAGGCTGTCATACTTTACACTATTTGCAAGGTGTGTTTTACACAATCTCCTCCTCAATTTGAAGTCTTCATCTATGGTGCTTCCTAATTTGCTCACACAGCTTCCTAAGATACAGGTGCCCCCCCCTAACTTATTTGTGAATAAGATTAATTGACAACAGCCCTGCAGTATAGTATAAAGTTTTCAATTTTACCTTTACAAGTTCTTTAAAAAAAAAAAGGGGGGGGGAGAATTAATAAAGCTCTAGTTAAAAAAAAATGAATTATCCTTACATCAGCAATTCACATATTCCAAATCACCAGACTTCAGTTTGTTCAGTTAAAAGACACTGAGATTAGACATACAACTAGAGGATGCATTTGAGAAATCATAGAACCAACCAGGTTGGAAGAGACCTCCAAGATCATCCAGTCCAACCTAGCACCCAGCCCTAGCCAGTCAACCAGACCATGGCACTAAGTGCCTCAGCCAGGCTTTTCTTGAACACCTCCAGGGATGGTGACTCCACCACCTCCCTGGGCAGCCCATTCCAATAGCAGGAATGCACTCAGAGAAATAAATATACTTCAGATTCAGCTCATGGAAAACAGAAGATGT
Organism: Pogoniulus pusillus; assembly: GCF_015220805.1. Classification (NCBI taxonomy): domain Eukaryota; kingdom Metazoa; phylum Chordata; class Aves; order Piciformes; family Lybiidae; genus Pogoniulus; species Pogoniulus pusillus. The sequence goes on along the minus strand of NC_087269.1, from coordinate 45,944,115 downwards.
ACAAAGTCTAAGAACAGCTTATTTTCTAGTTTAAAAGTATGAATTTCATCTTCACAGACTTGTGTAACACAAAAATTGGGATCTCCAGGCTCCAAAAGGCGTAAGTCATAGGAAACATGATTCCCATTTTCTCTACCGATACGTGGCTCTAAGATGAAGTTTCAAGGATCTTTTTCTTCCTGGCCACTTTCTAAACCCTCACTGTCACCATGAGATGCACTGTGCATAATTCAAGTGCTTGGTTTTACTAATGCTTGTGAAGTGCTCAGGATGCTAAACGTGATGTGCAACACTTAAGTAGTTCTACTTTCAATTGCTGATGGTGTCTATATTGGTACCAATTACTGCCTTGTCTTAACTAAAAGCATCTGGAAATCCTCACCCTAGGTTGCAAAAGGCTTCCACTGAATAGAATTAAATTCTGGTGAAGAAAAAAAGCTTCACCCTTAAGTTATGTATCATATTCTACGAGAGGGCTCTCTGTGGAAACAAGGTTTCCTTCTTGTTCATTGGATCGATAAAAAATGTAGAGAAAATTCAAATGAAAAAATCTTACCTTAAATTCAGTTCTTCTTTCTTTCAAGATTAAAAATCTATAAAACAATTTCATTTCTGCAAGTTCAGTTCAGAGCCTCCATGGGATTGTTTAGCCTGGAGAAGAGGAGACTCAGGGGAGACTTTATTGCTGTCTACAACTACCTGAGGGGTGGTTGTGGCCAGGAGGAGGTTGCTCTCTTCTCTCAGGTGGCCAGCACCAGAACGAGAGGACACAGCCTCAGGCTTGAGATGAGGAGAAAGTTCTTCACTGAGAGAGTCATTGGACACTGGAATGGGCTGCCCGGGGAGGTGGTGGAGTCGCCGTCCCTGGGGCTGTTCAAGGCAGGATTGGACGTGGCACTTGGTGCCATGGTCTAGCCTTGAGCTCTGTGGTAAAGGGTTGGACTTGATGATCTGTGAGGTCTCTTCCAACCTTGGTGATACTGTGATAGATTTTCTAAGCACCTTCTATTGCCACTTCAAGTGCTAGCACTGAGTACTGGAAAGATGAGCAGCAGCAGCACACATCCTTCTGGATGCAATTCAGCCAGCCTCCTGGGGTGACAGCAGATGTTTCTGTTATTCCTCACGTATTGTGGGAGCCAATACTAACTCAGGGTAGGAGCCAAACACTGAAATAAAGACTGACAGTGGGAATAATATTATGGTCCAATGGGCACTGAGGTCACTGTTTAACTAAGTTAAGGCATCCATGAAAGGACACGTGCCAAATGACCAAAATGGTTACACAGCCTTGCAGCTTGATGGGAAATAATAATAATGATAATAAAACAACACCTTCAATTAAAAACTACCATTAGGGAGAGTCTAAACTCAGTAGTGCATGTGACAAGGCTACCACAACTGCAACACTGGCATAAGAAAAGCTACCAGATCTGACTCCAGAGGAAGCATGAAAGTTGCATTCTTTCATACAAAGAAATTCAACCATACAGGAATTCTCCCAGATTAGCAGTCACATACTTTTAGTTTATGTAGTGAAGTTTTCTTTTTCTGAAGATACATTGAATAGCAGCACTGAACATTTTCTTTTTTAAATATATTATGAAATAATGACAATTTCAGGAAGAAATTTAACTCAGAAGTGAAAACTTTCTTGTGGGCTCTGTCTACAGTGATTACTTTAAATTACACAGAAAATAAGATTATAATTTTCAGAGAAGTTCTAAGGGACAAGTTGAAAAACCAAACCACCTCACTCACTGTGACATCTTTTCCAAGCCATGACAAATGTCATGTTAAGAAGTTTTGAAGAGACAGTTGAACTATTTTATTCTAAAAGCTATCTGAAGCATGTCTTTTTTATTTCTTTTAAGAAAAAAGGCCACATACAACTTTCATTTTCATGGGGTGCTTCCCAAATACTCTATTCAGTTCATCTTAAGCTTCATTTTCAATGGCACTTAAAATAGCTGTAAGACAAGCTCCTGTACAGCTAGAAGAATGGAGGGAAATAGAGTTATTCAATTCCCACACACCTCTGTTAGAAGTAGGACAAGCTTCCCATTGCAAGTGATATTCCTAACTACATTAAATGACTCACTTCAGTTCGTAGGAAGAGGAGCATCACAGGTATGAATACAAATCATGTTCCTGGCTAGCAAGGAGTTTTCAGACCTTTTAATAATCAATTCTAGGTTATTGGTATGCAGCTTTGAGTCTGCTTCCTGACACCTCAGCTACCCAGCATCCCAATGGTGGTGGCATCACTGGCTTGCTGCGATCCAGAGCCTGGAGCTCAGAAGAACGCCTTCACTGCCCAGAGGCCTAACAACAGTGATACTTATTATCACCAGTCACCAAGAAAAAAACTAAACCCCAAGTTTTTAAAAATGTATGCTGTTCTGCTGTGCTCTGCACTCCCTGTCATCAGGGAGGTCTGCTGGGATCCAAGTGGGGCAAGCTTTTCATCAGCATAGGGAGATCAATTATGAGAATGCCAGCCCTGCTGGAAGCCAGACTTGAACTGCTGTTTGTAAGATGGCTGAAGCAGAACAGCAAAAAGTATAAAACTAAATGGAACACTTAACAGGCCTGCAGGTCTTACTGTAACAGAAGTGTTCTCCCTGCCCCGTTCCTCCAGATGGCATACAGCAAGACAAAAGTCAGCTACTGATAGTTCCTGAACATAACCTTTGTTTTTAAAAGTGCAAGGAAGTTGAGGATGCTACTGTGGTCAAAATGAAATACAGACACTTTTATTTCCACAATTAAAATGTACCTAGTAATAAAATGCTGCCTGCTCTCCCCAGCCATTCTGTCTTAGAGATGGAAACCTAACAGTGCCTTCTGTTGTAGGCTTTGCAGTCACTGTGGCTGCTCTTTTAAGTACAGCTTTGCCTTTCTCTAGGAGATTTAGGTTATTATTTCAAGCCCAAATGTACTTAACAGATAAATGTCTACTGCTCTGCAGACTGTGGCAGTCTGTGTGTTGCAACAGTAGCATAAATTGGAGATTATTTTCTGATTCAGAGCACTGCAAATGTTTTTAAACAAGTACCATGCCCTTCATGTCATCTCTAACACCAGAGATGAGATCAATCAATTTTGCTTTTATCAGTATGTTGTGCTCATTGCCAGGTGCAAGTTAAAAACATTACAGTACATAAACCAGTAATGTTTGATTACCACACCTGGATTTTCCAGTGCTACTCTGTTGTGTAGCTGGGGGCAGGGTGGGGGTGTTACTGTTTTACACAGTGAAAGGATGAGAAAGTCTGTAACATCTTCTGGGTACAAATTAAACAACAAAAGAACATCAACATCACTAGAGATTAAGGAAAAGATGAGTTAAGGATGGATACCTCTCCCCTTAAGAATAATTGAAAGTAGAAAGAAATTTCTTTTTCTTAGCTTAGGTATATCTGCTGCCTCTAAACTTCAGCCCCCCTTATATCTTGGTGCCTGTTGTGCTGTCATTTACCTGCTTACCAGCAACCTAAAGATACAATGCTAGACTACATTTACTGTATCAACTACATTGCTGAGTCACACTCCAGAACCCTATAGACATTTTTACCATGCAATATTCATGCCAAGTGATCAATTATGCAAACATAATTTTTATACATAAGACCTTTATGGTTATTTCATACAAAGTTTAAATCTATTTTAACTAAAAAACATACATACTAACTTAAAATCACAAAAATCAATCAGGTTGGAGGAGACCTCCAAGATCATCCAGTCTAACCTAGCACCCAGCCCTAGCCACTCAACCAGACCATGGCACTAAGTGCCTCAGCCAGGCTTTTCTTGAACACCTCCAGGGACAGTGACTCCACCACCTCCCTGGGCAGCCCATTCCAATGCCAATCACTCTCTCTGCCAACAACTTCCTCCTAACATCCAGCCTAGACTTCCCTTGGCACACTTTGAGACCATATCCCCTTGTTCTGTTGCTGCTTGCCTGGCAGAAGAGACCAACCCCACCTGGCTACAGCCTCCCTTCAGGTAGTTGTAGACAGCAATGAGATCCCCCCTGAGCCTCCTCTTCTCTAGGCTAAACAACCCCAGCTCCCTCAGCCTCTCCTCATAAGGTTTGTGTTCCCAGCCTCTCACCAGCTCTGTCACCCGAGAAGTAACAACTGCTTCCATCTGTTTTGATTTATGAAAACCAGGATTCCATCTTATGTCTCAGCACTGGTAACATCCAGCATTCAATAAGCTGAAGTATCACTTCTATAACCAGTGTAGTGAACAGTTAAGCAGGCCAACCACAGAAGTGCAAGCAGAAAGGGCCTATGTTCAATCCTTAATGCACACCAAGAACGGCGATATTTAGTCATGGAGAACATCAAAACATCCTCGAGCGTTTCTGAAGCATTACTCCAGGGTTCAAATGGTGTCAGGCAGTTCTATAACAGTTACTATTTTAACAACAACAAAGAAGCAGCTACATGGAAATTTCCAAACAGTCCTATAATAGTAACTCATTTACTATTTAGTAGCAACACTTCTGAAAGGTATGTTTGTAGAACAGAGCAGACAGTTCATGGAAGCTCCACTACAGAGTACTTCCCTTTATCTTCCTTGGAGAACTGCTATATGAACATCAGATTGAATAGGTCTTTAAATTCTTATTGTGCTCATTAGTAGTACTTTGCTTTTATTGCATTCAAATAGTCTTCAAATTTATTTTGTTTTGGCTGTTGGATTAAATCAATAACACAATGCATCTACATCAGATTGAATTACAGGCACCAGGATTTGGTTCGCTGAACTCAAATAGTGCTCATTCAATATTCAAAAAGTTCATGAACAAAACAATTTTGCTTGGGGTTGTTCAGTGTGGAGAAGAGGAGGCTCAGGGGGACCTCGATGCTGTTTACAACTATCTGAAGGGAGGCTGTAGCCAAGTAGGGGTTGGTCTCTTCTCCCAGGCAAGCAGCAACAGAACAAGGGGACACAGTCTCAAGTTGTGCCAGGGGAGGTCTAGGCTGGATGTTAGGAGGAAGTTGTTGGCAGAGAGTGATTGGCATTGGAATGGGCTGCCCAGGGACGTGGTGGAGTCACCGTGCCTGAAGGTGTTCAAGAATATAATAGAATCACAGAATCAGCCAGGGTGGAAGAGACCTCCACGATCATCCAGTCCAACCAAGCACCCAGCCCTAGCCAGTCAACCAGACCATGGCACTAAGTGCCTCAGCCAGGCTTTGCTTCAACACCTTCAGGGATGGTGACTCCTCCACCTCCCTGGGCAGCCCATTCCAATGCCAATCACTCTGTCTGTGAAGAACTTTCTCCCAACATCCATCCTGCACTTCCCCCAGCTCAACTTGAGACTGTGTCCCCTTGTTCTGTTGCTGGTTGCCTGGCAGAAGAGACCAACCCCCAGCTGGCTACAACCTCCCTTCAGGCAGTTGTAGACAGCAATGAGGTCTTCATACAGGATGAGAAAAAGAAGTCTAGAGCACTTGGATTTTATTGAGAGAACACTTTCCACCCAGTTTTAATTTGCTTAGATAACAAATGTTCTGTGATAAGCAAATGCAGATACAGATGTAGGAAATGGCAGGATGGAAGCAATTTCCCACCCAGTTTGATTGCACCCTCCAGGATTTGGGCTTGTGTAGTAATGAAAGTATCCATCAACAACTCTTACACAGTTGTGTAACACTGATAAAGCTTCTGCATCTCCACAGCCTGAACAAGAAAAAAATCAACAACTTCTTGCATGCATGGAAACTCAAGTGTGTGCTAATCACCTACAAAATACAACTTCTTGAGAATGACCTTAAACTCATCATGTTTTGCTTTTGCTTTCACATATGCTACTACAAATTATCTTTCCCATGAACTTCAGAATGCATTTCTATTAAACTTTACCCCTACATAAAGGAGTTTTGAAACTTTATATGGGTTTAGACAGCAGCCTCTACAGTCAAAAAGCTGAATGTTGATGCTGCAGATGTTATCTATACATAAGGCTACGTCAGGGAGTATGTTCCTTGCATTATCCAGCTTACAGGTAGAAGGAAAAAGAGCTACAAAATACAGACAAAAAGTCAAAGAAATCTGACTTGAAGCTTATGAACACAATCGAGCCTCTACACATCTGTGTTTTCACTGCCTTCACATTTGCACTGTTGCTACACCTTGGGGGAAAAAACCCAAAAGAAAATAAGAACCCCAGAACAGAAATATACATTCCTGATTGTTTTTAAGAGACACATGAAGCTTGCATTGGCTCTGATGCTTTTCATTTGTCATTCTTCATGTGCTCCTTTAAAAAGTCTCCTGAAGCACTGGGGGAATCACTGTGTAACAACATCATTTCACAAGGGCAGAGATAGAAAGTGTCACTCTGTAATTGAGGGACAGCTGGCTGTTACTATGATAATGATATGTCAAATGAAGTTTTTTTTCCCCATTGGACTATGTTGCTACCCCTGATAATAGGTTAAATTCCCAGAATTAAAACCCCATTGATAAGGATTTGAAAGCCTCAGCTTAAGACTAGTCTTCCATATGTGCCTGCTCTCACAGAAACCAGTGAATTCTACTCCATATCTGCCCACAAAAGCAAACGACCAGAACCAGAACATAGTTACAAGGAACACTGTTAGACTATAAATGGTTATTAACTGAGACAAAGTGCATGCCATAGATGCACCTGATTGTAGTCTAGAAAAATGTCTGTGACTGGAAAAACACCAAAAGCCTGAACGTTTCATTACTTCATCTAAAACATCAGAGCAACAGAATTATTTCTTAGGCATATTTGATGCCACTGGGCAGTATTTATTTTTTTTATAACTGTTTCTGCCACGAAAATTAAGCAATAACTGAAAAGACAGAAAAAAGAAGAACTACGTTTTTTAACATATTCTGATCTGACATAAAAGCCAACAGTGCATGAGAAAAGTGTATTTGCAGTTCACAGTGTAAGCCATCATAAACTACAGCTCTCTTATGTCTCAAAGAAACTAGTTTCCCTACGTGTAAAAGGCAGCAAACTCCAACCCTGACCTAAATGCAGTTGGCTCTGAGTAACTGAAGACCACAAGACAGCGCTCATGAGCTTTGGTCTCAAACACAGCACTGCATCTCTGAATGGGTTTCTCTAACGTCTAAACACAGCTCCATGTTGGAGAACAAGTTCCAACTGATTTTAACGGGAGCTCGTTTTAGGCTGGTGTACACAAACACCACATGTTTACCATTCACTACAGATGCTAGATGCATCATATTGCCCACTGAATTTACAAGGCTGAGCTGCTGCAGGCTAGAATAATACCTCCTTTGCACCAAATGAATTTTGTTTACTGCCTTCGCTGTTCAGTGAGTGAAAAAAACATCAAGTTTGGAGCTGAAAATGTAATAGAATCAGTAGATAAACTCTGTGGCTCTGTGCAGCTAATTGTTTTGCTTTTGGCTATGGCATATGTATTAGTCGACTGCTAATTTCACAGTCTGATACTGCTTCTTTATAGTAGCAGAGGAAAATGCTACTCTAGTGACCCCTTCAAATAGGCTGATAAATATGTATTCCACCCTTCTGCAAGCTGCTTGATGCACTCCTCACCCACTGTTATTCTTCCCTTTGATGGAGCCTGAAACAGTCCCCTCTTTTAGCTCAGTCTTGCCATTGTCAAGGCAAATTCATACATGCTCCAATTTATATACTCCTAGCTTATTCTATATGCAAAAAGGAATCTGAATTTTCCTGTTGACAGAAATCCTCTCACAAATCTATGGTGCCTCTATTTAGGTTTGAGGGGTTCACACTGCTATATACCTGTAAAAATCTTCAAGACAACTATCACCAGCACATTTGTCTGCAGATGGACAAATCAAGACTGAAGACATCTCACTACTGTATGTACATGACTACACTCTCCAGTTCTATTTGAGATTAATATTCCTTCTAGGAACAGCAAGCATGGCTACTGCAGTTAATTCAGACCTACCTAGCTCTTAAGGACTGAGACGAAGACACAACACTGTAGCTGTAAGGGTGGCTGAAAAAACTAAAGCTTTGGCTAATCCCCAAATTATTTTAATACCATGGAGTGAAAGCAGTGTTTCTAATGTTATCTTTAGAGCAAGTAAAATGAGAAGAACACTCAAACCTATCAAATCCATACAGAACAGTGGATCACACAAGAACAACTATAGTAAAAGAAAACAAAATCAAGAACAAACAGAACAAAACTAAAAAGCAAGTCTGAAGAGACAAACCCTGCTGGTTTAATTCAAACACATATTTCTTTCCATTGCAAGACCAGAGTACAATTGTATGCTCTCCCACCACTAACATACCAGGAGTTATCTGTAATATTTCAGCGTGGAAGAACCCATAACTGTTGCAGTCCAATATTTAAGTGAAATGTCTCCTCTGTTTTTTTTTCCCTGAGAGTTATTTTGGTTTGATTTCTTTAAGGAGAAGGGATTCTTGCATAATTAAGGTGAGGATGTCAAAGCTAAGCAGTAAACAGGAGATGGAAAATGAGCAGAATTAGGGGAATTGAGACACTCACTCTAGACATGTCAAGAACAAGAGGACCTGGAATGCCTAAGTGTTTGGTATACTTATGTATGAAACCCAAAACATGCAAAAATAATCCCCATGCATTCAAACTTTCAAGTTCTTACTTATTAATTTAGTAAATACATATAAAAGCATGTATATACATAAAACACATGCAGGGCAAGCACACAATTTTAGATCCTGGGCAACACAAATCTGGTTTCCTATAGAACAGATCTTCACCATTGCCTAGCAACCACAGCTATTTTTATCAACTGTAATAATTCAACATTTAAGTTATCTTTACTGAGATTTGGGGGGAGATCAGTTAAGCCTCACCTCTCCCCATCTGTCTCTCCAACACTCTGAGGTTTTAAACACAAAAATCAGTCCTTCATAGAATCCAAGTCAGGATAATTTCAGCACATAAAGTGCAAATTAGAGACCAATTCTACGTGACAGAAGAGGAGACAATTCAGCAAACACTCTTTAAGGACACATTTATAGATAGTTGACTTTTACTTCCACTTCCTATTTTCCAAACCTGTAGATCCCAACACACTAAGAAAGAGTCAGTGCAGCTAATGTTGTGTCACTATGCATGGCACAACTGCTTCTTGTTTTAAGGGCCAACTCCTAACAGAATAGCTTCAGAGTAAGAAAGGCCTCTCACTGCATGTTAGAAGCTGCTGCAGTGATTTTAATTACAAAATCCACTGGAAGTGAACCAATAGTATTACCAGGAGATTTTGTACAAACAAGTGGAAAGAAGTGAAGTTGCCCTGCAAGGATTGGGTCAAAACACGACACAGAAGGGGGTGAGAGTTCAAACCAAGAAAACAGGTACAGTGCTTTCTTGTATTTAAAGCCTGTGGCCATCAACATAAAAGATATATTACATGAGAATAATATCCCTCTTACCCTCCTCCCCTGACACTATGGAAATCACCCAGACTAGACTCAGCTGGCTCTGAATATTTGAATGAAGCTTATATTTACAGCTAGCACAATATACAAGCAGATATTTACAGTATATACAGTTATAGACAGACATATACAAGGTAAAAGGCAATACAGAAACACAACAGCCCTCCCAGAAACCTGAGTCCCCAGGAGGGGCTCCCAACGGCCCCCCTTCACCTTCTCCCACTCCCCTACCTTAACCTAGACATTGCCTTGTGCCCCAAGGAAGACAAGAGGGTTAGGAAGCAAAGTGGATTAATCAGAGAAATGGAGAGTGAGGTTAGAGAGGAAAAATGCAGCCTGGACAAAGAGTGACTCCCTTATCTATGTTTGGATTCTTGTTCTTATACATCTCAGCAAGCCTATGAGTGAAGTAGACATCACCCTTGTTTCCCTTTCACAGCCTGTGATCTAATTCTTCTCACCAAAACACTCCAGCTAGCTTCAAACTAGCACAGTGTAGAAGATCTGAGAGGTGAGGTATTAATAGACTTGGTCTGGCACATTCAAACTACTTGGGATATCTTGAAGACAATCCTCTGTATCTTGCTGCACATCTGAACACAGGTTTATGTATTTTTAACATGTTCTGTCATTACTTTTTGAAAAATCAGAATCAAAAAGACCAGAAGTACATAGTTTAAGTGAAAAACTAAATTGTGATGCATCCACACAGCACCAGAGGGAAAAAGATGTCTCTATGGCAATCCTCACGATGAAAAGAAGCGCTGTTAATACATATATAATCTGAAAATGCACAAGATGGAAACCTCTGAAGGAAAGATGAACCCAAATACAGCCTTTACCTACAAGTTTCCACAACTACTACATATAGGTGTGAAATCTACAGAACCTTGCTCCAAAGTACCCTCCTGGAAAGGTTACCACTTCCCACCAACTAACACAGTTGGGTCACAGAGTACAATCTTCTGCACTGTCTTCAGGTAAGAACATGAACACCAGCGTGAGAAAAACTCAGAGGTTCCTCTCAAATAAGCATTTTTCTTGCTTTAGAGTCAGGGAAACTGCAACACAAGGAAGTTCAGGCATGGGCCAATGACACCAGCTTAATTTTCAGTACTGGATTCCTGGAGCAGAAACTACCTAATTGCTTTCTCATGTGCTACGGTTTGGAAAAGTGAGCAATTAAAACATCACAGAGAATAGAACTGGGGGGAAATTAGCTAATGCTACTTTCATAATTAGGGTTATTTTCTCTTCCCCAGTAAGTTAGTATGTATGTTGGGATATAAACCAAAAGGCAGTTGCAATTGATTCTTTCCTACGAGATGCACGAAGTATTTGCTGTGTGGAAACTGAGGCAATGCAGGTATTTTCTCTGTAAAACACTATCAAGGCCTGTAAAATTGTTTTACTCTGTGGGAGCTTTCCCAGAAATGTGTTCAGGCAAGGGAGTATTTCTCAGCTCTTTCTTTTGGAATTTTAGTTCTTTCTACAGTACTTCCAGGAAGCCTGATGGAAAACAGGCTGATGCCCAAGAATCACATTCTGTCATGCTTCACTGTACTGCCTCAGAAAAAAACATGGATATACACAAAAGCAAAATATGTATCATTTGATCCTTTAAACACCTTTTCTTTTTGCTCTCCACTACAGTGGGTCAGTGGTAAAACCACAGCTAGCCTCACTCATTTTACTAGCGATTATCATAGAATCAACCAGGTTGGAAGAGACCTCCAAGATCATCCAGTCCAACCTAGCACCCAGCCCTAGCCAGTCGACCAGACCATGGCACTAAGTGCCTCATCCAGGCTTTTCTTGAACACCTCCAGGGATGGTGACTCCACCACCTCCCTGAGCAGCCCATTCCAATGCCAATCACTCTCTCTGCCAACAGCTTCCTCCTAACATCCAGCCTAGACTTCCCCCGGCACAGCTTGAGACTGTGTCCCCTTGTTCTGTTGCTGGTTGCCTGGCAGAAGAGACCAACCCCACCTGGCTACAGCCTCCCTTCAGGTAGTTGTAGACAGCAATGAGGTCTGCCCTGAGCCTCCTCTTCTGCAGGCTGCACACCCCCAGCTCCCTCAGCCTCTCCTCACAGGGCTGTGCTCCAGGCCCCTCACCAGCTTTGTTGCCCTTCTCTGGACACCTTCCAGCACCTCAACATCTCTCTTGAATTGAGGGGCCCAGAACTGGACACAGCACTCAAGGTGTGGCCTGACCAGTGCTGAGCACAGGGGAAAAATAACCTCTCTTGTCCTACTGGCCACACTGCTCCTGATACAGAGAGTCCAAGAGTTTAATTCTACATAGGTGTCATGTCAGAAAGTTCAGATCTCTAAACCATGCCATCCATGCAGGTGTGTTGGAAACATTTAAAATATTATTTCCCAAATAGAAGTGAAGTTTAATGATACTTTAACAAAAAAACCTTCCTGGCTGAGATACTCACAATGTTTATGTCTTACCTTATAAACATCATTTTGAGTATCTCCTAAGGTACAAGTGTGCTAGTTTGAGCCTAGCTAGAATGTTTTGGCAAGAAGAACTAGGTTACAGCCTGTGAAAGGAAAACAAGGCTGGTGTCTACCTCACTCATAGGCTTGCTGAGATGTATAAAAATCATAACATAGATAACACACTCAACACTTATGCTAGGTACTGGCTGAGCTATGTCTCTAACCTCACCCCTCTCTGCCATTTCTTTGATTAATCCACTTTGCTTCCTAACCCCCCTGACTGAACCTCCAATCTTCCTTGGGACTGGGGTAGGGTTGAGAGGGGTAGGGGGAAGGTAAAGAGGTGTTTGGGAGCCCTTCCTGGGGACTCAGGTTTCTGGGAGGGGAGTTGTGTTTCTGTATTACATTGCAATTTTTACATTGTATATTTCTGTATATACCTGCTTGTATACTGTGCTAGCTGGAAATATAAGCTTCATTTATATTTCCAGAGCTGGCTGAGCCTAGTCTGGCTGATTTCCAAAGTGTAGGGGCGGGGGGGAACACTCAAACCATCACAAAAAGGTTTGCTTTTGGAGCTTTGGGTATTATTATAATTGTGAATTATTATCTCTTACATTGGCTCTGTTCTTCCAACAGCCATCAAAAGAAGAATCTTCAAACTACCTATTTTCCAAAGACATGTCCTAGTTATCAGTTTATTCATGCCTAGATTTCTATCATTACACATTTTCTCCAACGTTATCATGTGTGGTAATAGCAGTGTAAATGAGGAGCCATGCCAATAAAATTTTAGGTGAAAAAAAAACCAAGAATAAGCACAAGGAACAGCAGCTCTATGACTTTACAAGGCAAGTGGGGAAAATAAATTCCAAAAGGACTGTAAAACTTCTGGCCTCAGTAATTTTTTTTCAAACTATAATCTCATAAGGTCACTAAAAAGGAATAACTTGGTTTGGTCTTTTTCCCCTTGAACTCCTCTTGTTCTCCCCCTTGGAACACTTTCCAGTCTAGGCAATGAAATGGTTACTTCATTCCTCACTAGTAGTTGGCTACCAGTTGACCAATAGCTGTAATTAACCATAAATCTGGCCATAAACAGAACAGAGATGTTTTTCAATGCAACAAGAGGACTATTTAATAAATAGGATATTAAAAATTAACAGATTCAACATGTAATAAAGTGAGCTGCATTTACTGCCTATGATAATGTGGAATAAAATTTTTAAAATGAGAAAGAACTTCTACACATTTTAACCTCTTTTTTTAAGCTGTTGTTTCAGTCATTCAAGCTCGTATGAAAACTAGGTCAGGTCACAATTTCATTCATGTAACTCCATGTTTCTCTTTCCATTCAGTTTTCATTCTTCTGTGGCTTCAAAAATTGGGAAAATTACTGCAAGGAATCATTCAGAATTGTGCAGTTTGATTTATTTACATTTTTTAAACTGTTTGAGTGGCTTAAGATCAAGCCAACTTGATGCAGTGTGCCCAGGTGGCCAAGAGAGCCAAGGGCATCTTGGCCTGGATCAGGAGCAGTGTGGCCAGTAGGACAAAGGAGGTTATTCTGCCCCTGTGCTCAACACTGCTCAGGCCACACCTTGATTCCTGTGTCCAGTTCTGGGCTACTCAATTCAAGAGAGATGTTGAGGTGCTGGAAGGTGTCCAGAGGAGAGTGTCAAAGGTGGTGAAAGGCCTGGAACACAAACCCTATGAGGAGAGGCTGAGGGAGCTGGGGGTGTGCAGCCTGGAGAAGAGGAGGCTCAGGGGGGACCTCATTGCTGCCTACAGCTACCTGAAGGGAGGCTGTAGCCAGGTGGGAGTTGGTCTCTTCTCCCAGACAAGCAGCAACAGAAGAAGGGGACACAGTCTCAAGTTTTGCCAAGGAGGGACTAGGCTGGATGTTAGGAGGAAGTTCTTCACAGAGAGTGATTTGCCATTGGAATGGGCTGCCCAGGGAGGTGGTGGAGTCACCATCCCTGGAGATGTTCAAGAAAAGCCTGGATGAGGCACTTAGTGCCATGGTCTAGATGACTGGCTAGGGCTGGGTGCTAGGTTGGACTGGATGCTCTTGGAGGTCTCTTCCAACCTGGTTGACTCTATGATGCAAGGAAATATTCCCAGCAAATAAGCATTTCTGAATCAGAATAAAAATCTAAGATTGTACTTTCTACTTGCTAGCACTCTCCTCTTCAGAAAGGGGAGAAAAGAAACAAGAAAGGATGCTAAGAAAGATCGGAGTGAGTTATCTCACAACTTTGCACCTAATGTTAGAGTAGCAGGAGCAAATCTCCACATTTTTATAGTCAGAACTTTCCATCAGAAGTTGTCATTAAGAAGACCTGATAACTGTTTTAGGATTTGCTTAAGCATCTGAAAGAAACTGAGAAAACCCAAACCACAAACTTTCTGATGGACAGCTACAGGATGGCATCATTTGTTACACTTAACTTTACCCATGTTCTTGCTATTAACCTCGATTTCTGTCTACTGAACAAGAAAAGATCTCTGAGTACGGAATAAAATGTAAACTCTTTTGTTGATTGCACTGTAAGTGCAGCTGATTTTGCAGAACACAACGTTAATTAAAACTTCCATTTTTGTTAGGCAGAGTTCAGACACATTTAAATTACCACTCGGTTCAGAGCCACACCTAAACCTCTTTCACAAGGCTTAATTAATGAACATTTGTTGCATCCTCAAATACATAGTACAACTGAAGACAAACCACACTATGCTATATCACAAAATAAAAGCTGCATTGAACACTCATTTGCTTTTCAAATTTGTAGCTTATGAAACAAGCTGTCTGCGATGAGTTCTAAGCACAATGCTCTGGAAAGGTGTTTGAATGCAGATGCTAGACTGGCAAAGACAAGCCAGAAAACCTACCCTAAAACCACTAACACTCAATTCCACTCTGTCTGCTGGTAGACTAATGCTTGAGTTAGAATCATTAATGCTTTGTCACTTTCGAAGCAATGGAAAACTTTATGCTTCCTCTAGCTTACCAAGTCCTGGGACTCCTCAAGGCAAGATAGGACGTGGCACTTGGTGCCATGGTCTAGCCTTGAGCTCTGTGGTAAAGGGTTGGACTTGATAATCTACGAGGTCTCTTCCAACCTTGGTGATACTGTGATACTGTGAAGATGTTACCAGGTATGACCTGAGGACGCAGTCTCAAGCTGTGCCAGGGGAAGTCTAGGCTGGATGTTAGGAGGAAGCTCTTGACAGAGAAAGTGATTGGCATTGGAATGGGCTGCCCAGGGAGGTGGTGGAGTCACCGTCCCTGGAGATGTTCAAGAAAAGCCTGGATGAAACACTTGGTGCCATGGTCTAGGTGACTGCCTAGGGCTGGGGGATAAGTTTAACTGGATGATCTTGGAGGTCTCTTCCAACCTGCTTGATTCTGTGATTCTATGACAACAGATCTAAACCTTCCATTATCCTGGAGATGACAGACTTAGTCATTTACAGAGTTCTGCTATTACAATGCCAAACAAGCAGTATTACATTTAAGATTTTCAAACCACTTACCACTAGAAGTACACTACAGTTTGTCAGTTTTTAGTCTGTGATGTCTTAAATGACCTACTTTTTTCACAAACTGAAACAGCTAAGTATACACCTTCCTGAGGGGGGGGGGGGGGGGGGGGGAAACACCAAAAAACTTCAACTAACTTAGAAAATCCTGACCATTTATGAGCCTGCTTTTAATTTTCCTTCAGTTGCTGATGTTTTGGCTGTTTCAACAGCAAGGTGTTGACAAAAGTGAAAAGGCTTTCAGAGAAAAATGTTTTAAATCATCAACTCTTTGAAAGAATTACTTAAAAAGGAAGATCCACAATCGGTATTTGTAATTGATCACTAAACTATCTAAAGATTGCTGCTTACATCAACAGAAGTAACACCACAAAAGACAGAAAAATCTTGTAGCTATCAGAGTAATACAAGAAATGATACCAAATAATCAGGTTTTTAGAATTACTCAACCAGAATGTTAAGAATCAGAACTATTTATAAAGGATGATGGGAGATGGAAAAGTTTATCACTGGCTAGGATACATAGAAGAAAAACCTAAAGGACTGATGCAGAATAAATGTGTACCATTGCTGTTAAATAGCTAGAAATGTCATTCAGCTTTCTAAAATCCTGAAGTAACATGCATGCTTACAGAGTGAAAAAACTAAATGCACAGCTGAATTTCTAAGTGTGGGCACTGACCTAGAATTGTAGGTTAATGTCACAATTTAAAAGTCACAGAAAAAATTGTTAGTAGCAGCAGGGAGAATATATTTGGGTTGAATAATGCAATCACGAATGTATGGAAGTTAATTTCTGGTCACCTTACTCTGCTACTTCTAACTACAGGATAAATTATATATGCTGCCCAATAAATAAAGCAACAGTGCTTATTCACTAAGCAGCAAGAGTATCTGTATTGTCGACATAAACACGGGCAAACGGCAAACAGGAAAGCAAGCCAAGAGAGATTTAATTGGCATCCCACTGAGGTCTTGGCTTCTGTGATTCAGAAGCTCTAAAAACTGGGCTTTTTCTTCCATATAAATATTTCAAGGGAGACAGGATCAAAGTCTCTTCCATTTTGCAGGTATCTTAATACCTTTCATCCCAACTAAATGTAAAAATAGTTAGAAATGACACTCTGAAATGGCAGCCAGAAAACTCTTCCTCTGAAAAGGGCTGAGTGGAACCATCTAAACCAATTAAAGGCACCTGGTGATATGACTGGCAAGCTCTACAGAATCAAATGCAAAGTGGCAAACATCCAGCAGAGACAAATTAGGATGCGAGACAGGGAATTATGAATTTTTAGACTCTAATGCTGAAAACAGACCTCAAATGGAAAATACTCCCATTTCACTATTCTCTCTCTCCCTGCCTCCTCAGCCTAAATAAACAATCTAGGTTTCATTTCCTGAAAACAGGTTCTTGCAAAACTTCCATCCTTGCTCAAGAACAGGAAAGGATGTGGAATACTACCAGAGTGCACAATGCAGACTACATCCACGGACTACATCCATATGTTCTCCACTTCATTATCAACCCATGCATTCTATCTGCAATTCTCCGTCACAGATGAACTGCTTCTGAGATAGTGTGCCTACTTAGCAAGCTTCACTTGCTAATCAGAGCTCTAGTACAAGATCTTGTTCAGAAAGCTAATGGAGAATCAATAACACAACTGGATGAAGACACACACTTCAGACTTCCCAATTGACCGTGCATGTATTTTATTCATTCAACGTCAGTTGAACAACTCAACTCCCCAGATAAGTGGTACAGTAAGATGGTTTTGTTGAACTAAACATGATAGGGAAAAAAACCCACAGATTATAAGCAAATTGGGCGGGGGGGGCTGTTTTTTAGGGATTTAAGGAGTGAAAAATAAATAAAATGAAGTTTGCTGTCAGCCACAGGAAAAGATAAGGTCAAAGTAGTTACGAGGACAAAACTTCTCTGTGCCTTAGAAAGGTTCTCAGAAACAGACCTATTTGAGCCTTTGCCTACACTAGATAGGTTACTAGCATATGCAATATGCAGAATGCAGGGAGACAGTTCTCCCTGTCACGAGTGGAGAAAGTGTATGGATGTTTCAAGACTACTGGTCTATGCCATGGCTGCCTGTGGATTCATAAGCACCTTGTATCTTGCCTATTACACTTGAGTGTTTTTCACATTGGAGTTGTTGTACTGATTACATACAAGAGGTGTTTGAACTTCTTCAGCTCACAGCAAAACTCACACAGAATGAGCATAACTCACTGTATCTGAACTACACTAGTACTATGAGTAGTTTATTGCTATTCCAAGGGGGGGAAAAAGGTAAAACCAGGAATTAAGGCCACAGTAATGCTTGACTGAAGAGGTTTCCATGTCACGTTCTACCAACGTTAGCAGGCTAGGCATCATACACAGACCAGCTACATCTAATTCAAAAATAATAATTACACATTGCTTTTGAAATTCACTTTTCAAGCCAGTAGGCACAGAGACAGTGTGTAAGAGTATGGATTTCATGAAGGTTGAAGGAAGCAATGAAAGACACAAACAAGAATGACGAAAGACAGTATCCAGAGGAATGGGACAAGCTTCCTGCTGAGACTTTAAATGGAACAAAATTTGAAATTCATTCCACCATAAATAAGCCCTGTTAAATTCATAATTGTCATTTACACTGCCACAGCACTGCACTTAGAATTTAAAACCAAATGTAGTTTATGGCATCTACACACAAGAATTGAAGTGCAACATAACTTCATAATAGCTCATGTTTCTGAAACTATGTCCTACAGAGATCCAAACCTCTCTATGTTCAGACCTCTTCTTAATGCTAAGCTATTTATGACCAGCAGTAGGGTAAAGTGTACTCCATCAACAGTCTAGATTCTCAGGTAACAGCACTTACAGACTGGTGATGCTTAGTATCTCCAAAAAAACTCAAACAGTAATTCTGATTTACAGGAGGACAATCACACATTAAATGGAACCAAGGCTACCCTTAGTGTGCAGAAATTACTTCCATTACTAAACAGAAAAAGTTTCAAGTAATCCTGTTTAAAAAGTTTAGTCATGTTGAAGATATCAAGGTGCTGAAAGAGAAGTACCAAGAGTCCTTTCCAGTGGCAATGTTACAACACCAAGTCCTGCTTACCTTACCTACTGGCCCATGTCCCACTAGACTGTGAGAGACTGAAGACATATCACAGTGAACTGGGCTCCTTCTTCAGCTCTGACTTCTAACAGCCGCAGCAATCTATCAGCCAGTCACTATCTTTCTTAGCAATCTTATCTTTAGCTGCCTAGCAACAAGAGACTGCTTTGTAAAAACCCTGATAGAACTTATCAATGACTTAAACTCCCACACAGTTACTCTATGCCCCCTAAAAAACCAAACAACCAAACCCAAGAAAACCCACAAACAACCCAGGGAAATCATCTGCCTTAAAGGCCCATCGATAGCAATTAACATTATCTTTAAAACATACCAAAACCATTCTAAGCAGATTGGCAAAGTCTACAGTTACCAGAAGCAGATGAAGAGCTATATTCAAGAGTGCATTTCATATTTGGGATAGGGAAATTCTAATGCCCACACGACAGTCCTGCAATCTACAGTGCATGTAAATTAACTTCTAACTTCTTAACAGATAACCATTGGCAAGAGCAAACTGGAAGCCATGTTTCCACTATTAACTCCTCGCCCACCTCTCTGATAAATTCTATTTATCTGGGCCATTAGGAACCATAGAATCATAGAATCAACTGGGTTGGAAGAGACCTCCAAGATCATCCAGTCCAACCTATCACCCAGCCCTAACCAATCAACTAGACCATGGCACTAAGTGCCTCATCCAGTCTTTTCTTGAAGACCCCCAGGGACGGTGCCTCCACCACTTCCCTGGGCAGCCTCCATTATGTTAGGATTTCTTCATGTTTCCTTATGAAGCTGCAACAAGATCATAATATCAATCAACTGCAAACAGGCCACCAATCCACAGAGATTTTCCCAGTACCAACAAAAAAGCCTGTGACATGACAGAGGTTCTGAGGTCTCCCATGTCCAAAAGGCTTTCTCATCTTTCCTATTTTGCTTTCAACAAGAAGGACTAAAATGAAGTAATAATAACTGCAGAATAACTCCTGCCATGGTCTGTCTTGTCAGCGTGACCAGAACAGCGACAAGAGAACCTACTGTAATATTGTTGTTGTCTTCATTTCCAAAACCTGTGGGTTTATATCCATAGTGACATGTGGAAAGCTGCCAAGGACAGCCATAACTTCATCATATTTCTAGGGGCTGGGGGATAGGTTGGACTGGATGATCTTGGAGGTCTCTTCCAACCTGGTTGATTCTATGATTCCATAACCACTGAGGGTGTTTAAGAGACACGTGATTATGGAGAAAACAACCAAAACACCACAGTGTACTTTCTTGCTCCAGAGATATTAAGCACCAAAGACTACCTGCAATAATTCCCTCTCAAACCACACAGACTCTTCAAGTGTGACCGACCACTCTGCAAGTTCCAGCACGTAAGAAAATGAAACAAGCAGGAAATACTGTACTCATGTTTCAGTAAAATAACATGCAGGTTATCTAGTTAAAGACACCAGCATTTTTCCAGGGAAGATTCTGCTCAGTAGGAGCCAACTTCCTCATTCTGGGGTTGCATTTATTTTTACCCCTTTTGCTCTGCAGCCTCGAAGGCTTTTAAGTAATTCAGAATGAGCATTACAAAAATTAGCCTAAATCAGTAAACACAGAGTTGAAAATCTACTTTAATGATGACATCATTTTGAGCTATATCAACAAAAAAGCTGTTCTGAATATTCAGTTTCCTTCAAGCTAAGAGAGGTAAACGTCCTATCCTTATCCTTTAAGGTCCACACGTGCAGCTCTTTAACAGTTTGTTTTTCCTTCCTAATAATAGAGTAAGGAAAAGAAGTGCTCATGCTCCTGTAGCAGTGTTACTCAGTGTTCCACTTAGAGGGAGCACAGAGTTCAGTCAGTGAGCTCTTTTAGCACTCCTCTCCAAAGGCCAGACAGCAGAAAGGGCTTGATGGCAATTAACTTTTTCCAAATACACACCAGAAAACTTCATCCTTCAGTTTGTGCTCATATTTATACATGCACATGCTCAAGATTCCTATATATTTTCATGTGTTAAAATGTCTTCTTCATTAGGCACTAAACAAAATAGACAGCACGCACATTACCCTTATGCAAGACGGAAACAGAGCTCCAAAGTCTCAAGTACCCTATGGGAAATATTGGTGGAGCACAAGTATTCATTATAGAAACTGATTATATTCTCCCTTCTTAAAGCCTTAAGGTTATTTTCATAATCTCCCTTCCCAGAACTGGGTCACCTTCACTTCTTGCTCCGCATTCCCTCTCCGCCCCTACCAACATATCTGGTTTACTAGCACTAATTACCTTCGTTTATAATAAATTCAAATAAGAAAAGAATGAGGAAAAGTATTCCAGCAATGCAAGAACTGCCTCTAAAAACAGCAAGGGGATCAGAATCGAGCAGGAGACAAACTAAATCCTTTCTTCTCAAATTTCTAACAGAAGCACAGATCAACTTTCAGGAGAGAAAATGCAAATCCGACTGTTACCTGTACTCACTGCTTTCACTCCATAATAACTGCACTGTTGCCTCTTCTGGAACACCAGCACATCACCCACTTACATGACATGTTTTGTTTGGACACAGTTTGGCAGTACACAAGGTAATGGTACACTGTGAACAACAGACATTGTAAGATTGAACCAGTATGTGTTAAACACAGTTCTTGAAGCAGGAGATGAACAGCAGCCCATCCTATGGTCTCTCCTGGGATGACCATGAATTACAAATGCAAGGCACATAAGGCAGGCCCACCTGGGGAGAAGTAACACACATTAGGGGCAAGGCAACAATCATAGAATCAACCAGGTTGGAAGAGACCTCCAACATCATCCAGTCCAACCTAGCACCCAGCCCTAGCCAGTCAACTACACCATGGCACTAAGTGCCTCAGCCAGGCTTTGCTTGAACACCTCCAGGGATGGTGACTCCACCACCTCCCTGGGCAGCCCATTCCAATGCCAATCACTTTCTCTGTGAAGAACTTCCTTCTAACATCCAGCCTAGACTTCCCCCTGGCACAACTTGAGACTGTGTCCTCAGGTCCAAAACTAGAAATACAGGAGAAAATGATAAAAGGGTAAGAAAGAAATGAGCAGCTAAGACTGGACATTACAAAACCAAACAAACAAATCTATGCAGCCAAGATGGCAATGCCTCCAACTTCTGAAATTGTGCACTATGTAAACGTAGGGGGAAGCAAAACACAGGGAAGTGAAAGCAGTAAGGACTAGAGGAAAACAGGAAAGTTGGTTCTGCCGGTGATGAGCAATTAATAGAATGAGGGACTGCAATCATAGTAAAACTATTTCCTAATTAAAATAATTATAATAGCTGGCCTTTAAGAAGATGTATTTATAGTAAGTGTGACAAGCTATTAGGGATTCAATTTAGATCAAAAGTCTCAAATGATGTCTTTAGGTATGGGGGAAGTGGGTTGCTGGTAGGCACAATAACTCTTCTCGTATTAGAGTAATTTGTCTCTGGCAAGAGACATAACTGAAAGTATTCATCAAGATCAGAATTTAGAAAGCTTCTGTGCACATGGATACATGAAGACTGCAAAGCACAACACATTCAATAAACTACTGAAGTCCTCCTCAAATGGCACTCCATTGAGGATATTTATGTCATAGATTTTCTTATACAAATAGCACCTCTTCAAATTCTTCAGGTTTGATTCGCTTGCTCCGTTTTTAATGCATTTCTATACAGCATACATTAAAACCTACAAGATAGAATCAGAAGATTCTCATGGTTGGTTTCTTTGCTATAATACCTGAAACCTCTTATGTCTGAGAAATTTTTACAGATCCAGAAAGTCTAAAACAGTAATATTAAGACTGAAATTGTCTACATTGAGGTATCTAAAAAGCATGGAACTTTAGAGGCAAGTGAAGAATACAGGCAGGAAAAAAAATCCCATGAAAATAATCTTAAGGTTTTCCAAGTTCTCTATTTTCATCACCTTTGATGGTAACAAAACCCTTCTCCTGCCGTGTATATTGCTCAACCAGGTGTGTCTTAAAAAGTAAACATACTTTGTGCTGCATGAGATCTCTTGAAACCTGACCAAGAGGTGTTGATAGTAAACAAAGACCTTATTGCCAGCAGCATTCAGCAGAAAAGCCAGTTCACATCACTCCAACCTGGTAGACTACACATTCACATTTTAATTCATGTAATCCATCCAAATCTTTTTATCATTCATTTACTCACATGTCAGAAAGTACAGCAATACACAGAAGAACAGTGTAAAATTATGAATTCTAAGAAAACTACCCTGACTGGTACTTCTAAATTCAGCTGTTGTCATTAGCATTCACTCTCCAGCAACAGCTTTGTCTCATCACATTTCCAGTGCTTGTCTGCTCCATAACCCTAAAGCCTTGCCTCTAGACAACTGAAGGCCATTTGACTCACCTTTTTGATTCCATTTCATTCCTCAGACACTACTTCCCAGGAGTCATTTTTTCCTCTGTAACTCTGATTGCTGTGCCATTCCATGTGCTGATGTACATTTTTCTTCTGCCCCACCATTATTATCTACAGTGATTTATTGATTTTGTCCCCTCGGCACAGCAGCATATTAATAATCCAGAGATCAATATGTCAGGGTTCCCTTTAGCAACATGGGAAACTCATTCACTACCACAGATAACAAAATAGAGCTCTCCTGATAACAGGACTAAATGGATAAGTAAAAGACTAAGTGGTCCTGCATCTAGGAATTATACAATCAGTCAGGGTTGGAAGGGACCACAACAATCATTAGTTCCAACTCCCCTGCCATGGCAGGACACCCTACCCTAGATCAGGAATACATAACCCAGGAGTGCAGCTCAGACTAGGATCCACCTGGCTGGAGAAAAGTCCTGTGAAAAGGGACCTGGGGGCCTTGGTGGACAAGCTGAGCAGGAGTGAACAATGTGCTGCAATAGCAAAGAAAGCCAATTGGATGCTGGGCTGCATCAACAAGAGTGCTACCAGCAGAAAATAAAGAACTCAGCACTTCTTAGGGCACTGCCAGAGTATGCCCTGCAATTCTGGTCCCCACCGTACAAAACAGATGCAGACAGGCTGGAAAGTGTCCAGAGCAGGGCTGCAAGCAAGGTTGAAGGGCTAGAAGACCTTAGGGGAGAACAGGGTTTGTTCAGCCTTGAGAAGAAAAGGCTTAGGAGATGCACTATTATCATGTACCAGTACACAAAGGGTGGCTATCCGGACAATGGAGAGTCCCTCTTGACAAGGAGTCACAGGGAAAAGACAAGGAGCAAGAGGGACAGGCTGCCCCTGCAAGGAGCACTTAGACTAGAAGACTAGAAAGGTTGAGCCAGATGACCCTTGGGGTCTTGTCCAACCTTCTGCCCTGTCATATTGTGATAATCTAGCATACCGCTGGCATTAATTGGAGCACGTCACAGTGATTATTAAATTGGCAATTAATAGAATCCATCTCCCAAGGATCTGCAGAACAATTATCTAACAAACCTATGAGGTAGACTAGGCTTAACTCTCAGCTGTTCTCAAATTCACCTTAGCCTGTGAAAAACACAGAAAGAGTGAAAAAGTTCTACTTTGTCCCACTTCAAAAAGGGCTTCAAGACCCAGGGGGGATTGGTCGAAGGACAGGTAGCACAGGTAGTGTTTTCTTTAATACCTTTAGTAGCAGGAAAGACTCCACTGAGCATGGAAAGGAGTAGGCAAACACAGGTAACATTTATGTGGCACCAGAACTACTGGGGACAAAGAGTCCAGCTGTCTCAAAAGGGGAGAAAGTTTTTTGTGTACAAGTTGGTGAGGCTCCTTGTTAGGTTTGAGGAGAGAGTTGTGGTGGACCAAGTTCACTGGGAATAAGCCTGGGGATGGCATGCCCACATTGGGTAAAATCAATAGCCCAGCTCAAGTGCATCTGTACCAATGCACGCAACAAGCAGAAGGAACTAGAAGCCACTGTGCAGCAGGACAGCTATGACACAGTTACCATCACAGAAACGCAGTGGGATGACTGTCATGACTGAAGCACTGCAGTCAATGGCTCTAAGTTCTTCAGAAGATTGTCTACAACTTGGCAATTGTGATGGTAAGGTCAGGTGCTTATGGGTAATGATTTGGGGGGGGGAGGAGGAAAACAAGGCAGATACCCTCTGGGGAGTCTGTTTCAGACCAACCAACCAGGCCAGCCACTGTTCTCACGGGAGACCTTAATTTAGCAGATATCTGCTGGAAACACAACACAGAAGAGAAACAATCTAAGAAGTTTCTGGAGTGAGTGGAAGATAACTTCCCAGCACAGCCAGTAAATGAGTCTAGCAGGGGAGGAGCCTTGCTGGAGCTACTGTTTACACACAGGGCAGGACTGGTGGGTGGTATGGTGTTTGGAGGCCATCTTGGGCACAGTGACCATGACATTATAACATTTTCATATCTTGAAGTAAGGAGTTGGGGGACCTGGACGGTTCAGGATGCTGGTTAAGAGCATCCCTTGGCTAGCACAGCTTGAGTACTGGGCTCAGTTCTGGGTGCCACAGTATAAGACAGACATTCAGATCCTGGAGCATGCCCAGAGAAGAACAAGGCTGGCGAGAGGTTTGGAGGACAATTCATATGAGGCATGGTTGAGGGAGCTAGACTTGTCAGTCTGAAGAAGAGGAAGTTAAGGGGAGACCTTATTGCTCTCTACAACTACCTAAAAGGAACTGGTATTGAGGCCAACAAAAGGATGAGAGGAAATGGGTTTAATTGTTCCAGAGGAGGACATTACAAAAGCCTTCTTTGCTGAGAGAGTGGTGAGGCATTGGAACACACTGCCCAGGGAGGTGAAGGCATCAGCATCCCTGGAGGTGGTCAAGAAGCATGTAGACATGACACTTAGCCGTGACACTAAACTATAGTTTAGTGGTAATGGTAGTTGGGTTCATATGGGGCTCAATGATCCTGAAATCTTTTCCAACCTTAACGATTCTATGATGTTAGTGACTTTTGTGGAGAAAAACAATATGGGTAGTTGTGATTCTGCTGGCTTTGCTGTCTAAGTTAATACATCAAGAACTCAATGGACAGCACCAAATCGTTCTACACAAATCATATCAAAAAGATAAGACAGATTACATACTCTTCAAAGGTATAAATCATTAAGCACAACACTTTCAAAGTATCTATATTCAACTGTTTAAGTCTAATTATTTAAAGTATATGTACCATCAGCTTCATCTCTCCACAGTGTTGTTAAGCTTCAAAGGTTTCACTATGCACTTAACACAGCCATTAGTGCACCACTGTCATGAAATTACTTCAAATCAGCAATATTTATTATGTCATTGTAAGTACACACACAACAGGAAGAAAAACTGCATCATATGTCCCTGAATTCTAAAACTAAGTTATTTTTAAGCTGTATGCTATACTTCTTCCTCAAATAATGTAACTTAAGCATCTTCTATACTGCATTCTGAATAATACACTGAAAATAAGAGTAGTTAACAACTGCCTCTGCTGACAGTACTTCAACTCCAATTTAGACAGATCTGATCCAAGAGAGGAAGAACATGCACGTCCTTTGCACACTTCTATCAGAAAGACTGATGGCAGTGAAGGTTAACAGAACAATCCAAAAGCACTTTATTCTACAGCACTGCAATGAGTTCTTAAGTCCCTTCGTTTTACTTAATCAAAGCAGAGAATTCATTTTAGATTTGCAGAGTTCATTTGTCAAACTGAATTAAATTTTTGATAAGCCATAGTTAAATTTTTCATAACATAATGACCTGAAGTGTAATGGCCCTTTCACTTGCTTCTCTTATGCCTTCCCCCATTTCCATGCTATCAGCCAGAGTGAAGGGCACAAGCACTGAAGGAAGAGAGACATCAGCTGCTTTTAAACACTGAATACTAGACTATTCACAAAGCTTTGGGCAAAGCATGAATATTCATGAAGCAGTATGTCTGCACATACTGTACCATGATTAGGATCAAGAGTGGCATCCAGGAATCAAACTTTCTTAACAGTACATCCAGATTGACTTTTGAGGGTCTGTCCCTCACAATTTTTGTTATATATTGCAGATGCAACAAATTAGCTATTTCTTACCTATTTGGTCAGACAGTTTTGCATTAAATCCTTTCCCACCAAGACTAAACATTGAGGAAAACTATCTTTTTTTTTTTTTTTTTTTTCTGAGCTTTCTCCACAAACTAAGTTTCTAACCTTTGCCTTCTACTGTTTCAGCTTCTCATCCTCTGGAAATTCCTGCAGACTGTTCTGAGGCAACCACGGTCATGCAGACTGCACTGGAACTAAAGGTTCTTGCTACAGGGTTCATGACGCCTGATAGTTCTATCAAACAATTTCTACTGCCAAGGTCAGCCCTGCTTGAATTTGTGACAATTAAATTAATGTGATATGTAAAAATGCAAATCTACCTATGGAATGTATATAGATTACATGAACACACCAAAAATACCCCTGTCATTTGGCAAGAGGAAGAGGAGGCAGAGGTAGGTGTGTCTGACTTGTTTCTGACAAGCTTCCAGTTTCACTAACTCCATACAGCATTTCTCTAATTAATTTTACCAAGTGCTCAAAAAGCACCTGTTTTCTTTGAATTCATATAGTCAGCAGGGAGTTACCTTTTCTTTTATATGAAACACTGTGTTAGTGATGCATCAAAACCAAGTTTTGGATCCCCAAACCACTTTAATAGCATTACTCAAGTCAGAGAATCATAGAATCAACCAGGTTGGAAGAGACCTCCAAGATCATACAGTCCAACCTAGCACCCAGCCCTAGCCACTCAACTAGACCATGGCACTAAGTGCCTCAGCCAGGCTTTTCTTGAACACCTCCAGGGATGGTGGCTCCACCACCTCCCTGGGCAGCCCATTCCAATGCCAATCACTCTCTGCCAACAACTTCCCCCTAACATCCAGCCTAGACTTCCCCCAGCTCAACTTGAGACTGTGTCCCCTTGTTCTGTTGCTGCTTGCCTGGCAGAAGAGACCAACCCCACCTGGCTACAGCCTCCCTTCAGGTAGTTGTAGACAGCAATGAGGTCCCCCCTGAGCCTCCTCTTCTCCAGGCTAAACAACCCCAGCTCCTTCAGCCT
The DNA here is from genome assembly GCF_015220805.1 of Pogoniulus pusillus. NCBI lineage: Eukaryota > Metazoa > Chordata > Aves > Piciformes > Lybiidae > Pogoniulus > Pogoniulus pusillus. The sequence continues at coordinate 45,916,438 of NC_087269.1, read as the reverse complement.
CCCCTCATAGGGTTCATGCTCCAGGCCTCTCACCAACTTCGTCACCCCTCCCTGGGCAAGCACCTCAGAAGGTCACCTTGTCTGCTCGAAACAGGGATGATATTGAATTCAAAACAGGCTGCTTTGGACACTGTCCAACTAGGTCTTTAAATATGGTTCTTTGCCCTGGATGGTGTTCCCTCTCTCCATTGCACCAGAAATCCTTGTCAGAATATACGGCAGGATATGCCGTAGCTGATGACTGCTTTATAAAGTAGGCAAGTTAAGATAATCATTTCATTCTGTCTCAATTTATCACAAAGCTAATGAGAGGATTCACTTATATCCCAGGTTGATACAATTCAGCATTCATTTTAGTAATGAGTAGGAAGACAAATGTTATTTCATTGGCTTGTGCTGCTAGTGGAATGTTAAATGGAGTCACCGTCCCTGGAGACGTTGAAGAAAAGCCTGGATGAGGCACTTAGTGCCATGGTCTAGTTGACTGGCTAGGGCTGGCTGCTAGGTTAGGCTGGATGACCTTGGAGGTCTCTTCCAACCTGGTTGATTCTATGATTCTATGCAATCCACTTGCAGCCTTCTTATTAAACTAGCAACTATTTTTTTCTACTTTCCTTCTAGTTCATAATAAAGCTAAAAGAAAAGAACAAAGCAATGTTAAGCATCTGTGAATAATGAGGAGACTGTTCCAGGCTTCCCAGTACAATAAAGATACAGGATGCTGGTCTCCAACACATAAGGCTTGCCTGACTGAAGCAACATCTGTATCTGAATCTAAATAGCTTACATGCTATTGAAATAAAACAGAACCACCACAGAACCATAGAGCCACAGAATTGAGTTGGAAGAGACCTTTAAGATCATCAAGTCCAAGTGTTAACCCAGAACTGCCAAGTCCACCACTAAACCATGTCCCTTGGAACCACATCTACACAATCTGAAATTCACTCAGGGATGATGACTCCACCACTGCCCTGGGCAGCCTGTTCCAGGGCTTGCCAACCCGTTCAGGGAAGAATTTTTTCCCAATCATGCAGACTGACAGAATGATAGGGGTGGGAAGGGACTTGTGGAGATCACCTAGTCCAACCCCTTTGCTAAAGCAGGCACCCCTAAATCAGGTTGTGCAGGAATATGTCCAAGTGGGTTCTGCAAGTCTGCAGAGCAGGATACTCTACAACCTTCCTGGGCAGCCTCCTCCAGGGTTCTGGCACCCTCAAAGTAGATTCTCCTTGAATGCAACTACATGACAACAAACCATTACTACAAGCAATTCAAAAGTGGCTTTGGTGTTACTAAATCTTCAGTATGACCAGCAAATGACTACACATGAGATTAGGACTCTCATAAAAGATTCAGCCTCCCTTATGCAAATAGCCACCTTCCATAAATAAACTGTATTTGAATAAAAGCAGTCCTCCGTGCCATCAAAACTTAGTTTCTGTTCAGAACTGACATGCTTCATAGAAGTCACCATGGATTTGTAAGAGCAAGTACTGCCCAAAAAATAAAAAAGACCATGCATGGAACCCATATTTTCCGTGTCAGACTATAACTTTGATGCCAGCCACCTGTGTGAAGGTGACAAAAGTTTCAGAGATGTTTTCATGTGTTCAAATCTGCACAGAATTGAAATTGGGATGCATCAAGAAGAGTATGCCAAGCAGCTAAAGGGAGGTTAACCACCCACCCCACCCTGCCTGGTAAAGTCACATCTGGAATACTATTTCCAGCTCTGGGCTCTCCATTTCAAGGACATGGAGTTGCTGGAAAGGGTACAGAAAATGCCTACAACCATTAATAAAGGACTAGAAGATCTCCCTCATGAGGCAAAAATGGAGAATGGGGTCTTTTTTCAGTGTGTACACTTGTACATTCCAGAACAAGTATCAGGATTTAATTCAACAGAAATGTGTTTCAGAAAACAAACATTATCCAGAATGAAGAAAGACTGCTCAAGGAAACAGCCACTAGAATTGCTCAAGGACAATGTCAGAACTAATGGGCTGCCCAGGGAGGTGGTGGAGTCACCACCCCTGGAGGTGTTCAAGAAAAGATTGGGTGAGGCACTGAGTGCCATGGTCTGGTTGACTGGACAGAGCTGGGTGCTAGGTTGGAGTGGATGATCTTGGAGGTCTCTTCCAGCCTGGTTGATCCTATGATTCTATTAGATTTGGTTGGTTTTGAACTCAGATGAACTAAATCTACACATCTCAGTTGAGCTAAGATAGAAAATGAGGAGGAAAACATGCAGAAATATGTGTTCTTAAAACTTAAAAGGGGAAAATGTTTTTCTCTTGGGAATCACTGCATTTGAGTACCCACTGGAAACATATGCATCGATGAAACATCTCTGATGGTCATCCAGAGACATCAGATCAATGTGCATTCCTTTAAAAATAATTACATTTTAAAGGATTTCTTTCTAGTAATGAGACTACTTGAAGAACATCTTATCATTAAGTACCAGTAAACAAACACCTACAGGACAGAAATGCTGATACTCACATAGATGAGGCAAGGTGACCCATCCACTGAGGAAAACCAACAAAAGTCCATATCAGACCAAAGCACAACATGCTCCCAAATGTTGCTCTGATATTTAAAATGCAGGGTAGCAGTACTTCTCCCTCATTTACATAGCAACAATAGGAAAAACAACCAAGGTCTCTAAAAAACTAAAGACAATTTCCCTGGCAGGTCCAGAGGCGGGCCATGAAAAAGATATGGGGTTTGGAGCACTCCTGCTATGAAGACAAGCTGAGATGGGATTGCTCAGCCTGGAAAAGACAAGGCTCTGGGGAGAACTAATAAGTCTTCCAGCGCCTGAAGGGGGCCTACAAGAAGGATGGAGAGCAACTGTTTACAAAGCTGTAGTGACAGAGTAAGCAGCAATGGCTTCAAACTCGAGAGAAGCAGATTTAGACTGGATGTTAGGAACAGGTTGCCTGAGGAGTTGTTTGGGACCCCATCCTTGGAGATGTTCTAAGTGCGCCTCAATGGGCTCTGGCAACCCAAGAGGATGCCCCTGCTTACTGCAGAGGAGATTCAACTAGATGACATTCAGAGGTCCCTCCCAACTCAGACCATTCTAGGATTCTATGAAAAAAATCCCAAGGCAGCCACAGACCCACCCACAGTCCAGATATTTCTTCAAACTTCTTCCACCTTGTAGGAAAGTATGAAGACCTGCCTTGTATTTATCTGAAGCTCAAGAACAGAATCACAGAGCAAGGTAAAACAGATTTCTGTGTTTCCTCTTCTGTTTTCCCAAAAGGCATCCCATAAAGGAATCTTATAACATGCCACACACAGCCTATTTCACCAGCTAGGTGTACATCTAAACAATATCCTTCCCAAAGCTGCCTGCCTCCTCTGAAAGTATTCAAGCAAATCTTTCTCCATACTCCCAAGGTGCTAAGTAGACAAACTCTGAACAGTCGTTTAAGAGCCGCTCCAAGACTCCACAGCATTTTCCCTGGGGTACTACAGTCTGTGGTTTGCATATCAGTGTCAGATAAGGCTGACACTGTTTGGTGCATCCAGGAAAAAAAAAGACAAGAGCATAGCAATGGCTCAGATTTACACAGTTTTAATCCCGCATAATTCCACAATAGGCCCCGTGCCGGTTGGTTCTCATTGGTTGGCTCTGGGCTTCCAAAGGCATGTAGCCAGTAGGAAACATTAGACAAAAAGACTTAGGTGGAATTAGGTGGCATTTAGCCTGGATGAATCTGGGCCATACTATGCTATCCCATTTCTGAAAGCCCTCACAGTGCCAGTATATTCTGACCAACAAATACGTAACAGATGGATTACTGGAGAAGAACTGCATCTGAGTGACACCTCATGCCAAGATCTTTGCACATAGAATCAGTGGCTGGTTCCCATACGTATCTTCAGTTGCTCCAGCAACACTAGGTTCACAGCATTTCATGGCCTGGGGTACAGTGGGATAGGAAAGGAAACATCCAGTTCACAAACTGACCTTTTTCCTCACTGATACAGCCTATGTATAGCAATACCAAAAATAGCTGATCTGTGACATGCTGCTCAAGCTTTTACCCTCTCCCTTTGCTTAAAGGATTCAATCTTTCCGAACTGTTACTGTCCAATTACTGTAATAATAAAAGCATCAAATAGATCAAGAGCCAAGGGAAATTAGCAGCGTATCTCCCAAGAGTGCTAAGAGCAAAAAACTATGTTCAATCCATGTCACTACAATCATTTATTGTACCCCTAAACACTTAAGATATATTATTTTTAATATATATGTCCAAATAAATTAGAAGATACACAGACTGCTATAAGGAATTTATTTGAGTTTCATCATAATCTTCATACTACATTCCCTTGTACTTTTGCTTCTCTGATGTGTGATGCATAGTGACAGAGCATTACCAATTTATTTCCAGATGTGTCATGGCATAAACCCATCTTCTAACAATGGGAAAGGCTGGAGACTTAACAGCGAGGCCATAACTCAGTGGTCTTCATACCGGGGTGCTCAAGATAATCCATTGGGGTGTAGGAAGAAAGTATTAGAACTTCAGTAGCACATCTGGTTAAGTAAATACACATCTATTCAGGCTGCAAGCTCAGCAGTCTTTTTTCAGCCATGGGGTATATAATCTAAGATTTTTGGAGACCACTGCCCTAGCTGATTCTCCAAACCACGTGGGGGCATGTCATTCAGATGTTCACCCCCAAGTAGTGAAAAACATTTGCCTTCACACTGGGTATATGCAGACCTCCTAAGCTTTCTGGGGAAACCACTTCACAAAAAAACAGGAGCTAAGTATTCTTCATCAGGTTACAAGCAAATTTCAATTCAAATGTTTTCCATTGCTATGGAGCAGGCAATCACTCGAGCATCCAAACCACATTTTTTCTTCTTTTAAGGCAACACTTCTCTTTAGCTTTGCCAAATCTGAAACCCAACTATGATTACCACGTTCAATCATTAATGTGTTTTGATCTTATACTTCAGTAAATTCTCAGCTAAGCCAAAGCAAGTCTTTGAGAAACATCACAAATACCTCAACAGTTCTTCGGTATACTGAAATAAAAACTTGATCAAACTGTACATGACTGTCATTCTTTTAATTAACTGGGAATTTTCCATCATTTAGATTAATATTTCTAATATTTTAGGGTGGTTCAATTAAGTGCAATTAAACATGCACACACTTTAATTAAATGACTAATTACGAACAAGTGATGTGTACGTAGAGAAACTTTTAACTTGAAATCTATGCAGTTAGACAGATGATCACTGATGAGCCTTTGACAAACTCAGCAGAGACACCATGAGAAATAAACATTCTTACTTCTTACAAACCTCTACCAAGACTCTGTAACACAGATGCTGCTGTCACAGGGGAAGGCTTTAGAATGGTAAGGCTGAGATGCCACACCACAGGCAACTGAAATCTTTCTGTGCAAATTCTGCTGTGTTACTTGCATAGAAACTATCAGCAGCTTTTGTTAATCTGCTGCAACTAGTCTGGGATTAGGAGAACTCAAATGAGAACATGCACTAATGAGTACTGTTACTGTTACACCTGTATCATTTTGTACTCTGGCAGAGATTTACTTTCAAGGCAGAGAGGTTATCTATTATTTTCCTCTACACAAACCGTCCCATTTACAAGCCAAGCACAGAAACAAATTACTCCTCTAAGAGTCATTCAAGCAACACTGAAACTGGATGGGGCACTTGGTGCCATGGTCTAGTTGACTGGCTAGGGCTGAGGGATGGTTTGGACTTGGTTTGGATGATCTTGGAGGTCTCTTCCAACCTGGTTGATTCAATGAGATTCTGTGATTCTATGAAACACATGGCTCTGAATACATGGTATGGTTTTAAGATTTCTTCCATAAACTGTCTTTGATCCACTGACAGAAACATCAAAGAAGCATTAGGGATATCCTATAATCCTTCTAACTATTCCATACATATCAATGCCACACTTAAACCTTTACATTATACAGCTATAAACAAATTTGCTCTTTGAGGCAAAATAAATTCAGAAAGAAGATCTCTTACCACAAGACAAAGCTCTGTAACCTCAACATTAATACTCAGGGCTCAGAACTAGAGCATGCTGAAATGCAATGCATTAAAAATTCAAGTAAACACACAGTTGGAAGATCTCAGTTGATCTCCTTACTACTTATTTGTGCAAAACAGTTCTAGTTCCACAAGAATAATAATCTATCCTACTCAATCTCCCTGCATAGGAGAAAAACAGATGAAAGTTCCAATACAGGTATGGGATTCAAAGTCAGCAAATGAAAGAAAACCTCATCAAGACTCTAAGGATTTAGAGAATAGGTAGAACCATAAATTAAGGGAAAGGGGATAGAGCAACTTCTGTGGTTAAGTTTAGATACACCATTTCTCTGTATCTTCTACAACAGATGGAGCACAAGTGATTTCAAGGACACACAAGAAACTGTTAGAGATTTGAACTTTTCAGTCATCAGCATGGACCTAGTTAGCATAATCTGTCACCTGTTTAGTAACAAGCGATAACAATTACATCTCCATAAGTAATAAGTCCAGGTCATAGAACAATACACAGTGTTGGCATAAACCTCAGTGGAACACACAAGAACCAGTGCGACAAGGAAATGAAATTATCTTCTCAGAGCCTCAAGAGGTATCTTTGCAGTGTGACCTGGCATGCACAGCCACATCTTCTCAGGAAGAACAGGTTACATTGCATTTTTCTTTGCACTGTGCAAAGGGAAGCCATTTCTTTTAGTGCCAAGTCAAATACCTTTCATAACAAATACTTCAGTGACATGGACAGAGGAATTAAGTGCACCCTCAGCAAGTCTGCAGATGACACCAAGCTGTGTGGCACAGTCGACTTGCTAGAGGGCAGGCATGCCATCCAGAGGGACCTGGACAGGCTGGAGAGGTGGGTCCAGGTCCCTTCCAACCTAAACCATTCTATGATTGTATTTAAAGAAGAGGAGAAAATTTGAAGACTGAAAAGCAGAAGCATAATGCATTAATCAGTGTTCCCATTTCTGAAGCAGGTTTGTTGGTCTTTGTCCCACTCTGACAGCTAATTAACACCTTACAGGAGCAGCACCAGTTTCTTAAGTCACATATTCACCTTCCATTAGTCTTCATAGCAAATTACTGGAAGACAGCACTCTTAAGAAACAACCACACTAATTCTTACTCTCAGATACTTTGAAATGAAGGTGGAATCTAGATATCATTTGGAACACTATTTAACAACTATTTATTTGAACATGTTAACAAGCAGACAGCAACCCAATATGTGTAAATGACTCTTGACAACATGGTTTAATCTTTCAGAAACAAGGTAGGACACAGAGCATAACAAGCTGTGCGCGTTGCACTTACCAAACGACAGACATCATCAAGAAATACTGGCTACATCTTTCTTTTAAGCAGTCCAAGCAGCTGGGATGTCAGACACAACAGAACAGGAGTTGCAGGTGGGAAAAGGATCACATTTATTACTCATTATTGAAAACTTCAGCTTCCTGTTTTAGTTGTGAGGGTTTGTCTTCAACCCTCACAACTGATAATGCAGAAGGATCTACTGTCATAGTTCACACTGCATGCACTTCTATCCTGCCTTTGTCTATTTAGTTTAACAGTCCTCTTAGCAATGGGCTTAAAAACACCCATTTCAGTGCCCAATCCATGCAACTGCTACATGACCTAAGAAGTCAAAAAATAACCAACTTAAGATTCCAGTCAAGTATTTAAACATGACCATAACTCAAGTTTTAATCCTCTGACAATCTCCTTTCTAGAAGCAGAAATATGGGAAGAGAGTATTTTCCATTCCGCACTTCAACACATCCATCCCCTGTGACCGATACACAGTGTATTCTCACACACACACCAGCTGTAACATTAAGTCTATCTAAATAAAAAAGACAGACCAAAAAAGAAGAAATGTTGTCTATCTCTGCATCACTGAAATTCATATTATGTGTTCAAGATGTTTTAGACATGAGACAAATAAAAAGGTGAGACCCTTCTCACCTCTACAGAATTACCTAGGAACTGAAAAACAGGTCACTGAATTTTAATTACAGATAGAGTTGCTCTCTGTATCAAACCACAGTTTAACTTCTCTTCACCCCAAGCACAGGAAAAACTTTTACAGAGCACAGATGTAAACACAACTATAGCTGCAAAGCTGGGGGTTACATCAGGCACTGCAGCTTGTGCAGGGCATGCGAAGTTTCTTCTCTAATGGAAGGCTCTTCAGGCACAGGCAAGCTGCCTTTCTACACAATTCCTAAAGGCTGTCCTTTCTACTAGTATTTTCCAGCATAAAAAAGTCATTCTAAAGAACAGCATTCTAGAATTAAGCATTCAAACTCTGGAGGCTGGATTTTCACAGAGTCACAGCACAGTATGGATTGGAAGAGATCATCCAGCTTTAATTCCACGGGGACCTCAGCTTTCCTTGTTGCATCTCTACATACTCTGCCAGTACCCTGTACTCTTACTAAGTGGCTGGTCCTTTCTTCCACATAATTTGAACTTTCTTATTCAATATGAGCTTATCTAGGAGCTCCTTGTTCACCCACGTAAGTCTCCTGTCTCTTTGATTGACTTCTTCAAGAGATGCACTGCTCTTGATCTTGTGGGAGGTGGTGCTTGAATATTAACCCTTCCTTCTGTAGTTCTAACACATGGAATTCTTCCAAGTAGGTCTCTGAAGAGGTCAAAGTTGGCCCTTTTGAAGTCCAGGGTTGCAATGCCACTAATATACCCTGCTACTTCCTTATGCACTCCTGAACTCAACCATCCCATGCTCACTGCAGCCAAGGCTGCCCAACCTTCATGTTCCCAACTACACTTTTGTTCATTAGCACAAGGTCCAGAAGTGCACCCCCTCTCTTAAGGTCCTCCAGCATCTGTGTCAAAAATGCAGTGCAGGAGGCTCCTGGGCTGTTTGTGCCTTTCCAGCAACTATCAGGGTCAGTGAGGTCCCCCATGATGATCAGGGCATACAATGGTGAGGGTACTTCAGCTGTATGCAGAAAGCCTTATTGGCTTCCTCTTCCTGGATCAGAAAGTCTGTTGTAAACATCCACTACAAAGTCACCCATGTTAGCTTGTCCCTGAGAAGCTGTGCCTGATGGTACAACAGAACACAATCAACACTTTTGCAGGGGCATGGCTCTCTGTTGACAGCTCAATCAAATGTACACACAGTCTTAGACATACTGCCACTGGCTAAAACAGATATAGGTTAACAGAGAGCAAATTCAAGCATTCAAGCATAAACCATTCCAGAAGCTAAAATAAATCAGTAATTAAGTGACACTTTTCAGAAATATAATTTTAGTTCTCATTTCCTTCTTTCTAAATACTTTGCTGGCTGTTATTTTGAGAGGGCTATTAACTGCTAGGTTATTTTTAATGTCCTGCATGTGACAGATGTCTCTGAAATAAAAGGCAGCTGAAGGACAGATTCTTTTTCCAGGATGGCTTTTACGTCCAGTGTAGCTGTGAGAATCAACCCCAAACATCCTCTAATCAACACAGAAATCACCCTGACAGCTTTCATACAAATGGCTCTTTAAAACCACTGTTTTTCCTCTTCTTAAAGGAGGTCTGTGTTTGCAGAGAAGAAAATATGGTTAACTGGGAAATTCACTACAAGTGGCATCTCAGTCAAAATTGAGGCAGGGCATAAGGAAATTTGAGCTAAAAAGTGTCCTACAGCCATAAATCTGTAATTGCTTTTGCTGCCAATGCCATTAAAATGATAAGCAGGACCACCATACAGGCTCTTAAGTCAACAGTTCCTGACCAAGCAGCCAGATACTAAGTAGTTAATATGGAAAAAAGAAGAGGAAAAGGGAGAAAAGAGAAAAGCAGACACAGAAGAACCTCTGTGGTAAAGACAGTAGTAAATGAGTTACTCATTACCGTCTGGGTTACTGTAAGAACTAAAAATGTATGCATAACACAGTATCAGACTGGGTCTGCACGACACAGACATTCCTGAAGACAGCAGATAAAGGACAGATAAAGCAGACAGTAGCACACAGCCCCCATCTCTCGCTCAGGCCAAAAAGAAAATCAGACCACTCAAGAATAAAGTGTGGATTCTGTACCAAAATGCTTAAGAGCATTAAGAGCAATGCATAAGAGTAATAACCAGCCCTACGTGGTTTAGACAGAAGATCCCTTCCTCTGAGTCAGCATCTGGGCCTGGGTATTAGTGAAGTTTGAAATCTTCCATTACATGCTCAAGAGCCTGTTCATACAGCTGTGAAGCAGTTCATTGTTCACTGACAGGCTCTTCCCTGCCCTGGTACCGTTGCACTAGTACCACAGCCTTAAGTCACACTTGGATCACAATGAAAGGATAGCTGTGATGAGAAACACAGCCCATCATTACTCCTTTTTGAGTAGGTTACATCAGTCCTTTTGGATGTTGCTGAGGCAGAACGTATAACAGGTGCCAGAAAAATCCATCTGTACTCCTTGGAAGTGCCAAAACACACAGAACTGGAAAGTGCTGCCACAGACACGCTCAGGTCAAAAACGACCACAGAAGACAGAGCAAACCACCAGCCAAGCAATCTACTAATTTATGGCAGCAGCTCTATTCTTGCCCCAGTTAGAAATAAAAGGCAAAGTTTCACAGTGCCAGTACTTAGTTGCCTGGTATTTGTTATTAATCCAATGTTTAAAAGATACAAGCTAGATGTTATTACAGTTGTTTTGCCTACGGAGCTATTGCATGAAAGCACAGCAAAGGAGACAGACAAGAAGGACAAACATTGCACATTTCACTTGCATCCTGTATATTAGAACCTACAGTACCAAAATAAATGTGAATGCACAAATGCTGCCTTAGAAACTGCTGCTGCTTCAATTCTGATTTGACAAAACTAATTCTATGTCAATCTCTTGTGAATACTTTCATTATTTGCCTGTGACATAACATGAACCTCAAAATGTTTATATACAAGGAACCTAAGTGATCAGAAACCTTCTTGCTACACATACTGGGGACAATGGAAGGAGGAGCTCACTGAACCTTCCAGTCTGCTAAAAAGCTAGCGATTATTGGAAATTAAAGCCATTTCTAGGACTTGAATAACTAATTTCACCATTCACTTACTGGCTTTGACTCTTATGGGCTGTATACAATTCATGAGCACACCACAACAACAATCTTACATGAATCCTAAGATATAATGTGACGGCCAAAGCAGAGGCTGAAAAGTCTGGAATAGCATTCTGGACAGAATTAGAATTAGATTACTGCCTCAAGCAAAATACCTTCCTTTATCATCATTTACATATTCCTTCTATTGCTTTCTACTGATGGTTACATTACACACTCCATGTGAAATTCACCTTAGTTTTGGAACATCTAATTAGAATGCCAGTCTCAGATGGAAAAATAAGATGTAAGGAGTTAAAAAGAAGCACTTTTATTTTGAGTGACAACGCAATGGAACAGGCTGCCCAGAGAGGCTGTGGAGTCTCCTTCCTGATGGTTTCCAAAACCAACCTGCAAGCAATGTGATCTAGGTGAAACTGCTTTAGCAGGGCTGTTGAACTACATGATCTCCAGAAGTCCTTTCCAACCCTTACCATTCTATGACTCAAAACCCTAATGACTTTTCCTGCCAGCTTACACTTGGATTACGAACGATACTGCAGGTTTGTAAGACAATCTGAAAACCCTTTTATTAACAGGCAATACAATATAAATAACACTTCTCCATTTTGTCATTTGAAGTGGAAAAGAGAAATGAACACGTGGCATAGTTTCTGAACTCCATTCAAGAATATGGTGACATGAGGACATACATGATATGATGTCCTTCAGTAAACTTGTGCATCTTAGTAGACAAGATACTATTTACTACGGGTTTTTTTAGTAAAATAGATTAAGCCAGTTAAGTTAAAAGAATGAATTCTTGGTGAGCAAGCCTAAATTCTCCATTTAGGCAGTGCTTCGAAGACAGAAATGCTTAGGTGATATGTCCTCAGACAAAAGTTCTAATGCAACAGGGCAACAGCTTCCTTTGTAAAGATGCAGTTTTACATCACGTCAGCTTCAGAGTCACAATGTGCAATGACTTACATCACACCTTTTTACTTCAGGAGAGACTCAAGGAGACAGCAAGAGAATAAAGCAATTAGCTACACCAGCTTTGAGCCCTCACATGCCTATTCTTTCTCCTGGTGCAAGAACACAAAGTTAATTGCTGACACAATTTTCAGCTAGTAGGATTTGTATCTTTAGCTCAGCCGGACCTGAATATTATTTTCAGACCTGAAAGCACTATAGATAGCTCTTGCTATTTCCTAACTGTCATACAAAACTATAAAGGACTTTCAGAAAGTTTGTATAGCCCTGGGAGCAGTCAGTTCTCATTCTCTGGTGAAGTTCAGTCCCACAGTAATAGCTGCTCACGGCAAAGCTTAAGACACCTGGAAACTAAATTTTCTTCTCTAGCAGAGTTTCCCCCTGTCATTCCTCTCCTTTCCACTTCAGTAGCATCTTGTGCCCTTCCTTCTTTATTCTGCCCTTTCCACTTAGTTTGTTTCTCTGTCAGATTAAGCAGATTCACACAGATTTTTTCCACTGTTAGTTAAAAAAATCCAAGCAAGAATGAAAAAAAAAAAAGAAAAAGAAAAAAAACAGCAAAACATTGCCACTGTTTGATGGCATATGTGGAGATGGACTGCCTCCTCTCTGGGGGGAACATCTGTAACCACATCTGAATCACAGAATCAACCAGGTTGGAAGAGACCTCCAAGATCATCCACTCCAACCTAGCATCCAGCCCTGTCCAGTCAACCAGACCATGGCACTAAGTGCCTCAGCCAGGCTTTTCTTGAACACCTCCAGGGACAGTGACTCCACCACCTCCCTGGGCAGCCCATTCCAATGCCAATCACTCTCTCTGCCACCAACTTCCTCCTAACATCCAGCCTAGACCTCCCCCAGCACAATTTGAGACTGTGTCCCCTTGTTCTGTTGCTGCTTGCCTGGGAGAAGAGACCAAACCCCCACCTGACTAAACACACACTGCTGATTTGCAGTTGAAGTTACCAAGCACATAATTTACTCTCCGTGATGGCTAGTTACAACCCTGGACTAGCACTGGACAGATCCTTCTAATAGCATAAACGAAGGAGGACAGGTGGGGGCATGCAGAATAAGCCACCAAGTACAGTAACAGAGTGACAGCTAGCACAAGAACATACAGCAAGGCACCAACCACAGTTCAGGCCTGGCTGCAGCCAAACCCCATGCAGCCTCTTACAACAGCTCACCAACCCTCGCTGGGATGGGGAGTAAAACTGAGAGAAAGTGGCAATGCCCTGCATGCTGAGTTAAGAAGAGGCGAAGACAACAACCTCAAGACATAACAATGAGGGAGAACAGTAATACTGATGAAACTAATACATACAGCAAGTGACACAAAATGCAGCACTGACAGCAATAGCCCAAACTGTCCCAGCCAATTCCTTATCCAGCAGTGCTCCATCCAGCAAGTCTGTGTTTTTCCAGTATGTCATGTGGGACAGAGTGAAATGCCTTACTCAGGTCCAGGTAGATGATGTCACTTGCCCTTCCCTTGTCCACTCTTGCTGTGGCTTCATAAAAAGCCACTACATTTGTCAGGCATGATTTGCCCTTGGTGCAGCCACTGCTAGTAAACACCAATCACCTCTGCTCTGTGTTCCATTTGCCTTAGCAGAGACTCCAGGACGATCTGCTCCATGATCTTGCCAGGCAGAGAGATGACACTAGTCTATAATTCCCAGGGTCATCCCTTTTTCCCTTCTTAAAGATGGGGGTTATGTTTGCTCTCTTCCTGTCAGCAAGAACTTTGCCCATCTGCCATGACCTTCCAAACCTAATGGACAGTGGCACAGCAGCAACACTACCAAAAGGCTACCAGGCTTCCAAAAGTAGCATCCAGGCTTCCAAAAGTAGCATCAAGCAGAAGTGGAGCTGCCCTTGGAAAGGCATTTGCCTCAATTATCTTCACTAACATTCTCAGTTGTACTGTTCCAGTTATTTTTCTCCTATCTAGATATATTTGGTTAATCTTGGCCAACATAACAATATTCATAGCTGTAAGAGCTAATTTAAGACTGGGAATAAAAGCATCTAGCAGTTATCATTTTTTGAACAGTACAGACACTCCAGCCTTAAGAATCTACTCTCCATGACATAATAGGACTGCACTGACTGCCTCTATTTTATTTCTCCCCTCTTGGGGAAACACCACAAGATTAAAACACTGAACAAGTAGTGTTCAGGTTTTACAGAACAGTATTTTCTTTAGTCCTTGGAGAAAGAAACCTACTTTTTCTAACACCATTTTTAATTATACTTACTTAACAGGGATATTCTTTTGTATTGGTAAACCTGAGCAGAGCTTCATTACTAAAGAAGAACTGTCTGGTCCAGTCTAACATTACTGAAAAATAACTGCCTGGTCCAGTTTAACACAGTATTCTCTCTGCTGGTGATCATTCAAAACCCACTATAGACACCAAGATGGATGCTCTACTAGAAATCTAGACTGAAGGGCCTTTGACAGCTTTTCAAGTTTGGCCTTGAACTGCTCTCAAATATCTGTCCATTACTCATTCCCTATCTTGCATTGCAGAGAAGATTCTGGAGCCAAAGCATCCCAGTTTCAGTACTGTCTGTGGATTTATTTCATAGAATTGTAGAATCATAGAATCAAGCCGGTTGGAAGAGACCTCCAAGATCATCCAGTCCAACTTAGCACCCAGTCCTAGCCAGTTAACTAGACCACGGCACCAAGTTACCAAATAAATCACTCTATGTCTCAAAACAGAGTTTAAAGCAATTAGTATTTCTGGTGCTTATAACTGAACAGTTGATAGACATCCATTTGTGCAGACACTTAGGAACACAAATCACCTGGCACAGAGAACAAAACAAATGCTTGAGACCTCAGGGGAACCAAGGAAAACGTTCAAGCTATGTAATGACCTGAAATGATCTGAAATGAATATTAAGCCAGAATTACAGCAGATGCTTTGAACAGCTTTCAAAAGATTAGAATCCATAGGATTGACTGAAGTAGACTACACGCTTTCTAGCTCGGTGGTGCGCTATTACCTTACATTCACTTGAAGTGAACACTTCACAGTTATTTGCACACTACCTTGCAGCACTGCAATCCACACTTCCCCTGTTCTGACTCTGCTCACAAAGACTGGTGTCCTTTTTCTGAACTGATTATGTAAAAGCCAAACAACCTCTACTTCCCAAGATACAAGACCACAACTGTATGCTGTCCAACATACAGCACAACTGAAGACGACAACCATCTTTCAGAAAGAAGCTTAAACTGATGTTTAAGTCTGAGCTCTATGGAAACAGAAATGCTACTTCAGGTATTTTTGTGTATCACTGTTACAGTTGTCTGAACAAAGTAAAAGTGTTACTGGGCAACTCCCATCAGTAAGCCACACTCATTCATCACAAGACTAACAGGTCTACCGTTGACTTAGCCGAAAGCCTATTCACTCTGAAAGAGCTTCACAAGAAAATAAAACAACTTCATAAAACCTGTTTTGGAATTTCAGCACCATTAGCCCAGAAGGAGCTAGTTTAATCTGTTTTTTAACACTACTGCCCAACTTGGAAATGATGTTGGAATGTTTTCCTAGCTAAGTAAATGATCCTTTTCCCCTGGTTCTTCTGCAGTTATTGCCTATTTTTTCATCGACTAGCTCCTTGGTGATGACTTCTACTTAGCTATTTCCAGACTCAAAGTCATTCAGGATTATTTAAAAGTCAAACCATTGGAATGTAAAGTTATTTTTACATCTGTATTGAACTGTTCATTATCTATCTGACATTTGGAGAATAATTAAGGACAGGCAGCTAAGGTAATTTTTCCTAATTAGAACAGTATCTGTACAGTTTGTGACAAAGCTTGAAACTGAAAACTGTTTCTTAAAGGATTGTTTTCTCTATCTGAAACTAACAGACCTGATCCAGACTCTGGAAGACTGCTGGAACTGATTGCATTTATATTGATAAAAACATCATGAAAGCATTTCCATCTGAAAAGCTGGAAGTGAAAAGATATTTTGCTAATTCAGAAGAAAATACTCATGACAAAGGGCTCACATAAATTAGACAAGGTCAGTGTTGGGTAACCTTTTTAATGTTGAAGACTCTAGCATTTATACACCTCAACCAGAAGTGAAATTGTTGTTCATTATGCTAAAATTATTACTATAAAGTAGTAACAATATTACTACAATAAATATTTTTTTCCAGGAAGAATAGTTTCAGTTCAAATAAAGCATTTCAACTCACTTTTGATTTGAGAAATTTTCCTTATAAAACACCCTCACAGCTTCAATTTATTTAATCAGGTGAAAAACACGGCAAGAAGTACATCACTACATTATACCATATTATTTATCCATTTCCTTTTTCAAACACCACTGAAATGCACAGTTTGAGGTCTGCTTTTCTTTTAAGCAAGTCTTAATTTTTCACTGGTTAGATACTATAATCATTCAGTGCCATCCACTGATAAGAAACATAGCAACATGGCAATCAGTAGGCACCGCTCACTCAAGTAGTGGGGGTTGAAGGATATTTTACCATTCTTAAACACTGCGCCCTAGATAAGAGAAACCCTACCCTTACAACCTCACTGCAACTATTCAATGCCTTCTACTGAAATACACAGGTACTAAGCCATTCCTGGAACTATCCGACTGTGAAAGCCTGCTCTGCACCAGTGCTGAAAGCTCCCCACACCAGCCATTCTGGATGACATCTTCTCATGCAGTTATGATTTCTGGTTTGTGTGGCCTCATCTCACTCTTTATGTGGAAAGCTCTGCTTCAGAAGACTAAAGAAACATTTGAGAAAAAGGCTGCAATTGCAATACATTATTATTTTTAAAAAACATATAAATTTAGAGCTTTCAGCTTCATGTTTTTCCCCATTCTGTACTGCTCAATCATTAGCATATTCATATTTTCTGGATCGTGCTATCAAAATCTACATAACAGAGATGAACTCCCTCACACAGCAAATATGTGTGAACATCTCTTAGCAACAACTGGTCATGAGCCAGCAAGGAAACTTAACAGTGATCCCACTTAAAACATCCCACTTATGCATACCAAATGATAATGCCATCAGTAAAAATACAAACTGTTCACTAAAGCAGCATGCGCTTGAATGCTTGAAATTGAATCTTCCCCGCAGAAGACAGACACCAGAAGGAGCTGTGCTTTGTCCTTGACAGCTATTCCAAGAACACTTGCAAGGGAACAGTAATGTGTGCTCCTGTCCCCAACTGTTTCTTTTCCAAAATCTTTCACATTCAGGCATTGCTTAAAATTCATACGCACATAATAAGCCTTCATTACCATCACTGGGGCAAAAAAGGAAGAGAAAGAGGGAAAGCATTTGACAGCTTTCTGTGTTACTCAACCATCTGGTAGTTTTGCCAGACTAATATAGGTACCAACTACTGCAGCATTTAAAAAACAACAAACCACAGACTTCCTAAATGGCCTCTATAGAGATGCCCAAAAAATAAGGGTGAGCTTAACGTCAGTAGCCTGCAAACTGCACGCATAACAACAAGAACAACTATCAGAATGATTTTAAGGTTCTTAAGTCAAGGCAACTTTATGCATTCCTCCTACTGAATGGATGGCTCTAGCAAAAGAAAACAAGTTGAAAATAATTAATCTGATCTCCCAGAACATTGTCTTCTCTCACCCTCTTCTGTCCAGTAAAGCAGGTTAATCAGAGAAATATTTATACCTTCTCTCCTTTGTCATCATAAAGAGTTCATCACTATGATGGACATTTATACTTCAAATGCAATAATCCTGTCAAAAGTAATGTCACATTTATATGCCAACAGAGAGATGTGGTGAATTATTTCATGTGCACACTTTGTTTTCTGCTGTTTGCCTTGGACAGAAGGTTTAGCTGCTCATGGCAGTTAATTACACTTACTAGAGTTACACTGAATTTACCTGGAACTTTTGGCAGCTTACTGTAGGCTACAGAACATGCTTAGCTCCATGTAGTATACTTCTCAAAGGGTTGCTATATATTAGGTCAAAGGCATTTAAGTATTCACAAATGTATTTGGAGCAGGTGGGAAGAGACCACTGGCATTTTAAGAATAAATGACAAAGAGATGAGTGAACTAGTTCAGAAAGCTGCCTAAAAATAAAGTTTGACCTGACTTTTGTGCAATATGTAGATCACACATGAGTGGAGAGGGACCAGAACTAACAGGAGTAAATTTTCCCTGAGCAAGGTAATAAGTAAGTCAAACACCACAGATGATGTGCTGTGGAAGGAAGAGAAGCAAGTGTAATGGGAAAGGAAGCAAAAAACCAAGCAATGCCTTCACTAATTTTAGTCCAGTGTCTTGAAATAATTCTTTCGCTCAGGCAGCAAGTTGCAATGGCCTAGAATGTATGAAAGGACACTAACCACTAAAAACAGAGGCACTAAGAAAGATACTGGAGAATATTTGCAAAGTACCTTTTCAATAGAAATGTGGCTGCACATCCTCAGAAGACATATTTACTCCAAAAGATGTGTTCAGAGTTCTTAGGAAAAGGCACCACACACTTTAACAGAGAAGTTAGTGCCTACATTAAATGGAAAACTAAAGCTATCTCAGCTCATTGCACCTTCTGTAACATCTAACACCTTCTGAAGTACTCCTGGCTTTTGTCACCTTTTATTTGCCCTTATCTCAACAACAGATATGCAGTTTTTCATCTTTAATTCTTCGATACACATGGACTTGTTTGAATTACAACAGCTTCACTGAATATCATATTGCCATTCAGCTAGCTGTGACAGAAATATCAGTCTGAATTACCACGTAGGAGAAGCAGCCCCTTACTGAAGTTAAGACCATTATCTCTGCCAGATACTTGATTCAAAAGCACCCAGCTTCAGTGTGGGTTGTATAACATTTTTAACACTAGCATATATTGAGTAAAAAGGAAATTATTCTTAAATATTCAGTACAAAACTATCAAAATGTTTAGTAGCTTATCAGTTCAATCCTTTCATACTCATTTTAAGCATATACTATTGAGAAGTCTCTGAAACTACAAATACTTGTTCCAAAATTACTTGGTAGATTCTAATACCTGTTATCAGGCAGCTATAAATGGTTCTCCTCCATATACTGGAAGACCATTTATACATTATCCATATCTTAGGAACTCTGAAGTCTTAAGTTGACTTCTCACAGATGGCTTAAGTAAATGTATTTGCTGGCTATATGAGCAGGACACTTACTATGCAGATGTGATTCTATGAAACCATATATCAGTAAGTTCAGAGTAGCTCTGAGGAAGTGCTCTAAGTAATAGACATGGGTATTAATGAGCTGTGTGCAGACTCTGCATAGCTTAAGGTAAAGCAGCAAGTCTATGTTGAATAGCAAGAGAGTACAATGCATAGCCATACATAAGGGATGTAAATTACTTCAACTACCTTAGTCATCTTCTATAATAACTTAAAAATAAAAAGGAATTAAAACACATTTGCTTGTTTTGGTTTTTGTTTGTTTTGGTTTTTTTTCTGATAAGTCAGGTTCCAAGAATCTTAACAATTAAGAAAACAGTCTGAGCTGAAGCTCTATTTTGCTGCAATCCTGTTTGCAACTTCATATACGTTGCACAAATTAAGTCCTCTGCTTTACTAAAGCAGGACAATGTTTTTACCTTTAAGCACATCTAAGGCTGAGAGTGGATTAAGTAAAGCCAGCACACAAAGCATACTCCCAATGCTTTCCAATAATTATGAAACCACTTGAAGTGTGATGCTGGAGAAAACCTTGGGGCACCAGCAATTCAAACTGGGTTTTAAGAATTAAGGATGCATATGCCACCTGCCTAGATGCATGAGCAAGTTAGAGGCTTGGTGTCACTAGGTACTGGCTTCTGAGGCAAGAGTGCCCCCAGCATGCAGAGGGTTCATACTTACAAATATATCCAAGCTCATCCCACAGCCAAAGTAGCATAGACATAAGTCAGCACTGAATAAACATGGGCAACTAGTAACCTTCAAAATCAGTACATGAAATTAATGAACATCAACAGAAGGGCACTAGGAATTCCCCATCTGTACTGCACCTTATGATTCACTCCATCACCATGTGAAATGGAGAAAGACAGCATGTCTGTTTCATGAAATATGATGGCCCATTTTTGGGACTTGAAAATTTCTCTCTTCACAAGGTTGTTAATAATGTAGCCTCATGTAAGCCTGAAAGAGGACATGGTAACCATGAATCACCTGTCTGATGAGCAGGTATTTGTAGACCACTGGAAACTGAGGATGGTAAACGATACCATAGACAACTACCTGAAGGGAGGCTGTAGCCAGCTGGGGGTTGGTCTCTTCTCCCAGGCAACCAGCAACAGAACAAGGGGACACAGTCTCAAGTTGTGTCGGGGGAAGTCTAGGCTGGATGTTAGGAGGAAGTTGTTGCCAGAGAGAGTGAGTGGCATTGGAATGGGCTGCCCAGGGAGGTGGTGGAGGCACTGTCCCTGGAGATGTTAAAGCAACGACAGGATGAGGCACTTAGTGTTATGGCCTAGTTGATTGGATAGGGCTGGGTGCTAGGTTGGACTGGCTAATCTTGGAGGTCTCTTCCAACCTGCTTGATTCTATGATTCTCAAGATAACCACCACCAGTACAGTATCCTGCAAGACTTGAAAGAGCTTTTCATCTAAAATCTGCCAATGCCAAGAACACTAAATTATCACAAATTGCAAGAGGAAGTATACAGAACAAAATTGGCTTAAGCCCACAGTGATACTTTCAGATAAAAAACTCTTACCAATATTCTAAATTAATACAATTTTACAATGGATTTATTCTGTTCTAGTCAACTAAAAGCATACGAGATGCACAGTCTAACAGACTGAAGCCAGAGAATAAAGCAGAAGCCATTCTCTTCTGATTTGATTAGTAATTATGCATGCCATTTGTTGTTATGCAGCTGAACTGACTCAAAGTTCTGCATTAGTCCTCATATTGCAGCCCTTTCACATGGAAAATGGCCAGCTTGAGTGTACTCCCACATTGCAACGATCATGCCATGAAATGGCTGTGAACCACAGATGGTGCCAGCAGAGATCTATCCATTCCCATCTTTAGTCAGTCTGCCAGCAGGGAAGTGCATTGGCTGCAGAGTACCCACCCCCCGGAGCTCCAGCAGCAGCACCAGTCTGTTTGCCACAGACAAGCGGCTTACCTGCCCATGCCTGTCTCTCTAGTCTGAAGATGCATTCTGCATTCCCTGCACTCAAAATCCCCTGTGCACTGCTGACACTGCAGCACTTCTTTCAACTCCTTATTAAGCTACTTATCTCCTGCTCTGGTCCACAAGCCAGTTCTCACTCACAGACAAGCTCAGTGCAGACATTAAGGACACAGTGACCTCTAATACTGCTCCAAAACTGGTAAAGCCTCAGCTTTTCTCCCATGTAACTGTTTCTTTAGGTGATATCTTTGTGAAAGTATCAAATATTTCAACATAACTAACATTCATTATTTTCTGAGTAGCCATCCAACAAGGAACCGTGAACTACTAAGCACAAATGATACCATTAGCATATGGCTCCATCTGTTTAAAAACCTTCAGTATCCTTTCAAACGTGTGAAGATAGTCCTGTATTATGGTTTTAGCAAACATCCCATCCTTCCTTTCTTATCATGATTAACAGATAGCAAAAGCCCAAAGCATTAGCCTAGCCAGCAGAAATACCAGGTGTCTAGAACAGAAATTAGGACAAATGCTCTCATAGCATTGAGTTAACATAGTGGATAAACAGGGGAGAAAAGGGAAAAACTCCAAAGTATTTAACTGGCTCAGTCTAAAAGTGGCCTAGGACACAGTGCTGAGACAACAGCAGAAAGCAGCTTTGGCAGCACAGCCTCTGGTCAGCAGAGAACAGGGCAGGTGCAGTTCAACGGCATCTGCTTTATTATTGTTCTGCCAGTAAAGCACACCAGTATCTCAGAAGGCTAAAACATTCATTATAGACTAATACACAGAAATCATATCTTGCCCATCCTGTCAAAATACCAACAGACATTGATAGGAGCAAACACTCACAGATGTGTAATCGTGCACAAAGATGTGTAATAACGCACAACAACTCTCTTCCACTTACATTTTTCTGAAGAGTTTGCCTGTGAAGTCCAGCCAGATCCTGCTTTTCCTTAGTGCTCACTTCTAGCCTCAAAGACTCGTTACTTTTGCATAATCTAAACCACTGACCACTGTTACTGAGCACTATTTTGCTAGCTAAAAAAAAAAAACAAAAACAGAAGAAATCCGTGAAAAGCTACAATTGGAAGGATGTTTGCATTAAGGATGCTCACATTTATCACTTGCAGAAGACATACAGCAGATATTATCCAAGTGAGAACTGGCAATATTAGGTGCATAAAGTACAAAATCGTTACCTGAGTGTAGTTCAGATTGGTACATGTAAGTTCACTTGAGCACCACAGGTGGCCACAGTTTCACACAAGACTGTGTGATGCCTTCTGCAAGCAAACAGGGGCTTAGCGCTGCAACTGTTATGTTACACTGTCAGTTAATACTTAAATGCAAACTATTTTCCTATCAAAAAATGTTTCAACTAAATAAAACTGAAGTAATAAAAAGAATCTATTTTTATCTGTTTTCAGTTGTCCCAGGGCAAAACTGTGGGACAAGTTCACATGCACACAATTGTAGGATCAAAACGGGGTCAACTCCATTTTTTCTCCAACTAGTGTCCATATCACATATTACTGTTCATACAGTAGATCACAAAGCCTAAAATCTTAAAGTGAGCTAAAAATTACCTCTTTTTCTTTCCACTCTCTTTAGCCACAACCTACACTAAATAAGGTGAAATCATTAGGACACACCATCACATCTGCATCTGCTCAGCAGTTTGTTCTGCAACATGCAAAAAGATACAGAAAGAGAACACCAACAGAAAAAACAGAAGGTTTATGATGCAATCTGCTGTCCATGGCCACTGTCTGCAGAGCTCACAGGAGCATGTAACTGGCACCTACTTTCAGCCACAGAGCAAACATCAAGCTACTTAGAAATAAAGTCAACTAAAAATCTTTACTGTTCAGCATTTTCCTCTATGACTTAGGATAATAAAACTGTTCATAATTTTTCTCTCCCTTTACAAAATATTTTAATAACTGCTCAGGGAAGGGCTATGCCTGTCAAAATACTAGACAAGTAGGCTACTCCTTGTACTACACCCTGCTCTGGGGCCTAGAGTAAGAAATACCTCTTGTGCAGCTCTCCATAGAGTCAGCAAAAGCATTGCTAGAGGCAAAAACACTCCCTCAGCTGCCTGAGCTGGAGTACACACCAGATCTAGACATGGTCTCCCCTGGGCAACTGGAATGCTTGGAAATAAACAGTATTTTCCAAACTGCTTTGGAAAGAATTGACTATCTATTACTGACCTAATCATTCTGGTGACAGGGAGAGGTATTCATTTATTTTAAATAAGGGAAGGGATGAACAGTGAAATATTTCACCCCTTGAGGCAAGCCAGGCCAAAATTCCTCCTTCAAAATAACAGAAAGGTAACTTTTCACTCTTCCTAAATCAAGATTAGGCTTTTCATCTGTGATCTTTCACATTCTCAACCAGTGTCTTAACAGAGTTCTGTTCTATCACAAAGAGGAATACATTTAAAAGAACCCCATCACATACCAAAAACCAACCACACAAACACCTTAACAAACCCAACTATCAGCCTCTGTGCACTCAATTTGTAACAGACAGGATGTTAAGGAGGAAAGAAAAAAAACACAGACACACACCACCACCCAAACATGGCTCAGGAAAGTTTCAGTCTTCAAGCTACTTGTGAAAAATAACTGAGATCAAACAAGCAAGGAAAAATTCAGAGTAGAATTTACATCTCTAAGCAGCATGGAAGTTATGCAGTCCAACAGTCCACATCACTCATTTGGATGTGTGAAATGCCCTGGAGAGGCTTGAATCCTAAAGCAGCTCTCTCAAAGTAAAGGATGAAATAGTGCATGATAAACCAACTTGCAGGGATCCTTTTAAAGCTATTCCAACTGGAAATAAGCAGTATTCTCAAGGAGCAGCAAAGGAGAAACAGTTATGCCCGATATGCTTTGCTTTGTTTCTAAGCCAGAAGGAAGTAGTCTGAAGAGCCTCTTTCCAATCTTTAAGAGATGTGTTAACACAAGGGGACAGGGAAAGATTCCTTGTAGCTGCAAGGAACTCACCACATAGTAAATGGATTACTGCTCACAGGAGAACAAGAATGGCCAACAGGAAGAACTGATATAATTGACCTTCTTAACTTCCCAAAGGGAGAAGATATTACATTTTTTTCCTGAAGGGGTTTATAAATAAAGATAAAATAAAGACTCTGAAACCAACACTTAACAAAAACAATTTTCTGTATAGGCCATAGTCTGATTTTTTCCATTATGCAAGTAATCCACTCTTCAGCATCTTCTACATAGTTAATCTTGGCTGTAAGATACAACGTTTTGATAAGAAGTTTCCTGTTTCAGTTAAATTCAGTAGAATTACCCAGGTGAGGAATGATGGCTTAGTCAGTGGCTAAGATTCTGACAAACAGTTTCTGTCAACAATGGTAACAAAATAATAATCACAATCAAGGAACTAGACATTTTAGGAAGTTAACATACTTGCTAAACACAAAAGCATATAAAAGGTGACATGGGGTGTATTGGGAAGAGTGTGTCCAGCAGATCAAGGGAGGTTCTCCTCCCCCTCTACTCTGCCCTGGGGAGACCTCATCTTGAATACTTCCTTCAGTTTTGGGCTTCTCACTTGAAGAGGGACAGGGATCTGCTGGAGAGGGTCCAGCAGAGGGCTACAAGGATGATTAGGGGACTGGA
The DNA here is from genome assembly GCF_015220805.1 of Pogoniulus pusillus. Classification (NCBI taxonomy): domain Eukaryota; kingdom Metazoa; phylum Chordata; class Aves; order Piciformes; family Lybiidae; genus Pogoniulus; species Pogoniulus pusillus. The sequence continues at coordinate 45,891,436 of NC_087269.1, read as the reverse complement.
GGGCATGGCTGATGAGGAGAGGCTGAGAGACCTGGGGCTGCTTAGTCTGGAGAAAAGAAGACTTAGAAGGGATTTGATAAATCATTATAAGTATCTGAGGGCTGGCCAGGATGGGGGGGGGACAGGCTCTGCTCACTGCTCCCTGGGATAGGATAAGGAGCAATGGGTGTCAGTTGCAGTAACAGAGGTTCTGCCTCAACACAAGGGGGAACTTCTTTACTGTAAGAGTCCCAGAGCATTGGAACAGGCTCCCCAGAGAGGTTGTGGAGTCTCCTTCTCTGGAGACTTTCAAGGTCTGTCTGGATGTGTTCCTCTGTGATCTGTGTAAGATAGCAGCTGGGAGAGGACAAAGAGCAAAGGGAGAACTTAGCCCAGGCACTAGCACTCCTTCAGACCACAGGGGTCAGGCAGCACACAAGCCATGCTGCACCTCTGCTTGTGAAGCCGCCAAGGTTTGCTAGACCATGCTGGTTTTACTCACACCTCTGAAATCTCTAACAGCTCGCTCTTGAGTTTTCCCTGAACACTTAGCATAGGTTTTAACTTGGAAAGGAAGAGTTAATTAAGGTTTCTCTCCTTTTTTTTAGTTCATCTCTGCCTGCCTGGTTACAGTAAAACAGCTAGATTTCCAACTACCAACACATTGTGTCTTCCCATGCTGAGAGCTGTTCGATGGACAACCTGTATAGCTTTAAACATGTTCTAAATCCTTCAGTTTGGCAGAGTACTTTGTTACACATTAAACATGCATTACATCTTATCAGTAGTACCTACCATCTCATTTCCAGAATAACAGGAGAAGAAAAAAACAACAAAAAATTCAATCAACTAAAGCTGTGCAGACACAGTATAAATCCAAGTGAGATCTTAATCCTTACCAGTTACAACTGATTAAATAACAGATGTTTACTACATTAAGGAACATTTCCTTTTAAGACATTGACAAATGAGACACCTAACTCTCTGAAATGCTAGGCAAAAGGCTTCCTCAGAAAAAGTAGTAGTTAAGTAGTTGATGGAGCTGCTGTCTAGATGAATACTCTTCAAGTATGAAAGTTCATTAGCTTTCATCCTTATTATTCCGTTTCCAGCATTAGTTCAACAAAGAACCTGAAATTCTAACTGCTGTCAAGTGAAATCTGATCTTCTAGGGATACTTATTGTAAAAAGGCACAAATCTTACAGTGTTACTGTTTAGTGTTAGATAGTGAACAAGTGAGTAATACATTAACTTAGCAAGTCAAATGTCCTCTCTTATCAGCAGTCCTGAAGGTCCGTAAACATGAAAAAGGTTTGAAGCTTTAGTCAGGTTTCTCTCCATTGTGATCTTTGTAACTCAGAGAAGCAGAAAATTCTCCAAATCACCTCGCAGCCCAAGGTGAAGAAAAGGCATCTGAAATAACTAGGGCTCAAGTTACTATCTTCCACTGAAATTATGCTCCTTAGTTTTTAATCCAAACTTTCATCTACATGTAAGAAACCAAAGACCTCTAGATTTTCTGGGCTTAAAAAACGTATGTTTCTGTACAAATCCTGCTACTTCATTTTATTCTGGGCTGTACAGAATTTTCTTCTATCCCATTTGTTACCCCATTCTATTTCTTCCCTTTGCTGAATCATCCCCTCTCCCTTCTGGTAATTTACCTTATGGAAGGCCAATGCAACAGTTGTATTTTTCAGTCTCTGTCTCTTCCTCCTCGTCTTTCCGACAGCAACAATATATTCTACTATTGTCATTTAATGTCTGGAGTGTTACATCATGATTTATTGAAGCAAAACAGAGCTAAATTGTAGTTAAGCCTCTATCTTAAAATCTGTATGTCTAGAGCTGTAGAACTTGGCACTTAAGCCTGGTCTATGAGTTGCATGTGAGAAGAAAAAGAGGAAGAGCTCGCAAATCTTGAAATTCCAACAGTCTGTTCTTCATTCACATTTAACTTAGCCTAAAGAATCTCCCCTCTTGAACAAATGAGAGATTTTACAATAGACAAAAGTTAGTTTACACACTATTCTTTAAAACACACAACAGAGGATATTACAGAGAATTGGAGAGGAAGATTATAAATCCTGCCTAAATTTCAGGTATGTACTTAGAAGGTACAGACAGCAGGAAAGGTAGCAGCAATTCCAAACCAGGCTGATGTCCATCAGAAATAAACTGTGAGGATCTAAGAAGTTCAAGTGTGGATGAACAACATGCACAAAATGCAGCTTATGCCCACTGTTTTGTCACTGAATTAGTCACCAGCGATTCCTCCTGAAACGCTTCTGAAGTTTCCCACACTGTGGTGTATTTTCAGAGCTTTCTGAGTCATTGGGCCAGGAAGGAGACACTCCTGGGTACATTATCTCCCGGAAAAAATGTCAAGACACACTAAACCCTATTTACCATCATAAAGTACATGCTTCCCACTGGAACCCAAATCCAGTTTCAGAGTGAAAAGCCAAGAAGATGGAGAAAAAAAATAAAGAAGCAAAAAGCAGTCCCTCAATTCTAAATACTAGCAAATTTAAGTGTGACAGAAGAGATATTTCTGTTATTATTTTGAAGACAGTTCAATTCCTCTCTCTGCAGAGTACTTTCAACAAAGCCCAGAAGTACCAATTAAGCTATTTTGGTTTTATTATTGTTTGGCTGATAAAAGCCACAAACTAACTTGAGGTAGATTATACCACCTTCAGCCATGCTAAATAATAGCTCGTCTCTGAACAATTTAATATGATTTGATTTTAAAAGACCTATAGTATCAGTCAATGAAATTAAGAGTACTAAACCTCTAGTTATATTTATGCTACTTTTGTGTGGCATTTGTACATCTGCTCCAAAAGACATGAAACCAGATATATTTTGTTTTAAGAAGTGCTCCAGTAAGATGTATTGCTAGGTAGAGGTGCAACTTCAGAAGGAAAGAAGGGATGACCATGATAAGAGTGAAGGAGCTTCCATCACTAAGTATCATATTTTCTTTACTCACTGCAGACCAAACTATTTTCTGGTATTCTGCAAACAACAAAAAGTGAAGAAGGTGGAGGTAATTCCATAGGCTTCAGAACCCAGCCATAGATTCAAGCTAGATTTATCAGAGAAAGCAGTCTCTGCATCCACACAGCTGGTTAACAAGTTAGAGGTGTACTCAACATGTACACTATTCAAGATCAGTAAAGTGTCAATACTTCCTGAAAGGTGGGCATTCATTTTTCTTGCAGCACCTCCATTCCCCCCAATCTACCATTCAATTGTCTATCAAATCTAAAACCAAGGACCTCTAAAGAACCAACAACATATCACTGACACTCAGAAAAACCCAGAGAATCTCTCCACTCACTGCTCTTCTGAGAGCAGCAGGCAGAACAGTCATGAGTCATGCTGGTTTATCAACCATGTTCCAGATCAGGGCATCTCATTTTTCAGTAGGGTTTAGATGACTGAGTAGGCACTGGAATGCTTTATAGCAAATGTATTAACCTAAACTAGCTTAACCTTATATAAGTGAATTTAAACTGTCAAGCTACTGGAAAACAGAACAGGAAAGAGCAGTAAACACTGTGAAGAGTCTTATATCAGCAGGCCAAAAGGAGTAAAGTATAGGAAAAGATGCACACTAGCAGCCTGGATATGCTTTATGATGATGATAAAAGAAAAGGTCTCTGGGTTTTGAGCTTCACCACAAGATTCTGAAGATTAAACTACATGCTTCTTTTATGTGTTATTTTCTTACATAGTTTTACAGCAACAAGCTTTTACACTCCAATTGTTTGGAGGGTAGAGGGCCGAGTTCCTTAATTTTTTCATTTGTATTTGAGGATCAAAATTGGGGAATATATTTTTTTCCTCCTGACAGAGAACAAAGTAAAACAAAGATAAGAATTTGCCACGTTCAAAAACCCAAAAAAACCCACAAGCCCAATCAGTAAGTCCTGCTCGGCGTTAGGATGACTCCAGATCCCATTCCACAACTAATTTCCTTTCCTGCTTATGAGTCATTTACCTGGATGAGTCTATGTGCTAAATAAGGCTTTGCTACTCTGAATGTGTTGATTTTGTCCTTGCTAGAATTCTACATATGTTGTTACTGTTTCTGCTCCATGTCCCATAATTAAGTCAGAAATGTTTCTAGCACTCCAGAGTGGTTTCTGAGGTAATGCCACAGAAAGCCTTCATAGGATTGTGGACAGCACACAGCATATGCTACAGGAGTAGGCTATCCTACTCAACGTTAACATTGATGGCTGCAGTAAAATAAAAGCTATTTTCTCTGTTGTATACTACAGCTTCCTTACTCAAACAAACAGCTGAAACACGTGAAAAGAGTTCCAGCACTGCACATTTCTGTGCAGTCAGGGGGACAGTGGAAGTAACAAGCCAGGAAATGAAAAAATGCATGGATGACAGCATCTCACTGCATGAAAACCAGAACTGACCTTCAAGATGATTCAGTTACTGGTGGTATCTTTGCAGTACTTTAGCTTCTCAAAACAATCCATAAAGTTTACAGTTAAAAGCTACTTTAAAATGAGTAAATTCATATTCATATTGTATGAAATGCAGAAGCAAATGCATCTGGGATGCTTCCTAGCAAAATGTTGCAAGCTGAGTTTGTACAAAGATCAGCCAAATGATTCAGATTTGAACAAGTCTCCTATTTACAAATATCACTTCCTGATGTCCCTCTGCAGTATCTGTGTGAGTGAGAGGAAAAAGCAAAAATTCTGCTGATGAAATGATGAATAACAACTGCCACCAAGAGCACATCACACCCTTTCAAAATGGATTGCATAGGTTGTATCTAACTATGGAAAACACTGCAGAACAGACAACAAGATCATGATTATTTCTGAGGACTATCTCCTTTGCCATTTTACTTTACAACCATGACTTCTTGCCAAGCTATGTATTTTTATATTGACATACACTACACAAACTAGTGCTGTTTTGATACTGAAAGCAGCAGTATCAGAGGTAAATGCTTCCACAGGTGAATGAGGAAAACAAAACTTCAGTGATAAATTTGCACAGACACTAGGAGAAAAATCCTCATTACTGCATTCTCCACAGCTGTCAATCCTTGTCAGTGATGCAGTTTAACCTTACAAAAGAGATTTCAAACCAGTATATTCTGCTGACTACCACAGCATTCATCAAGCAGAGATGGTACCACTCAATACATACATATTCTGACTACAGAGGGACAGTCAAAGCAAAATAAGACAGTGGCTTATGCAGTGAATAGGCAAAACTGACCCAAGATACTAGAATTAAATCATTCCAGGTTGTGCACTTTCTGTGAATGTGATTAGACCAATTAACAATCCAATACTTACATATCCTTTAGCACTGTCATTACAAGCACTCTTGTCCAGATTTAGACAGCACTGTCTGCATTACTGATCTTTTCATACCTCTTCTTACTATGAACTGCTATTCTAGAAGATCTTAGGCTATAATTTTTTTAAATGCATAAACATAGTAAATACCAACAAAATAATCACACACTGTGTGGAACATAGCAGAATTTGTTTCCACTGCAGCATGGTAGGACTTTTTATTCTCAACTGAATCCTGCAGCTTCACTATATTAGATGCTCACAGAAAAATCTGTGCTTTCTTCTCATATAAAAAAAAGTACAGCCTACATAATTTGTGCAGAACAGAAACAGCAAAAGCTTGCTTTGGAAAAATATATCCTCTATTAATCTATGGATCAACAAGAAAAAATATTCCTCCACATATTGACCCTGAACCACAGGGAAACAACTACCCCGATGTCATACCAGTATTTTATTCACTTGCCTTCCCATGTCTACATACTGGGGTTGTAGCAACAAAGTCAGATTACACTACCACTTGTTTAAATTGCTTCTGAAATGAATCTGCAGATGTCAAATCATTTTAAGTTATGACTAATCAATGTAAAATCATCATGTTGCAAAATACAGTAACTATCTTCTCTACTGATTGCCAGAAATCCAAGATGACTCTGACCTTTTCTTACTTTTAAAACAAATGTCTTGTCAGCAAAGATTTTACCCTTAGAAACACTTTTAAATAATTATTATAATGCATATTTGTATATCCTTCAATATTTGCCATCCTGATTACACTGGATGTCTTCTGTTATGTTCCCCTTTTATCGCAGCTTTATTAGGAAAAAGAAATGTTAAGTTTTCATAAAGGCTTTGCCCTTTCTTTGATACACATCCTCAATAAATAAGTCCTCACATGCTGACCACTTGAAACGTAAGGTGTCATATTCTATCTTCTTGCTTTGCCACCTGACACTTTAGCCAGAAATCTGTATCATTGGTCATACTCAAGACTTTTCCTTATATCAACAAAAAAAACTAACCTTTTCTCTAATTTGAAGAGGCAGTACCTTCTGGGCTCTAAAATCTGAATGGCAAGAAATAAACAGGTGTTTTTAGCAACCTCCTGAAGATCAAAAGCATGAATTTGCACATCTCTCGCACAAGGTTACAGGACAAAGCAAAAGCTGCCCAGAGGGATGACTGAACTACTTCAGACTGAACCACTTGCCAGAGCAAGGCAGCCCTGCCTCTTTGTAGCATCAAAACTACATTCAGCAGCTCTTGTTCTACAGCAGGCACAAACATAAGCCAGCAGAGCCCTCTAATTTAATTTCCAATCAAATTGTTCTCCAACTAGGTAAGAAAATTTAGTCTAATCGATTTCAAATCCCTTAGGCTGCTATGGAAAAAAAATCATCCATGTAGTCAAGTCATAACTACTGACAAGCACCTGCCTGATAGCTGGGAGACTAAGAACATTAGAGGAGTTGAGAAGATATCACACCACTCTCCTCTATTAGTGAAAACCAATTCATACACTAAATAGTTATCATTTAAAAATATTGTCCAAGATGTCATTTTCATACATTTATTCTCCATAAAATTCAAATACAATCTGTAGGCCTTGGTTGGTTGGTGGAATAAGGGGGTTTTGCTTGTTCTTATTTAGGGGATTTTTTTAAACCTGATTTTAACATCTGTTTTCTGCAGAACTATCTTTGTTTAGGTTTCAGTGCTCTGGATTTCTCTTGAAGGGAATTTAGACCTCAGTTACAAAATCAATGCTCATTTTTTGAATCTCATTAAGTACTAGACTGAAGTAAATGTATAAAAAGTATAAATGCATATATAATTATCTAAAAGAAAAAAAAATCTAGGTTCATTTTTATGACTTGGCCTTCATTGGGAAAGGCAATTCCAAGGCTAACCTAACTTATTCTGACCCATTAACAGACCTCCTTTTCTCTGCACACATTACGTATTCTGCACTAATTAGAAAGTTAATATGCACTCTGTGTAAGGCAGTCTGCCTGGCTTGAGAATAGGAGCTGTGCTTCATCTCCTCTCCAATCAATAATCTATAAACTAGGGTTGAATGTGCAGCTTGTCTGCCAGTAAGCTGAAGCTGAGATCTCCTCATCTTTTCTAAGTCTTTCCTTTTACTTCATGGTTCAATCACCTCTGTGAAAAGGACCACTTCATAAATAAGTAAATAAATAACCAAAGCTTTAAGTACTCTAGATTGTCATTTTTTTCCCTGCAGAACATTTTTCAGAGGTAGTGAATACAGATTTTAGTGAAGTCTGGAAAACACCTGTAAAAAGATGTGTGTTGTCCAGCCTTCCACTAGAAATTGAGGTCCACTGTGAAATGCAGTACCTCACAGAGCACCTTGTATGAAGTTCTACTGTTGAAGTTATTAAATCTATGGAGATACAGGAATTTGTAAGTTTTCAACTTCAAAGGTATTCCTTAGGTATGCAACACACACACAAGACTGCTGTATACAAAACTCTATTATTTCAGCTTTCCATTAATTTATTCATTTTACCACCATACAGGTACATTTTGGCAGTTTCCCTTCACCATGCTTAGCATTTAAACCCTGGGATCCACAAAGCTACTATAGCTGACAAACTACTCAGACTAGTGCAGCCTTTTCTGTGACCTCAGAATTTAGACAGGTATGCAGAAGAGCTGCACAGATTTTTAAATGGCAGTAGAAAAAAGAAAAACACAAAAAGCAGTAGAATGGTATTATTATGATTATGTCTACAGGTCTGGCAGGTTAGCTGATATCAAACATTCTGTTTTATGCAAATGATCTAATTCTTTCTTGTACTTATTCTGTTGCTGCATTACAATAATTTCATAAAGTAGAATCAACCAGTTTGAAGAGACCTCCAAGCTCACCCAGTCCAACCTAGCACCCAGCCCTAGCCAGTCATCTAGACCACGGCACTAAGTGCCTCACCCAGGCCTTTCTTGAATGCCTTCATGGTTGGTGACTGATATTTATGTCTTCACTTATGGACTCATGTTGCCATGTAATTAATATTACTAAGTTTTTCCAGGAATTCTTTCCAATTTTTCCTCACCCTGGAAGATGAAAGAAACCACAGTCTTTAATAGAGAAGACAGCTAGGATGGATTTTTGTTCTCTTCTTCCTATTCAATACAAATACAACTGTAAAGAAACCAGAAAACTACATTATTAAGAGTATAAGAACTCCATAAAGTAAATACTTGTACCTATAGATCCAGAAAGCAAATACCTATCTACAGCTTCTGCATGAGCAAATCTCTTCCATGTAAGATTTCTTTGGGAGATGCAAGTGTTGTGTGTAAACACACAGTGCATTAGCGATAGCCTGAATTGTAACTGATACTTGATCTTCTCAATTTATGTTCAGATAAGAGGAGACTGGGGAAGGGAGCACTCTTACAAGTCTTAACTTTAAATATTTAATTTTAAGAAGTGTTATTTTAGCTACAGTGACAAAACTAAAGCTATCTATGCATTTCAGTTATTTGTCAGCTCTTGTCCCATAAGTAAACACCACGTTACCAGGAAAGAAAAAAAAAGTCATTTCAAGGTTATAAATTCCTTCAGAGCATTCCAGTAAATAGTATTTGAATTGACAAGCTGGGTTTGGGAAATTTCCAAGTTTACCTATGCACCCCAGTTAAGTGAAAAGCAGACAGGTGGCTTACAAATTTACTGCTACAACGTGTAAGATATGAAGTTAAAGCAACCAGCAGAGTAGCAACATGGTATTCTCCAAAAATTTTAATGCAGATAGTACTAAGATCAATTTAAAAGAAAATACTAAAAGGCTATGAAAGAGGAGAACCTGAGTATTCTTGTGCTTTTGGGCTCTTCTAACTTTTGCATCTGCCTACTGGTTTAGCATTCCAGCTTCTTAACATAGAATCATAGAACCAACCAGGTTGGAAGAGACCTCCAAGGTCATCCAGGCCAACCTAGCACCCAGCCCTAGCCAGTCAACTAGACCATGGCACTAAGCGCCTCATCCAATCTTTTCTTCAACACCTCCAGGGACGGTGACTCCACCACCTCCCTGGGCAGCCCATTCCAATGGCATCAATCCCAGCTTCTCTGCCATTACTCCAGCTGTAACTTGGGGAGCAAGCTGTCATTTAGTAACTGAGTGCAGACTATCGTGCACGTTACTGTAAAAGCCCTGCTATGAGTTGTTTGCTTTGTTTCCCATTCTCTCCTCCAGCCATGCCCTGAAAGATGGTCCTCTGAAGGAAGAGAGAAGACATCCAGCATTTCCATCGCAATGCACTGCTTCTCAGTTAACTGTCACTTCCTACGAAGTTCACACTTGGCCATTAATCTAAGGAGGGACAGAGAGTATGCCATACATCCGGAGGGAAGCATCACTGCTTCCCCACCCATAATGAGTCAGATAACCCTCAGCATGGAATCTAAAGAAAACAGAAACAATACACAGATGCATTTGAATAAAGCAAGAGGCCAATTGCTGCTGTAGCCAAGAAGGAAAAAAATAATATTTAAATCACACAGACTCACTCATTCTAAAATCAATTTCACATAGGGAAAATGAAACAATCAATAAGAATCCCATAAATTTTCTTTTTCCTTATTTTGCAAGGATAAACAGAGATCTGGATGATTCTGTGAGTTTTAAAGAAACCCACACGTTCCCTGAAACTTTCAGCCTGTCACAAGCTCAGCTTGGTAGAAAATGTTTCCATCTGCAGTTGAAATACTCACGGGGTCAGGAGAACTACGGATTTCTCTGTTGTTTCAGATCTCAAGACACTGTGCTGATATTTAAAGCTGCACTAAGGACAGCATCCAAGAGGAATGTTTTCGACTGCACTATAAATGCATAGCAGGACACACATCTCTGTGGGGCAAACAGCTAATTCTGTCAACACCTGCAGCAGAAAACCTGAGGGGAAGAGCTGCACAGATGCACTTGCCATAGAATGTAAATTAAAAGTCACAGGGGACAACACAAGAATGAAAATCAAGAGGGACAGTATGAAAGCCAGAAGAGGAGATCAGGTTTTACATTTCATGCTCACAATTCTAAAACACTTGCCACCAAACCAGTCATACATACTGCTGGCAGACAGACACTGCCTTTGGGACATGACTTCTATTTTTAATTTCTGGGGCTCTGCTCTATTCAGTGTGCAGGCAAGGATGGGGAAATTCCTTAAATGAAAACCTCCTGAAGACTAAAGCAATTCAGCATGAAAGTGATTTCTAGATGCACTATCTCCTCCTTCCTACATTTTGTTGAGAAATAACTCAAATGCCTGCCTCAGAGCTGGAAGCAGTCATCTGCTTTTACAAACCTAGCTGATCAGACTTTACTTGCTGTATTTTGCACAGTGACATCATGATTTAATTTTATTGCTATGGTTGCATATACTGTGTAACAGCAGGACTGTTACTGCTCAAGATAGAGCGCCTATCTGGATAACAGGGCCATGAAATATTGTGCTACCTCTCCAAGATCAATCTCAATCAAAACTTACCTAGCAAAAGCATACCTGGCACGAGGGAGCTCAATACCTCTCTAAGCTGACTCAAGGAGAAAAACAGTTTAGATTTCATTCACTGACAAACAAGCAATCATTTAAGCAGCTCTACACTGAAGAGCAGAATGTATGCACTTTTTCCTCTCCCTGGCTCAAATCTTATTGTTGCTCCTTCTCTCTGTTAAGATTTTTCCTTTACAAGAAATGCTGAAATCCAGTGCAAATGGGAGAGGAACCCAACTTCTTAAATAACAGCATTTTATTGGAAAATAAATGTTTAGCCTCTCTTCAAATGATGCTTTAAGGATGCACAAAATTGTCTGTTCTGCACAACCTCTGGTCTGGGTGAAGGGCAGTTACAAGCACGCATGGAGTGGGTAACAGCAGCAGGTTTCAGCAACCACTCACGCACTGAGCGCCGAGGGCTGCATCTGGGATCAGTAAGGGCAGTTTTACCTTAGAGGGACACTCCTGCCATTCCCTTCAACCCAATGAGCTGAAAACTCCACGTGGTGAGGAGCACTTCCCACCACAGGAAACCTGTGAACTATCTTTGAAAGTTTCCAGTTACAAGTGGCATTTCAGTATCAGTCAGCTGCCAGGAAGAAAGCTGTGACAGATCAAACCTGAGTCCAAGGCAACTCCATGAAAACCTCAAGTCCAAGTGAGCATTTGGCCATCCTTTCCTCAGTTAGACCATCTCTAAAAAACCCAAAATCAAACCTAAAATTCCTTTAAAGGATACAGAGCTTCTTTTAACTTCTTTTTAAATGTAGTGGGAGAGTATTTTTTCCTTCTATCAACTTGAAAGACTTTATGCAACAAAGCTCCAAGTAAATTCACAGTAATGTTTCATAATCTGCTGTAAATAACAAAGGATCTACTACCTCAGTGTCCTCACCCAACATAGGTCTACTAAAATCTTGGGCAAAGAGCCAAATTCTGGATTTGTGAATATGCATGTGCCTCTCATTGACTTCACTGTGAGCCATCTGAATGCATCTGAAAGCTGAAGTTGTCTCTAATTCAGGTTTCAAGCCTGATGAACCAGTAATAATCAAGTGATCTGCTCCATTTTTGCCCTGTATTTTTAATAAGATACATTAACAGTAAGATTAGGTAAAACAAATAAAGCACAAACAGAAATTTCAATATACAATACCTCACTGAACATTTTAAGCATGTTTAAGTCAAGGACTGGAGAAGTTTGGTGGAAAAAAAAGAGATCCATCCGTGATGGCTATAATTTACAAAGCATATTTACTGCACACAAGAACAAGGTAAGTAATACAGATCAGTTCACTGGGTTCAGTTTTACTTACTGCATAAAACACGTATCAGAAAAGTGTCCTATCAAGAAAGCAAAAAGGCCCAGTGCAGGGAAAGTGACTGACAGTAAAACCAGCAGGGAGAGTAGAAAAACACACGAGGGTCAGATGGAACAGCAGCAACCTGATCAGTGCAAGGGAGAGGCAAAATAGCAGGTAACAGGTGCAACTCAATTCTCTGAACCAAGGCCATGAAACTGGATTTTCTCATTATGTTGCTCTATCACATCTTGACACTTTGAAGTATGCTTTAGATCTTTGAGATGGTGTATTCACACACAGACATTCACACATGCCCATCTAACAATTAATGCTGCTAAAAACTGCCACAGAAAACTGCTGTAAGCATGGTAATGGGGCTCCCGTGATACAGACTGTGGTCTGAACTAGGATTGCATTTTCTCTTTGTCCTGGAAGGACAAAAATCCATCTGTATTCTCTGTAAGGCAAACATTTCACTAAACAGTTTCAGCAAATGTCAATACTGTGATTCAAACTTACCATGCTTGTTAGTTGCACTGTTTGCTAAACCAGATTGATAAGATTTGATTGATTGCAATTTTCATAATAAATCTGACAATACCACCAATGTTCATGTCAATGAGTAGCTTCAAGCCACTACCACTGATTTCTAAATAAAGTTCAAATCAGTTGTCAGTTAACATCCCCTTGAGGATATTTTGGCCCACATAAATACAATTCTTCCTGATTAATTTATAGAAACTAATTTAATAAGTAATGAGACTATTCTCCCAGTTGAGCTGAAAAAGTGAAACAAAATATGCATGTGTCCCTTGAGAAGATGAGATAAAATGGAAGTACTTATAAACCAGGGACCTTCCATTTTGGTGTAGAAAGTAGTTCTAAACATTGCTGTACCTCTGCACTTCTAACACTAGAACTCCGCAGATGACATGACTGCTGCAAGAAAAATCAGTCCAACCTCTGAGACAGAATGGCACCAGCTTTTCCTGAAAGCAAACCAGCAGCAGTTGAAGAATGACCACAGATTCCTTCCTTGTCAGCACCAAAGGCAGTCAGGTTTCCCACCACCAACCCAAAACTCCCAAGAAATCACAAACAGCTTTTACAACACTGACCATCAGCAATTTCTTTCTTGCTTTTAGCAGCACTTCACAAACAAGGCAAATACAACTGGACATAAGCTTCCATGGACTCTTCTTCATGACAGCATTTACTAAAGTGAATCTTCTACAAGTAACCACAGAGATGAACAATATTAAAGCAACATTTCAATATCACTAAAACAAAGGGCAAAAGGTAGTCCCTTGAAGATGGTAACTCGGCATCTGCTGCACACTATGGGGGAAAAAAAAGAACCCATATGCCAACCCTGTTTTCTAAATGCCAACCCTGTTTTCTAACTGATCCATTACCAGTTGTTTCTCAACTGAAAACGAGTTTCATGTTCCCACTAAAGCATTCCACAACTGGCTCCAAGACTGCTTATTATGGGAAGGTGAGGTCTCTTTACCACATTTTTTCCTGATCAGCCTTCCTGCTGTCAGCATACCCAATTCTTACCTCGAGTGAGTCTGCTCACTCCCTCCTTGCACTCCCAAAGCTGCTTCTACCTGAACAAGCTCATTGTTCCCAGGGCAGAAGAGTCTCCTCTTCCCTTGAAGAAGCCATTTGACCTGACCCAGGCTATCACGGGCTGCACTGCACAGAACTGTCTGTCTTCTTGTTAGTCATACCCTTTCAACAAATGTAGCAAGTTATAAATAGACATAACCAATATTTCACCATAGAATCACAGAATCAACCAGGCTGGAAGAGATCTCCAAGATCATCCAGTCCAACCTAGCACCCAGCCCTAGCCAGTACACTTCTATGGTCAACTGTCCTAATTTAGCTTAGGGTGACCTGCTTAGTTCCAACTACTTTGGACTCTTGTTGTGTTGGGTAGTAGTAATTACTCAAAAGCTACTCCCCACTCCCAGTAAGAACATTTTCCATTTGAATTTTGCATTTCCATACAAATATTAAGTTCATCATTAACTAAGGCCAAGATTTTATTCTGAAAAATAACTCTTTTTTTTTTTCATTTTGGGGACTCACAGGAGGGCTGGGGAGGGATTATTTACAAGGTCTTGAAATGACAAGCTGAGAAGTAACGGGTTTAAACTGGCAGAGGGGAGATTTAAACTAGACATTAGGAAAGGATTCTTTACAGTGAGGGTGGTGAGACACTGGCACAGGTTGCCCAGGGAGGCTGTGGATGCTCCCTCCCTGGAGGTGTTCAAGGGCAGGTTGGATGGGGCCTTGAGCGACCTGTTCTAGTGGGAGGTGTCCCTGCCTGTGGCAGGGGGCTGGAACTGGGTGATCTATGAGATTACTTCCAACCTGAACCATTCTATGATCATATGATTAACTTAGAAGGGAGTTTCTAATAAATATATCCAGAAATAACCATTTCATAGAATCACAGAGCAGTCTGGGTTGAAAGGCACCTCCCAATGTCATCTAGTCCAACCCCTTCTGCAGCAAGCAGGGACATCTCAACTAGCTCAGGTTGCCCAAAGTCCTGTCAAGCCTCATCTTAAATATCTCCAGGGATGGGGCCCTAACCATCCCCCTGGGCAGCCTGCTCCAGTGCTCCACCACCATCATGGTAAAGAACTTGCTGCTAACATCCAACCTAAAACTCCTCCTAGAAACTCTGGTTTGAAGTCAGTGCCCCTCATCCTCATCACAGGCCTTTGTCAACAGTCTCTCTCCATCCTTCATGCAGGCCTCCTTCAGGTACTTGCAGGCTGCTACTGGGTCAGCCCAGAGCCTCCTCTTTCCTAGGGCCCAATAGTTCCAGACCCCTCAGCCTGTCAGAGGTGCTCCAACCCTGTGGTGGTTTAAAACTAATACTTCAGTGTCTTAATTACAAACAAGACATAGGAAAGCTCCAAAGACAACCAGAAAAACTAGTACAGAGTAAATGCAGTAGGCTGTTGGATGCTGACCTTGGCTGAGACTTCTATTTACGGCCAAGTAGGTAGCAGCAGTGAGGTCTGATTTCTCTCTGGGGGGAAAGCAATTCCCTTGTCCCTTGTCCAGAGGGGCAGGGGAACAATTTGAGGGGTTTTGTGTTATTTCTGATTTGTAAATATAATTGAGTATGTGTTTTGTACATGTACATCACATTTCATGCTTTTAGACTTTTTAGCTTGCTTGTAAGTATGGCTTCATTTTGCTTCCAAGCCTTCTGAGGTGGCCTGGTTACTTGATTTTGGGGGTGATTTCAACCCACCACAAACTCCCTGATGACTTTTGTGGCCCTCCTCTGGACCCACTCCATCCAGTCCACATCTGCTCTGCGTTGAGGGCTCCAGACACAGAGCAGTAGCCCAGATGAAGCCTCACCAGAGCAAAGTGGCAGAATCACGTCTCTGGACCTGCTGGCAATGCATCTTTTGATGCAACCAGGATGCAATTGGCCTTCTGGGTTGAAAGCATGCACTGTCTGCTCATGTCCAGCTTCTCATCCACCAGCACCCAAGCTATTTTCTACAGGGCTACTTGCTATCACGACATCTGCCAGTCTGTGTTGACAGCAAGGATTGTTCTAGCCCTGCACTTGCTCTTGATAAACCTCATGATTCACCTGGGCCCACGTGTCCAACTTCTCCAGGTCCCTCTGGATGACATCCCATCTCTCTGGGATATCAACAGCACCACTCAGCTTGGTGTCATCTGCACTGTTCCCCACCCCTTTTTCCTCCTTCAGTCTGGGGATGGTTTTAAAGGCACCAATATCACAAGGCTTTCCCCAAACAAGCTTGACTACCCCTAAATGATGGCCTGCATCCCATTTCAGGACCTGGTTGCTTCTCTGATGGGTATGTCTCTAGTTACCTTAAAATCATCTCCAACTGGTATTGAAGGAAGGCTAAGTATGACAGCCTAGAGTTCAGCATGGGCTCCAAAGCCTGCCTTACAGAAGCAGCTAGCCCAAGCAGATCAGCGTGCTGCCAAAATGTCTCTGTTGTTATTACTTGAACTATCTAAAGTTAGCAACGCTGTCCCCACCAGCTTCAGTTCCACCTATGACTGCTGTGGAGACACTCTGACTATTCAAAACACACAGGTTCTCCCACAAGGAGTAATTTTCACATGATCTGCAGAAATACATGGTTCTGTTCCTCCTTTCCTCCCCACCC
Organism: Pogoniulus pusillus; assembly: GCF_015220805.1. NCBI lineage: Eukaryota > Metazoa > Chordata > Aves > Piciformes > Lybiidae > Pogoniulus > Pogoniulus pusillus. The sequence goes on along the minus strand of NC_087269.1, from coordinate 45,875,082 downwards.
AGCTGCCAAAACAGTAGGCATTTCCTTAAAAACACCCTGCTGAATTTCTAAAGATGGTGTACATGTATAAATAGAAGTGGTTTGGCACAGTAAGATCCCAGGCAGTAAAGTGGCTCACTAACTCACAACACAGAAGAAAGATAGCCAAAAGAATGGCAGAGATGTATAGTCAAAATTACTTTCAAACTATGGAGGAGAAACACAAACTTGAAAGTAATAAAAAAAAAATCTCTCATGATTTCTAAAAGCAGTGAGAGTTAATTCCCAAGGGTGAAAAGAAGTTAGCTGCCTGTCTTCTGCAATGGAAAGTTATTTGATCGGGCCCAAAGGCTATTTTCATAACCTGCCACCTCCATTTAAAGCAATTATCTGTTCTATAGGTCCAGCTCCCTTTTGCTCTCACTGACTAATTCTAGCCATCCTCAGAAATTCTATTCTAAGCCTTATTTAGGAAGAAAAAGTCATGGTTTTTCCACAGATATTAATCATATTAAAAGACTTCCCTTATTTTGCAGCATCCTATATTCAGACAGAATTTCCAGGATAAAGACTACTAGCATGCATTTCACAAAGAATTATGTAGTGGCATAAACAGAACCCATCAGAGCCATGTGTTCAAAGGCATCCCTTTTTCTGCACAATTACAACACCTGAACCATGGAGGCCCAAACAGTAACTAGTACTGCTCAGAAACACTATCTACCAACACTGCAATACCTATTAGGAGGACCAAGTGAGAAGCTAGGACACTGCTGAAACATTAACTTTGCAATTCACTGACTAGTTACTTTATCTTTGATACAACAGCTGCCCAGAAGCCCAAGTCCTCCCTGCAAGCTCCACTCCAGCAATTATCTCCCTATGGATCACTACTGGGGGACATTACTATTGTTTTAAATTGAAGAACAGGGGGAGGAATCATTTCTGAAAACACAGAGCTTGACCTGCTGATCATTTCAAAGTTTGGAACCTACACAAAAAACATCCAGCACAAGTTGTACAAGCTGAACAGCAGGTGCCACGTTGTACTGGAGATGGTTAAGATCACCAAATCCAGCCACTAAACCAACACTGATAGGTCACCACTAAACCATGGCCCTAAGCTTTTACACATCTTTTTACTATCTCCAGGGATGGCAACTCCACCACTTCCCTGGGCAGCACATTCCAATGCTTGACAATCTTTTCCATAAAGACATTTTTCCTAATACCCAAACTAAACCTTCCTTGGCACAACTTGAGGCTGTTGCCTCTCGTCCTGTCACTTGTTACTTGAGAGAACAGACTGACTACCACCTCACTATGATCTCCTCCCTCAGGTAAGTGTAAAGGAGGTTTCCTCTCCAGCTGCTTTTCTTCATATTAAATCCCAGTTCCTTCAAGCACTCCTCATAAGCCTTGGTCTCCAGACCTTCACCAGCTTCGCTGCCCTTCCTTGGGCACAACCCAGAAACTCAATGCCTTTCTTGTAGTGAAGGGTCTAAACTCACAGTATTTGAGGTACAGCCTCACGAGTGCCAAGTACAGGAGGTCAAGCACTTCCCTAGTCCTGCTGGCCATCCAGTTCCTGATGGAGGCCAGGATGCTGTCAGCCTTCTTGGCTACCTGGGCACATTTAAGCAGATCATGATGAAGCCCCTCAGGTTTCCTTCTGCTAGGCAGCCTTGTAGCCACTCTTCCCCAAGCCCATAGCACTGCATGGGGTTGTTGTGACCCAAGTGCAGGACGTGGCACTTAACCTTGCTGAACCTGACACCATTGGCTTTGCCCGCGGATCCAGCTATCCAGATCCCTCTGTACAGCCTCACCTCCTGCAAGCACACAAATACACCCACCTAACTGGGTGGCATTTCCTGGCTGGTACTCCCTCAGAGCTGTGCCTCTTCCCTGAGCCCTTTTGTGTTTGAACACACAATCCCCTATTCATTTTTCCTGCGCACACTGGATGACAAGTTCTGCAATACGGATGCTGAAACACAGCCAATATTTACACAAGTTTTACTCCAGCTTCTGTGCAACAAGAGCTGATAAGGTACTTTTTCAGGTTTTGTTACTTTTAATTTTACAGAGTACAGATAAAACTAATCTACATGCCACGCAAGGAGCTAGGTCAGATAGCAAGAAAAAAACCTCTTAGCTATTATAGCAGCAGCATTATGTAAGTATTTGATGATGCACTTGATTGCCTCGGCTGGTCTCCTGCCAGGCTAGTAACATTCCTGTCTCAGGTAGCCTGGGTAAAGGCACTGAAGATTTAGGGATGGATACAAAGAAGTATCAACTAATCACTGCAGTGGGTTTGCTGTATAACATGTACATTCGCCTTGTCAGCCAAGAGCACCTCTTTCTCTACAGGTCAGTGTGATGCAACTGAGAAACTAGGAGCAGAAGCAGCAACACAACCTCTTATCCAGGATCGCATACAAATTGAAGTGAAAGAAGGTACAGTCACCATGTTCTCAGCTCAGGTTCACTATGTCATACTCACTATCACAGGGCAGTTCTTAAGATGGCAGAAAACAAATTACTGCTTTTCACTCATCAAGCCTGTCTGTTCTAGCTTTGCCTCAAGAGAATTTTCTGATTCCTCATGGAAGCTGGGAAGTGGCATACTCTCAGAGAGAGAATATGCTAGCTAAGCAATCCTCTTCCTGCCTTGTAAAAATCTTGCTACTTCATCTTCCAGACATTCATGCTTACGAGTCCTATTTAATACTCCTTAAATATTCATGTCTTTTTAGTCATACTGCCCTCAGTGCTCTGCACTCAGATTCCAGCAGCAACCACACATGAGCCACACTGCACACTCCCATAGTGGTTTGTAAACTTCTGACTTCTGTTGTTTTACAGCTTTTACCAAATGAGGGTCAGCACTCTTTCAAAACAGACTTAAGTATTTTATCAGTGGGCCTTTGGTAGCATCCAAGTTCATCTGGACATGAACTTCTTCTACCAGAGTCAATTACAGTCAAGGACAAGGCAGACAAACTGCACTGGACAGCAAACACATGGGAGCAGTCACCACTGACCGCTTGACTCCACAAAGCCAGGCTGCTACTGCCGTCTGCTAGTGTGACAAAGTGGTTCAAGTTCAAAGGGCTGCAGCTATTGCTGAGATGAACCATGAAGCAGTAGCCACTGTCTGATCCTGCTCTTTTGTCAACAACAGCACTGTTAGCCCACTCTTACATGCCCTTTCCATCTCCTTCCTCTTCTCAGCCCACTAGCTCTCCTCATCAGAACACCAGGATCCAGGTCCTTTATCTCTTCCCAAGCCAGTTCTCTCACACCTTTTATTTTTGCTGTCTTTATTTTTTCTTACTCTTTAGCTTATTCTCTTATAAACAAGTCCACTCTCAAATTCAAAGTATCAGTAACACAACACTTGCCTGCCACCCCACTGCTTATCCTGCTGATCTGTTACAGCTTTTCCTTTATGTGTTGTCTCCTTATTTCCACTGGTCTGTAAGCAAGGGGAGACAGGCTGATATGCAATACTGACTTTTTGTGCACTGTCTTCTTCATAACTCCCATCAAAATGCTGCTGCTGCATTTCCTGTAATTATTTGTACATATATAAATATATATTTATTTCACCTTACATGGAATGAGATGATGCAAGTATCGATGGTTTAAAGCCTATTTTCTTAACAGCAACATTTTTAGTTTGAAAAAAACAAACCCTTCTTTTTTCTTTTTCTATTCAGATCAGCCTTTCCCATAAAGATGATCATACCTTGACTGCAAGTGGTAATATTTGTAAGATGCACAGGGAATAGGCCCTTGGAAGCAATCTGTAAGAATGTTTTCTTCTGACTTGATAAAGTCTCCTGATATTCAAGCATTACCACTTATTTGAGTGTTCTTGGGCTAGAGGTTGCCAGTGTTTGTCAGCCCTTCAGAAGGCTGGCACTACTGCTCTGGCAAGTTTGTTGTTTCAAAGACTCTCATTACAATAGAGTACCTAAATCAAAGCCCAGGGCAGTATTCTAACAGTAAATATTCCTTGTTGAGGTACATTTGTACAATGGTATCACTGCAGACTATCTGCGTGTTCCTATCCTGCCATACCTATGGGACCCATAGCACCTGCTGAACTCCACAGTGGTACCTAATCAGGAAAGGGCAAAGGCTGCCAAGGTACTACTTTGACTAGCAGACTGAGCTCAGTGCAAACACCAACTACTGTCACGGAGACCTTAACTCTCACAACACAATGAAAGACAATGAGCTTGACTGACAATTAGGAATCCCTCTTCTAAATCAAGCTTGATCTTCTAACCAATGCAAGGGCTGGGCCAAATTCATCATCAACACATGCCTGCTACCAACAGTGATATGGAAGAGACCAGTCTTGAACAGATCACTTGTCCTACTTATTTGTAAAGTGCTTTACAAATAAGCCACAATTGGCAACTCAGAAGATCAAGATATGCCTCTCAAGTTAACTGCCTAGGTAGAGTCTTTCAGAAGTTACCTAGAGTCAGCCTTTCACAGATCACAGACAATCCACTTTCAGAGCAACCACACATGTAAAGAAATGCTGAATTCTTGAGAACTGAAGGCAACCAGGGCAGCACAAAGACCTGTCTGTGGCCACTATGGTACAGAACACCTTCACTTCCACAGCCACTCCATCAGTGATACTGAACCCAGCACTCCTTTGCAGAAACTAGAAAAAACCAGAAGCTTCACTAGCTTGGAGGCACTCACTTTAATTGTTCTTTATACTTGCATACTATAATTTACAGCAGCTGAATGATCTAAACCATCTAGTCTGGCCATCTCACCTCACTGTGCCAGTGACACCTAGGTACTTTTCTTCACTTTCCTTAGTGATTATGTTAGGCTGATTTAATAGATACATAGAAAGAAAAAAAGTACTAAAATTTATTTTGGATCTCAGCATTTGGGAGGAGCTGTCAGCATTTCTGCACTCTGCTTCTCAACATAACCTGCAGAAAGTCAGCTAAGTAATAACAGAATCTAATCAACAGGTTTAATAAACCCCCATGCTTTAGACTCCTCTCTTTGAAAGCTGACGATGATCTGTCCGCAAGCACACAGCATTACCCTCACCCATGACCAGTTGACAGCACAGCCATTAAATGAACAGCACTTCACTTCCCCTAAAGCTGCAACCTGCTTTTCTTGAACAAACATCTACATAATTCATTTTAGGTAATTAAATCCTGATACAGCCTTTGTTTCACAACACTGCATTCTCTTTTCTCATACTCCATAGGTACCTCACTTTCAAACTAGGTTTTTCATAAGCATCCCACAAGTACAAACTGTTCATGTATTTTGTACTTCACAGTGTTGCAAGTCTAGTAAAACACATGTTCTTGACAACAGAAACACAGACAGCTCCATCATGCTGTTTAAATTGCTCTAAGTGCATTTAACCCAGTCAGCTTCTCAGATTACTAACTCTCTGCATCTTTAAAGGACATATTACATGCACAAGATATACTATGTAATTTCTCCCTCCTTAAAGCCACATGCCACTGTGTCTACAAACATTATGTTGTGTTTACTTTGTTGGCCTGGTGAGGGGCATCCTCATCCTGAATCATAATTTCACTCTATTTTCAGTTTTCATGACATTAAGTAGCTGGACTAGCACCAATGACCTGCACATATCTAAGTATCTTCAAAAGCATTCTTCAAGTAGCTGTAATACATAGTATACATTACAGCTAAGGATGAAGAGAAGACATTTCACAGCAGGTCTGTTAAGTGAACTTAGATTCCTGACTTGAGCTCCAGTGCCAAGATGTACTGAGAGATGAAGCATCAGCAGTGCAACAGACCAGTGCTGCCGCAGACCTCAGTAGCATCAAAGCAATATCCAAAGGACAACCAATTTGATGTGACACAAAGGCTCAAGGCAACTTAAAACACAGTGAAATTTAAGCAACCCATACGTTAATTCAGCTCTTCCAGTGAGAGCAAACCAAACTATTTCAGTTGTTTCTTTTTAAAAGGGATTTTTTTCCCTCAGAAGTTCTTTTAGTCAAGACTTTTGGCCAGCTTTAGAATCACTGATTTTCAGCAGGAAACCAAAAATACTCTACTGACTATGGAGAAGCTCCTGTGGTTCCATCTTACACTGTACCTTCCAGAACTAAGAACAAGAGAAAAGATGAAGATGACATTTCCACTGGTGGCAAACATCCTAGTTATGGCATCCTACACTAGGCTTTGGGGGATATAATTAGTTAAGCTGCACTTGAAAAAAACATACTCTGTCAGAGTTAAAAGGACAAAAATCAAAGGCTGCTGAGATAAAATTTAACTCAACACTAGACACTACATTTTACTGGAAACTCTTGGGCTATGTATTTTTTTCTTTTGAATTTACAAAATCTTTCCCATCTCTTGCATCATCTTTTCACATCTACAGCACTAATAAATACTATTTGGCGTTTTGTAAATATGACCAGGATTAAATTATCAGTTTAAAACTAGCAGCAACAAGTGATAACCATTATCTGGCATCTGCCACTTTGTAGCCTGTGATATATATTAGTAGGTTTATTGTTGGCTGTGATGGAAATGTGCCAGAAAGAAAATGCATCACATAGATGGTGACACTTCTTGTCTTCAATGCTCTGGTCTAGCACCTGAGTTGATGAACATGACACTGCAAAATTCCTTTTCCCTGAAAAACTCCCATCACTTAAAGAAACACAACTTTCCACTACAGAAATTACCACGTGCCACTGGAAATGACCACATTCCACAGCTAAGCTCACAGCAGGATTTCCCTCTTTCCCCTCTTTAAGACCTTCATTAATATATGTGTGCAAACACAGAAAAATGTGTTAGGGTTTGGGTTTTTTACCTGGGGTCTACTCAACAACAATCTCAACATGAACTCAACAGGTGCTCATGAGGAGTTTCAGTCTGCACTAACTTGAAAAAAGTATACCTGGACACAAAGCTAAGAATTTGTGTTGCTGAAATCCCAGTTTACTGCAAAGTAGAGAGGGGGGGAAAACCCACCCACAAATGATGCTAAATAAAATTCAATGCTTTACACGTCACAGAAAGTGTAAAGAAATTACCTCTATTCTCCCATTCTCTGTCTTGTCTCTTTTCAAATAAAGTTATAGTAGAAATAATATTTCCTCTCCAATTATATGTACAGGTGAGAGATACATACACAGCTATGGTGGATTAGGAACTCTGCCCCCCACTCTCTGATATTTACCAGACCAGCTCAGAAGGTCTGGAAATAAAATGAAGCTGTATTTAGAGCATGGTAAAATTCACAAGCATAAATACACAAGTGTTTGCAATTACATACACCTCAGAAATAAAACAGAAATCCAAACTCCCACTTGGACAAAGGAAACTGCCCAGAAGGGCCCAAAGCCACACACACATGCATACCCTTTTTTCTTCCCCCTCTAGCTCAGACAAAACAAAAGCAGAAGCCAGCAAAGCTTACCTCTTAGTTGCCGAGATTAGAGGTGAGGTATCAGAGCAGATCAGGGTCAAAAGGAAGTGATTATATCTAAAGACACAGACCAGACAGAGACACCAACAGGACAATGTCCCAGGGCAAAGTGAGAGAACTTTGTTTCTATTTTGACTTTTTATCCCTCTCAGCAAAACAACGAATGGTACTGACAATCATCACTATTTCCTTTTCACAAGCAACAATCTAATTCCTCTCATGAAAATATTCCCACTGGCCTCAAACCAGCACAAGGGCAATCTCTCACACACATACCCCTCCCGTGGTTTCTTTCCTCCTCTTTCCAGAAAAGAAACTCTTTTCTTCTGGTATCTGAAGGTGGAGATTGATTATGCTAGTCATTCTAAAATACAGCAGGCATTTCAGACGAGTTCTTCAAAGTAAGTTGAGCTGTGATTACTGAGAAACAGAATCAAAGGGAAAGAGGAATTTGTGACTGATCGTTGGTTTGGTTGGTTTGCTATTCACAAAACCCCACAGCCTTGATTCTGTGCAGCTATGCTTTAAAGTGTCAATAAAACCAACTTGGTTTCCCCCAGCTTTCTCTTCCCAAAAAACATTGAAAAGATGTTTAAATGTGGTGTCACAAAACCCAGCTTCAGAAGAAACTAAGCAAGTGTAATAGGATTAGCTGTTGCTACTATACTACACAACTTTTAGGCAAGCAAAGCAAATCTATAACCTGTTCACATGCTTTTTATATACTAAGTCACCATATATGCACGATCACACAGTTCCCATACGTGCGTGCATGCATGCTATGCTTATACCACAACCTTTGTAACAGCACATGCTATGGAGTCACCACTCAAGTACTAACCACAGCTGAAACTGAAGTTCCACACTTGTGGAATCACCTTAAGGAAGTGTACAGTGAAGGAATTCTGTTCATCTCCCGTTCCCTCACTTTGCCACAAATGGTTGATGTAAGGGGAGCAGGCTCATTTCTTCTCAAGTGTAATCCACTTGCCAGACATGAGAAGACCCAGAAACTCTCTACTAATTATTTTGGCTAAATGCTTCCAACCAGAATCAGCTTACACAAGCTGAATGGTACTGAAAGAGCTGAAAGCATTAGCCAGCTGTGCCTCTGAAACAAGTGATTTCCAAGACGATAGCGTCTTCCAGCCAACTGATGCAAAAGCAGTATTCGGCACGGCACACTGCAAATGAACAGAAGAATCACCACTGCTGTCCTCCAAGTACTGAGTTCAATTTTATTTGCACTTGCAGCACGTTTGGCTAAAATACAGCACACTTGATGAGTGCATCTTCTCAGTTCTCACAGCTACAAGTCCGACAGCCTGCGCTCTTGCCCACCTCCCTTTGAACGGGCAGGACACAGACACACTACATCATGCTACAAAGCCTCTAAGGTTATCAGATACCATTTGGGGCAGCAATGCATACTCCTTACTACCACAGACACTTGTCAAGAAGACTTTTGGACATGCATTTTAAGACATTCCTTCCTGGTTTTCTAGATATTCCTAACGTCTTTCCATTCCTTCCACTGCAACCTAAAAACATTCCCAAAAATCAGAACAGCTGATCTTTCATAATGAGCACATTGTTCTTTGAAGGAGACTGATTCTGGTCATGCTGTGGGTGCTCTTTTTCTTGTTTGTGTTCAGTTTTTACTCAAGCTAATATACAGACATGCAAGCATAGCTTCATTGGTATTCATTTTTTGCCAGAGAAGTTATGTCAGTTAAAAAGTCCTTATTTTAAAGACAACTGCCATTCTTCCTTGTGAAACAAATACTGTGTAACACAAAGGCTTTCTAGCAAATTTAATAAGGCACTTTCAATTTTAACAATAACTAATAGGCCTGTTTCATGTTTCATATATCTAGGACCTTCCACCTTACCATAAAGAAACCCCTCAAACTCTCTTCTTACCTGAAGAGACTAACACCCATCAGCATCCCATTTAACTAACTATAGGAAAAGCTCCCTTGACAACTGGAAATAATTTAACACTATTGCCAATCATTAAGAAGCAAATCCAGCACACTCTTTAGACAATTCTTCTAGAAGTCACTATAAACTTTAGGTATGTATGCACAGTAAGAATTTACATAAATTCACCACAAGAAAAGATTTCAGAGAGCCACAAAGCAAACCTCCTATGCATCAAGCCTTTGTTAAAAGCAGAAGCTTCCCACTAAAAGCGACAGATGAGAAGCAACACTATTAGGAATCAACACTGCTACAACATCAAGTAGAAAGGACAAATGAGGAGGTTGAATTCATACACTTCTGATATCAGGGCTGTCTTTCCTTAGGAAATTCCACTACCCAGGGCTGCTTTGATTTTGACACAGGTTCATGTGACAATTACATCATCCACTACATTTATCATCATTTATGTAATTTTTATCAATCTTGAAGTAACATTTCTTAGAGTAGACATTTAGACAACACCTTTGATTTACTCCACTAAATAAACCACTACAACATAAAACTTGGGTTTTTTTTCCCCTCTTCTCCTCAAAATGTCCCTAGGTCTATCTCGTATTTTCATGACATCTTACACACCAAAAATCACCCTTTACTTCACAATCTTCAGGTGTCACCCATCTTGCACAAAACCATTCCACAGGCAGGAAACTGGCCAGACAGATACTACATCTCTTAACTAAAAGAAAAAAAGGCAAACCTTTGTGCCTCCTACAAGTATTTTTTGGTGGCCAGAGCAACATATTTGGGTTTAAAACACTGTCCCAGAACCTTACCGGCTTACTATATAGAGAGATGCTGATTTTTACTTGCTGAAGTTTTCTTTACCAATACTCATCACCCCACAAGCATTAACACAGGCAGGCACAGATTCTGGTGGAGCTCTTGGTGATTCATTACCACATACATACTTTCCACCAAAAAATATTTGTTGGTGGGGCTCTCATGACTCACCTTCAATGCACTTTTTCTCCATTATCATGGTCCCTTGATGGAGTGTTGGTGATTCATCAATGCACAATCAGTCATCATAAAACTCAAGCAGTTTGCCAGGTGACTACATTGTGGCTTCTGCTTGCTGAATTAATTCAAGTATTCTTCCCCACCAGTCAGTATCACACAGGTGAGCTGTGTCATTGCTATTCCCATGGTCCCAATCCTTCCTGGTTTTGTCTTGGCCACGTATTACTGGGGGCCAATGGAACATCTTTTCTTAGCATTTAATTTCTCATTTTCTGTGTGATAAACTAACTACAGATAAAATAAACACTTCAGAAAACTAACATCACTGTGAAGGTACTCTCAGGTAACCCATTAGGCTGAATCTCAGTATCAGGAAAACATTATGCCAGTTACAACATTACAGAAGTTAATGATGCTAACCAGAAGTCCTGCAGTACACAGTTTATGCTCACTAACTATAGACTTGTCCCTAGCCCAGATCAGTTTTTTTTTTGTCTAGAAGAATATAACTCTATTGTAAGACAGTGGGAAGGAATCTTGAAGCAGAGGCCAGGAATTTCATATTCTTTTAAACTTTTAAAAATAAAACAAAGCCACCTTTTTTTTTTAATGGAGGGGTGGGAATTCAACAAAAAAATATCTCCACATAAACCCCACAGAGAGCAAACTCCAACAAAGCTCCAAAAGAAGTCTCTGCTGGATAAAAACCATGAAAACCTCTGAAAGGGCAGAAGCAAAGGGCATAGGTACAGAACAGCTGAAAATGTCCCAGCACAGAAAGCCCAAGTCCTGCCAATGCATTAGCCTGTAAGAGTCACATAGAACAGAAAGGATGCTGCATGGAAGTAATAGTGCTGCTCTAACAACATTCCTCATTGTGCTGCTCTCTACCCCCAACACCCAAAACTTGGGAGTGTTCACATTTTGACCAACCAACTGAAGACACAAAAGGTGCTGAAAACTCTAGAAAGGAAAAATAGTTCTGTAGTCACCATTACCAATATGTTTAGGGAAGACTTTTAGACTCCAAATTATTAGTAGAGATCACTGTCCCCCTTGGTGTCCTGTCACAAGCTTCTCCTTTGCCGTGTGTTTCCAAATGGCCTCCATATAGAATCAGTCACTTAAACACATGAGTATCAGGTATTTAATCACAACCAAAAGCATTTCTCAAAGGAGTTATCTCTGATATACTTCCACAGCTGTAAAAGTGAGACTATAAATCACCCTTTCTACACTGTGCTGTATTTGAGGTTACAGCCTTCAATTACCAGCACTCTTCCTGCTCCTTGCTCATTTGCACCACAAAAAGAAGTCTAAACAGGTAATATGTTTTGTGCTGCTGCCAGTGGCAAAGACTTACAGCCCATGTATGGAATTATGAACTGGATACTTAGGTCATATCACTTTAGTTGTGGTCCTCATGATGTCCTTCAGCAAGCAAAGAATGCTATCGGTGCACTTCAGAGGGTGAGTATTAACACTGACTGCAGACAAGGGAAGTTCTCAGCAGTATGATCAAAGTTGTGTGACCAGAGTTTAAGTTTCTGTTTAAAAGGGAGAGAGGACATCTCACATACCCCTCTAACTACAACAGGCTGCACCTGGAAAAGTACACTAAACCAAACAAACCACAGGAAATACAGAGCAAGACCTTGTGCAGCTCCACTGTCTCCCAAAAATGATTGCAGCCAGCATTTCTGTGCACACCCTCTGACTCAAACTGGGATCTAATGGAAAAGGATGAATAAAACAAGTACCCACCTCAAGTGGAATAAGGAAGCAAGCTATGAATTCTTGATCAATTACTCAAAGCTCAGCAAGACATGAGCCCATAGCTTCCGCAAACTCATGCCAGAGTGGATGTGGTTTTCCAGTTGCGTAGATGAGTAAAACCTCACTGCTGTTAGTCTCTCCCATAAAAATGTGTTTAGATTTAGATACAAGGCATGACTCGAGAGACTGCTTTCATATAGAAAAAAACAGTGTCAATTTAATCCAGACAGAGTTGGAGCAAAACAGCCTGATCTCCAAGGCTGTCAGGAGGACACCCTTTCACCCTCCTGCAACCAAGAGGCACACTAACAAGCCACACATCAAGAGAACCAAGTGGAGCCTTTTAACAACAGTGAATACTCACAACCCAGTGGAAACAGCATGCCTGAGCCGTGGTTGCTACTGCTACTTGTGATGTAGGTTATGCCTTCCATCATCCAACCACTACCTCATCACCAGAAGATTGTACATAGAGCCCTAGATAAGTGCAACACAGCATATAATCAAATGCAAAAGCATGACAAAAAAAACAAGAATACTCTCAGAACACTACAAATTTCTCCCTAGATGACACTAAGAAAGCTGTGCTTCATCTGCATATTTGAGTGCCAGATGTGATAAAAATAGACCAAAACTCTAAGATTGTACAGAAAAAAGGAACTTAGAAGTGACTATATACTGTTGCACATTATATCCCACAACACAACAGGTCCAAGAACATACAGCAGCATCCTTTTCTCCTCTGTTACCCAATTACTTAACTTGTACAGTCATATATAAAGCCTGGTCAATTTTAATTGACATTTAAAGATAAACTTTTTAATTATTGCTTCTGCATCTTTCATGAGACTACATTCTAAAAGCAAAAGTGAGACACCAATTAGAACATATTTTAGGGAAGATAAACTAACACTGGTTTCATGTGCTAATAATCAAATCCAGCTAAACAGCCTTACTGGTTATGTACTGCATATAAATTGAAGTTCTACACTACTTGTACTTTTTCCCAACTACATAATTACAAAAGCTTGAACAATAAAAACTGTGCTTTTTAGGCCAGAGTTCCTTAGACATAATTGCACACAAAGCTTTGTGAAGCATATGAGAAATTACCATAAAATGGTAAAAAATACCCATAAAACCAGGCCATGCAGCCACTACAGAAAAAGCAGTCCTGTATTACCCATTAACTTAGTTTTCATAGCATTACCCAGCATATCTTTTGTTATGACAGCTGCAAAATTACCCCATTACTCAGTCCTCTTCTCCCTGCTCGGTGCTACATCCCTGTTCGCCTTTTGCACACATCCATCCACATATGCCCTGCTGCACTGGCAAACTCAGATCTGTATTAGCTGTGGCACTCGTATTTATTCCTTCTTCCCTTCAAATCAGCCCCATACCAATTCATCACTTCCCTAGCCTGCATCGTCAACGTAACTCATTTCAGCTACTGCACTTCCCTCTCAAGGTGCCTTTCATCACCACATCTAGTCCATGTCATTAACAACTGCCTTCTCTTGCACTAGCAGAAGGATGGGGTTGACCACGCTCCCCTTGTTGTACGCTGATACACTGCAGCAGCTTTGCTAACATTCAAAGAAACTCTCTCTTCACAGTGGCATGATACAAGTGTGTAACATTGAGGTAAACAAACACACTTTGAGAGCCATCTCTCACTGCTGGACAGTTCTTCCAAATATAGCTAACTCATTACAAGCTAACGGAGGCAGCTTTCAGACTTGGGAATCAGACCCTGGGCTCGCCAAGATCATAAAAAGTAACAAGAGTAATATCACAGTTCATTTTCTGCCCTAAATCGTTATCTTCCTACATAAAACTGGCAAAAAGCCCAACTCAGGTGCTATTAAAAACACAGAAAGGAATACTGAACCATGCCAGTAAGAGATCAGATTTCACAGATCTTGCTGAACTGAAAGTTTGCTTATCAAATGTTACAATTCTCTGCTCACTGATAACCAGAAAGAAGCTGTGCTTCCTAACTGGGTTTACCAGAGCAAAATGCCAATATTTAACATATTCTGTAGAACTTCACTAAGAATTTTAAAGACAGCCCTCTCAAAAAAGTTGAAACTCTGAGGAACGCACAAAAATAGTTGTAAAAAATGTTATATATATAATGGGAGACAAAGCAAACACAATGGCAATGCCAGTGTCATAGTTGTCTGGATGCCATTTCAAAGCCAGAAAGAATTCAAAATACAACCAGTAAACCATACAGTCCAGGTTGATCTTAGGTCATTTTCTCTTAAAGCTTAGATGACCAAGCATCTTTGTGCACAACAAACCAGACAGCCCAGGAGTTTCTGCATCATACCTGCATCCACATCATGGAAGTTTTTTAGCATTGAGACTTCACTCTCACAGGTATGAGGCCAATATGTTTTCTATTGCTCCATACTGGGCCATATGAGACCATTACAAGTAAAAAACGTGCTCCATTTAGGCAGGGCCAGATGCCACACAGGTAGTGTTACAGAACGACTCCCCCACATCTGGCCACAGCTACAACACAACCCACTGCCCAGCACACCACATTGGCAGAAAGGGTGGAAAAAACAACCAAAAATGTCCTACTTGTACCTTTAGGCTTTTCATCAGGTGGCTTTTTGTTTTGACGCAGGAGTGGAAATTTCCTGCAATGATGAAGGCTCATCACTAATAGACTGTGGGCAAAACATGCTTACCATCTTAAACCATATTCATATTTGAGATAGTTCTATTTTGAACAAATTAGAAGACCAGTGCAGAAACTCAGACCACGAAACTGTTTTCTCAAAATAACTGTGTGTGGTCTCAGAGGTCGACTCTCACCTAAATGAACCCCTTGTCCTCATTACATCGGAGCAACAGGGGTGAGGGGCAGGGAGGATGTGGCCAAATGTCACAGGACAAGTTATAAATTTGGTCATATTCAGCCACTCTGTACTATCATCTCATATAATTAAGATCCCATTTTCACCCCATTTACACAAGCAGCTTCAGTTGCCCACTGTGCTATCATCTCAGTCTGACTGAAGACAAACGCACCTAAAGCTTCTCCTTAGAGATAAACTGAGCTACACCTGATGCCACATCTTAACTTGCCTCAGACTTGGCATTGGTTTTGCATGACTCAATAAATGAGCTATTAGAGATAACAGCTATAAATGTATAATCTGATCATGTCTTCTAGATGACTAACAAATTAATCAATAGTATGCCATTTTACTGTCCCACTAAAGCCAGTGCTACAATCTCTGTTAAGGCACACGTTGTTGTGATGAAAGCACACATTTCTGTGTTCCCTCATGTATGTAAAGACTGTTATGTGGGGCTACAGATATTAGAAGCACCAATATTTTATCTTCTTGTCTCCACAGAACAGCAGATGCCACCACAACAGAAATATTACTATGGGAAATGGGTGAAGAATTACATTATCACAGAATGTTAGGGTGGGGAAGGGACCCTGACAAATCATCTAGTCCAATCCCTTTGCAGAGTAGGATCACTTATACCAGATCACACAGGGACACACACAGGCAGGTCTTGAGTAACTCCAGAGAGGGAGGAATGCTGAAGAGCCTGCTTTCTAGAAGCTCATGACAGTGTAGATCTAGACTTAAACTTTTAGTTTACATGTTGCAAGCATTAAACGGACTTGGGAAAGCTTCTGCCATCTGTGGCTCACTCCGAAAAAGTGCTCAAGGTAGAAAAGCCTAATGAGGTGTAAATCTCACCTGTGTGTTTTACATCCTTCTCAAGCTGCATCATCTGCCTTCACATCTAACCCAAGATCTTCCATACAGACTCTACAAGGCTGGTTTACACTTCAAGTTTTTTCCACAGTACCAGCTTTTTTTTTTTTAAATATATAATCTACCTTTCATATTTTTGACTATGAAGCTTTAGAGACTTGAAGCCTGTGCTTGACTAAGGGTCAAAGCTTGATTTTCATTTACTCTGTGCTGATGTCTAAGAGATACTGGTGCTAGATTCATAGAAATATGTGGCAATCTCACATGGAAAAATCATTATGTAGCTCTCCAACTTACATTAAAATATCACATTTTCTGGTGAATGGTAACAACAGAGCAGACTTCCCAATTACCTTACTCCAAAGTAAATGCAAATAAGGCATTGAGGGAAGGAAGGAAGGATGGATATTGTGATTCTTGTATTTCAGTGTGGGGTCACAGCTGTGCCAAGCTTACCTGCTTCTACTTAAACCCCAATTATCTAGTAAAGCTGAAATAGCTGCAAATAGGACCATCACTATACTCTGGAATCACACAAGTTTCTCCTTTTTCCATGATGTAGTATATTCTTAGCTTCTTTCCTAAAGCTTGAATAAAGCCAAGCATTTTTTTTCCATGCTTTTTTCTTGGAATTTCCATATGTTGTTTGTATTTAGGAAATCCTTTCATCAACAGCAAACAAAAAATACTCTCCTCACACGGCTGCCATTCCAAAGGTCACCAAAAAAAAATCATTTTTTAAAGCTGCCTTTTCTAAGATACATACAATGACTCTGTAATTTCAGCCTCCATTTTCATAAAGCAAGCTTCTGGTTCCTGTGGTGGGCTTGAATTATTCTCATTTCACTACATATATTTGTTTCCTTTAGTATCCCAGGCCTGTCTTAAACCCCACAACTTTCACATTAGCCTTCAAATGCTCTACAGAAACATAAATGGCAATCTATTTAAAGAACTGTTTTTCTAGCACCAGAGAGCAGCAATTTAACTTTGGATAGAATGCAAAGTCAGTGAAAGAAGTGTTTGGATGATAAATCAAGACCAATAATGACGTTCCACAATCTTTCCTATTTACACTGGATAAAAAGAGGGCCCTGGACACTGACCAAGCAAATGTAAAAAGAGTTCTTTTTCTCTAGCAACAAGCTTCCTACAGACTTTCCAAGCCTCCCGCCCTCCTTATTGAATCATTCATCCTGAATGATGTGGTACCTGTTGGCTTTTCCCCCCCACCCACCCTCTCTGCTTCTCATCTTTTAGGGCAAACTCCTTTAAGAAAAACACTCCACCCATAGCTGCTATTCTTCACTCCTTTTCTGCTGAAGTTTCAGTGTCTTCCTTGCTTGGGCAGCAAGAACAAAAGCTGCTGAATTCCTCTGTATATTGCAGTTTGGCTTCCTATAAATCAGGCCTGTGACTAACATCAATTTCTGATATTGCTGGGTTTAGCCAAGCCTCAAGAATATTTTCAAGTCTACCACTGTACCCATTCAGCACTCTGCTTTCCCTGTCCAAAGCTTGAGCATTCTCTCCCACACAAATGTTCTGGGATGGCAGATATGCACCTTCTTTGCCTAGGTGACTTCCATGCCTTGCTGCTAAGGCTCAACTGCCTGGATCTCTGTTTTCCGTCAGCAGGTTTTGGTTGTTCTCCCTCCTCTTCAGCAAAGTTACAGAATGCACAATTTCAGAAGAGCAGATGCAGGAAAAGTCAGTAAGAAATGCCATCTTACTCGTGCAAGATGAACAAAGGAGGTCTCCACAGAGGCTCAGGGGGCTGGGCTGATGGGATGCAACAAGGATTGCAGACACATGTGGTGCTGGGGGAGACGCACAGAGGCATTTTGTAGGTTCTCACATGGTCTGATATTTCTCATCTTCTTATTCTCCCAAACTCAACTTTCCATCCAAACACAGAACTGACTTATTTCCTAGCTTCATTCCCAACTCTCAGTAATTACGTATGTGTATTTATGCTTGGGATAATTTTCACTTGGAGCTTCTTGCCAGATTTCATTTCGGGTAAACACCTTTGAGTACCTGAAGCTAAATCTGTTAAGTATAATATTCCTTGCTCCTCTCTCTTTTCCTGGAGCGCTTCCACGTGCACTTACACAGCTGCTATACTCCACTTAACTGATGACTGATGTTTTTCATATCCATGTATGCTTTTCCTCAATAGCTGTTGTCCAGCTCTAACTTCCTATTCCTACATAGCAGTAACACTTCAGCAGCTGCTTTCGCATTACACCTGGATATTTTATATCTGTACTTTACAGTGATCCTAGAGCAGCTACTTACAACACATATTGTCTCATTTCAGATTAAGAGAGTTCCTGTAAAGAAAAGAAATACATTTGTTCAAATTTTGGACATCTCTCCTAAACTTATTGGACAGGCATTCTTGTTTCAATAAGAATCTTCTCTTCCACCATTATGCAGCCCTACATTATGCTCCAGGATCTGTAGGTACCTAAAATACTGAGTAACAGTACAGAATTCAGTAATTATAAGGCATATTCAGTACTTCTCTTTGGGCTGTTTGTTCTTTTTTTTTTTTTCCTCCTCCTTCTTTAATTATTCATCTCTATGGAAAACTTCTAATAGTCACAAATTCACTATAAAATCAAGAGATTTCATCTGGAAAGAGTCTTCTCAGGGGAACACCAAATCCCTGCCATTCTTGGGTTTTTAAACTCATTAACCTCCTTACAACTGTTATCAGGAGACTTTCAACACTTAAATAACCCAACAGCTAACACTTCCAAAAGCTGGAATGTCACTGCAAATGGCTTTGGACCTGGAGTGCTGGAAAACTGCCAGTTCTGGACAAGGACTGACTGAGTTTACATAGAATTCTTGGACTGGATTCTCAATCCCCATATTTGGATTTCAGGCTTCGACACTGACCTATTTGTATCTCTAATAGTAATACATTATGCAGTTAAGAATTTCATACTAATGTAAGAATGTCACCTGACATGGGCTTCAGTATGAACTGGGAGTTCTCAGAATATCACAGAATGATGTTTATGTTCTAATCAGACAACAATTATTAAGTGCAAGTTCAAATTTTTCTTTCAAATACTTGCTAAGTGCATTATAAAAAAACACAAACACCACAACACCATCACCACTTCTGAACCTACGGAGTGCTACTTACCTTCAGGAATGAGGAATTACCCTAGCAATTTCTACCACCTTCAGTTCTGAGGAAAGACCTTCAGTTAGTCAGCTCAACACAGCTGTAGGACTGCTTCTGCAGAACTCCTTTACTGAAGCCTGCATCAACTTGAACTTCAACTCAAAACTGCTGGGAAAATTATCAGCATGAGACTTCATGAGTTGTCCTGACACTTGGGTATCAAGACATCTTGTAAAACAGACTTCAGTAATGACTGAGTAATGAGGAACTCTAAAAATCTTTAGACAAAGAAATATACAGACTGCCAAGAAAGTTGCACCCAAAACTAGACAGATCTCTATCATCACACCCCAGAGCCCTGCAGCCAGACATCACCTTATTCCAATTCCTGTACGATGCACGCACTACCTGGAACTCACCACTTACCCCCAGGGTACCAACACCATTAGGAGAACACCAAAAGAGCCTGGACACAAATATGTGCTGGTACTAAGTAGCATACTGTAATGTATTACTTAGAGTACGCCCCAGCTTTGGATTATTTTGAATGAGTATCACCCCAAGACAGCCTATTCGAAGTTATCTGTGCAAAGTCACAAACGGCTTTCTTAGCAAAAGGAACAGAGCACAGGGTAATGAGAGGAAAAGCAGGGGTAACAGAGTTGATATATGGTGGCACAAATAGTGAGGATTTTAAATCTGTGGTGATATATAGATTTCATTGCAAAATTACTCAAACAGCAAAGTGTTTAGCACTACAACAGAAATGAAACTAGGGAGAACAAGAACACTATTTTTTGCTATGGCATCTCTCGATGCACTGTACCACAGTACTGTAGTCCTGAAGGATAAAATTCAACTAAAAAGAAATACTAAATCTACATTAACAGAGCCCTCTGAATGGCATCAGCTGTACATTCACCAGCTAGAGTGTAAATGCCACACGAAGATACTATCTCAGAGAGCACTAGACTCTGGTGACTAAAATGGCAGTAAGTATCCAAGGAAAGTCACTCCAGATAACACTATCAAAAGTTCACCTTTTCAGTAGCGTTTGACTGTGTGGATACTTTCCAAAATTTCACTCTGGACTGACAGAAACGGCAGTTTCCCAGAAGCACTTACACAGTACATACTTATAAAGTATCATTAGTGGGCTGTGATCAAAAAAATATACTCTAGCTTTTCTTCCATGCAACCACATGTAGAAGTTTTAAGAGATGGCTTATTTCAAATGACCAAAACCTATTTGATGCTAACTTCTGAAACCTATTTCTACCAGTAACTGCATTAAGACATGCTGCTACTATCAGTGTGTAAAATTCTTTTAAGAACTTGGTTATCCTCAATTTTTTTTTTAACCAGGAAAGGATAAAGCAGAAAACTTCTGTTTTAAACATTATCTGGTCACCGAGGTAAGCACCTACACACACCGCATGCTTTACTTCTTAAATTCTATAGTAACAGAGGTTCATCCAAGCAGGGGAAAAGAATCACAGTGTACAGCACTAAGGTAATCAGAAAACCATCTGGATAAATTCAAACAGTTAAGATATCATTTCTCAAAGAAACTGAGCACTCACAGCTCCAGCTTAAGTCAGACTAAAAACATCTTGCTACCTTCAGAAGCCAAAGACTTCAGGGCTTCTGCTTATTTCTGCTACACTGATCAACCAGTTCCAACTTGGAAGCCACTTTCCTAGACTAAATCTAGATCAGCACAGACAAAGATGCTCAGTGAAGTACTCATGAGAAGGCAAGAGAGAAAAAAGTGAGACATGCTACTTTCTGGTGGACCAAAACACCCTAAGGGCACTTATTTTTAAATTAAGACTGCTATATTCTGATGTTTTAATCTACCACACATTTTTCTACTCATCTGACAAACCATGGAGTACCCAAGTTTCTGCAAATAACTATTTCAGACTTCTCTCTGCAGAGCAGCACAGCCTGGGGTGTCATCCCTCTATTTCCCACACAGACATACAGAAGGTTTGGTGCTCTTTCTGTAACTCCTGGTAATTAACCTTGCCAAAACTCTGCCACTAGCCAGGCACTACGAACTGGAACTGACTGCCCTAAGAGACTGTGGTGTCTCCTACGGAGAGATTCAATTTCAGTCGCACATGTTCCTGTGCAAGCTGCTCTGAGGTAGTAAACCTGCTTAACAAAGGGAGTTGCACAAGAGATGATATCCAGAGGTCTTGTCCAATCCCTACCCTTTTGTCCGTCTGTGATTCTATTATGACACTCAATACAGAAACAGGCTTTCATGTTCTAATGTCACCACTCAGGAAAAAAAAAAACAGTAACCTGCAAACATGGAGTGATAGTCTCTAGGTAGATTGCCACATGTACCTCACTCTGCGTTGACAGCATCACCTTCAGATATGAAATAAAACACAATTCAGGAGTTAAATCCATAAACACTGCCTTGAAAATTTAAGTGACCGCTGCAATACAACAGTAAGCACTGATCAAAAACAGTGTAGGAACAGCCTAGAAAAATCATGAATGTAGCAAGCACTTAAAAAAAATTACATAACATTCAACATTTTCTTTTCACTGTCTTCTCAGACAGAGCCATACCTTAACCAGGGAAACATGCAAAGAATACAACTGGTCAGAGAGCATAGACGTTTTACATAGCCTTTAAAGACAAATCAATTAACACTCCCCCAAAGCTACAAAGACCTGTAAAGACTTACCAAAGTAAGATTTATGGAAGAATACTCTGAATCAATCTTAGGTCTTAACTTTGTAATATGAAATTAAAACAAACATTTAAAAGCCAAATATTGATCTCCTATCAAAGTCAAACAAACAAACCAACCACCCCACACTTCAATAGCCTCCTTTCATTTCCCTAAGTTAAAAAAAAAACACAAACCACCAGTTAAAATGACAGTTCTGTAACTACTCTCTGGAAACTATACTCTGAAAACTATTTAACAAAAATGGATTCAATCCTCTCCAGTATGAAAAGATGATCAACATCTATACAGTCTTACAAACCACCTAGAATCTTCCATTTCAGAGCTGGAAATTCAAATGAGACAAATGAGGTAAGTGCCTTCCAAGCTTCACATGAAATACTCTCCTTGCAGTTTGTTTTGTTGGCTAGGATTGTTTCAACTACAAAAAACTGAAGTGAGAGGTGGGTAGCAAGAAACAAAAGCAGAGAGAATAGCATTTGACTTACAGGCTGGTAATGAGATCAATTGTTTTTGTTAAGCTGGATAAAATTTTAGCTACTAAGCTCCTAAGTTCACAGAAAGCTCTATGGTCTACTTTCTCCACTTGTTGTAAAGTCATGCCAGAAGGGTCAGGCACCTGCTCTGCCCAGATGAAATGCATCTCTTCAGAAATGATGCATTAGAAGTCCTCTATCAGCCATTGGCTCCATAACATAGGCAACGACACAGAAATCATCCCAAACTGGTGCCACAATAAAAGGGGAATGTGTGCTAAGGAGCCCTGCCAAACTACAAACCCTGCACTGCAAACAGATACTGCCCTTTAATCTCTTTGAGGCCATTTCTGTTCTAATCTAATTCACTTCTTCCCAGCATTTATACTGCTTACCTTTTGCATGCCTTCCAAAGTGGTAATACAATTCAATTTTTACAGTCATTTTTACATTCTTATTCCCACTGATGCAATGACTGCATTGGAAGAATTGCAGAGAACTTCAAGAG
Organism: Pogoniulus pusillus; assembly: GCF_015220805.1. Classification (NCBI taxonomy): domain Eukaryota; kingdom Metazoa; phylum Chordata; class Aves; order Piciformes; family Lybiidae; genus Pogoniulus; species Pogoniulus pusillus. The sequence continues at coordinate 45,852,288 of NC_087269.1, read as the reverse complement.
CAAGGGAACTCTGGCAACAAAAATGACTGTGTAGTGATTTTTGTATTCTTCTTACATAAATACAAATCTGGGAGCAAAACCTAGCAGGCAGGAGACTTTTCCTGATTTTTCCCTTGGATAATAGCTTTTCAAGCTTTAAAAAGGTATTTTCCTGAAATACGACTCTTTTGTTTTGTTTCAATGTCAACATATATTTGCTTTCAAACAAACCCACACAGGGGATTTTATGTTGTTTATAGGTTAGGTGAAATGCATTTTTCTTATTAATAATGCTTTTCAGCAATACAACAGGAACAAGCATTTCAAACTATTACATTAATCCTTTCGCCTTAAAAGCAACACTATATAAAAAGCAAACAGCCTAACACCAAGATTAGTCTTATGCTTGTGATGTGTCACAAGCAACATTAAGGGTTATATAATGCAATATATGTTTATTCTGGCTCAAGTTCTTTCACCTGCTCTCCGTGGCATTGCTTGCACTACTACATGAGTCTATGTTAGATGAACTGATTTACCCCATATCATAGGCTTTCAAAGAAGTAAAGTACTAACCAGAATTGTTTCTTTCCTAGCTTGGATACCAATCTAGACAGAGAGACAATTTTCCTTTAATAACTGAATACAATATTCACAAATGAGCATCTGGGGAGAAGACATGTTCATTAAAGCAGCTAAAAATAGTACTACCAACAAGCAGATCTTGAACTGGAAACCTCCCTAGATTCTAAAATTAACCTTATTCTTTAAGTCCAGTGTGGATATGGTTTGGTTTGTTTCTAATAGCAATGCAGTGAGCACATTCAAAGTGCCTGCATATAGATTAAGTGAATACCACATACCAAATACTGAGCCAGACAGATTCCCTCCTGGTCATCAGTCTTCATTCCCTCCATTTTGTTAGTTTTCTATTCTTAGAAATTCACCAACACACTACAACTAAAATGTCTTTTTACCCAAAATAAAGATTGCTATTCCTTTCATACTCTGCTTGTCTGGAAAAAAAAAAAGGCACAACCAAAGTCAAAGCACCACCACAAAAACAAACCAGTTCTCATTAAGGGAACTTAATATGGTACAGTAAGTTTCAACCACCTGTAGCTCCTTAAAAAGAGCAACTCAGCATCCCTTTATAAATCTAGAAAATGGGGCCAGTGGATGTACACTACCAAAACCCATCTGTTTGATGGGTTGATCACTGGGTTGCTTTCACAGAATCACAGAACATTACAAGCCAGAAGGGACCTTCACAGATCAAGTCCAACCCCTGCCAAGCAGGATCACCTAGAGTAGCCTGCACAGGAATGCATGCAAGACGGTTATGAAAGTCTCCAGAGAAGCAGACTCCACAACCTCTCTGGGCAGCCTGTTCCAGGGCTCTTTCACCCTCACTGTAAACAAGTTTCACAGAACGTCAGGGGCTGGAAGGGACCAACTCCACCACCAAAGCAGGTTTCTCCTCATGTTGATGTGAAACCTGTGTTCCAGTTGGTAGCCTTTGCTCCTTATCGCTGCAGACCACTGAAAAGAGATTGGCCCCATCCACTCGACACCCACTCCTCAGATATTTGTACATATTGACGAGATCTCTTCTGTGGAGTGGGGAAAATCCTGCCCATCTCCTGGCTTTCTCCTCACTACCTGCTTTCAGATCATATCACATATGAGGCAGAGGATCACCCTCCTCTTTCAAGTTGGTAACAAGCTCGGCATAGCTATTCCTGCAGCTCTATGACCTCTGAATACCACAATGTAGAGTTCAGATTGACCTAGCATCTTATAAAGTCTATTTCTGACTTTACAGTGCTCCTTGTGGAGAGTGGAATATTCAAAAAAACACTATCCTAGAGCCCTATTAATGACTACTTCCCACTTGCAGAAACACACCGAAAACCACAAGCCTTTCAGCCCTTGAAATGGAATTTAAATGGCACACGTGCATTGACACAAAGAGGAACGAATGTTCTCTCAAACATACCAATAACAACCAGCTTAAAATGAGTGCTGCCACCTCTCTGAAGCCTGTCTCCATAAAAGATGCACTACATCTCTCCTGATGTTAAAATATTCTCCTAAGTTTTTAGCTCCAAGTGTCACAGAAATGGACAAGAATATCCAAGTTTACCTTCAGAGGTCTGGTGACATGTTTAAAGAGTGTTAGCTCACGACTACATAACCCAAACAGAAACTTGAGGCCAGCAGACAAATAGCAACAACTTGTAAATAAATCCTGAAGAAACTAGTGATTTGTTTTTAAAACACTTTACATCACCACAGCATTTTCTACAGGACCTGCACTGAATTGAACCACTCTTTTAAAATTCCTGAAAGTATCTTTTGTTAACATTAGAATGATCTAATCCTTAACCATTATTTATTAGAAATTAACCCAAACAAACCAAAATAAGATGATCATGTGCATTCAGGCATCCAGGAACCAACATCAATTTAATTACAGGAGTGAAGTACCCTCTATTTTCACCGATATAAATGACTAAAGCCTCACTATGGTGTTAAGATGTGATTTGTTCTGAGACCAAGTGATGGCATTTCCATCAGCTCTTGGAGCACATCCTCACTCACCTAGAACTGTTAGAGCCAGCAACTCTAAAAATCTCAGGCATTATATTTTTCTGTAGGAGTTACACAATAGCTTACACTAAGAGACTATTTAAAATCCAAAGTGTATTTTACAAACCAACAGAAACTACAGCCTTACACTCACTGCTGAAAACAAGCCATTCCCAGGACCAAAGCTATTTGTCCCAAGGAAAAAAAACACAATCCCATCTCAGAAACAGTTACAAAACTTCAATAGTTTTTTTTTTTTTAAAGCCAGCATTTAAAATTCCTCCTCTACTTCTTGTTCATAAACAATCACCTGAATCTCTCCTAGAACTTTTAACTGTAACTGAAGCTACCACTACCTTTGACTACCCTTCTAATAAATGTTTGGAAAATAAAGGCTCCAGAGTTCTCAGTGACAGCAAAAGCACCCTGAAAAGTCTCAGTTTCAACCTCTTACCACCTGTTGTTTCAGACTAGATCAAACAGGCAACTGCTTCAAACAACCTGTCTCAAACCCATTTTCCTCTCCCTTTTAGCCAGCACCTATGGATAATGCCTTCACCCACACAGACTCCATACGCTTGCCAAAACTCTCAGAAAAATCAACTGAGAAAAAAAAAATAGTAATAGTTTTGGTACTGTCATTCTGAAATTAATCAATAGCTCTGTGACAAACCAACATCCATGACATTTTAAGGCAATAAGATGTCATCCAAAGCCACAGACTTACCTCCATCTTCAGCGTTCTGGTTCTCTGACCCAGCCCCAGCAGCCAGCCTGAAGCAGCTCACCAGGGCCAGCACAGCTGAGGCAAATTGAAAGCCAATGAGCACAAGTGTAAACCATCCCAAATCATCACCGATTCTGAAAGTTAACTCCTTATTTGGCACTGCAATTTTTCATGCCTAAGCACCTGTTTTCTGCAGGTGTTGACCAAGGTTCCCCACACTGAGCTAAACAACAGTGAGCTTTCTTTTTAAAATACACATAACAAGCATAATGTCTTCAACTGGAAAGCAGAAAAACCAAATACTTTGTCCCTTCAACTCACATATCCTTTAGCTGGCAGCTCAAAAAACACCAAGGTTTTCCTATAGAACCTATCATTTCACTTACCATTACAACTTTATCACACATTCCAGCAAAGCAGCTATCATTATTCTAGCAAGTATCAAGACTGTGCTAGTTTGAAGCTAGGTAGAATATTTTGGTGAGAAGAACTAGATTACAGGCTGTGAAAGAAAAACAGTGGTGATGTCTACTTCACTCACAGGCTTACTGAGACACACAAGAAGAAGAATCAAAACATAGATAAGGCACTACGGCTGCTAGGGAGCTCCAAGCTGCATCTCTCTCCAATCTCTCTGCCGTCTTTCTGATTAATCCACTTTGCTTCCTAACCCCCTGGCCGAACCTCCATTCTTCCTTGGGACTGGGGTAAGGTTGAGAAAGAAGGGGGGAGAAGGTGGAAGGGTGGTTGGGAGCCCCTCCTGGGGACTCAGGTTTCTGGGAGGGGAGTTGTGTTTCTGTAGTGCCTTTTACCTTGTCTATTTCTGTCTATAACTGTATATACTGTAACTATCTGCTTGTATATTCTGCTAAGCTGTAAATAATAAGCTTCATTCAATTTCCAGAGCTGGCTGAGTCTAGTCTGTGTGATTTCCAAAGTGGGGGGAGTGGGGGGGGTGGGGGGGGGGGGTGGGCAGGGAACACCCAAGCCATCACACAGGACTGTGAAGATTTTTGCATTTTCTTCTCTCAGGGACAACAGATCTGTAAAATGAAACCTGCTCTTCTGAACTCATGAAAAGACAGCACCATAACTTAGACATTTAAAGCAGAGTCAGAGAAAGAAAATCAGCATTTAGACAAGAAAAATTCTGTATGGCCTTAAACTAAAAGCAGGACCCTTTCTCAGTCAGAGACATCATTCCTGAAGCATATAATCCACACCTCCCTAGAAAAGGCACAGCATAACAAAGTGACACAACCTGTGTGCTAAAGACAGCAGAGAAATAGCATTACCACAGAGAACAAAAGGAAAAAGTATGCATTATAGCTGAAAGCAAAATAATGTAAACATAAAACCAGTAGGCTACTCCTTCTGAGGCTGAAAGAATCAGAAGGCTTTCAAAATAAATGGGAATAGAAGAAAACTAATATGAAAAGACAGAAAAACTTCACACATAACAAATCCATTTATCAGAAGCATATAATCAAAGTATTAAAACTCTCCCTCGTGTGAAAAGATGTTTGCATCACATGTAGACAGACACTGCAATATTTTCTTCCCAGTTGTGTTCTTCTGATTACAAGGAAAAAATAAGGTGCTTTCCTCCAGCCCTTACAACCCAAGGCTTTATCAGCTGCCTTACAAAACAATATTTACAGCATAACATAGAAAATGCGAGAACATCACCCATCTGCCTGTTGATCAGCAAACTCCCTTTCAAAAGAAGCCCTGTTAAACCACCCACAGCCAAAGGATTTACCACATAGGGAAGCATCTGACATGCTCTGTATCAGCTACAACACCCATTACAGATCAAAGAAGCTAGTAACCTGTTTCAAGTGATCTCTAACCAGCAGACTTACCCATGCACAAGCACAACGCGACTGACTTTAATGGAGCTCGTACTAGAAACATCTACAAGGTACTTGAACAAATGTCAGAGGTCAGGGCAGGGCGGGCCCCTAAACGAGCCACAGGTGTTCTCTATTGACCTTCCCCAAGGGAAGAGAAAGGCAGTAAGGGAGAAACACTTTTGAAGTGGAAAACTACTGTCATGAAAATAATGATAATTAAACACATACAAACCCTCTATTGAACCTAACTCCTCTGACAGCAATTACCATTACTAGTGATGCTGTGGGCAGGTACCAGGGAAGCCCCAGACTGAATTTGGCAGCAGATGAGAACTGGATTCAGAAACTCATGGATCAGGATTGAAGGCAGAAAAGGCAGAGCAGTCTCTGGATGCTGATCATTGAAGAAAAGAGTTTAACCCTTCTGATTTCTTAACTTTATACTGACAAATATGCAATGGAATACCTTGTTGGGCAGTTTAGGGACACCTGAACTCTACCCTCCTGCCTCCTGGTGCAGCCTTTTACTTTCTGCACCCTCAGTGTAATACAAAGATTCAGTGGTGAATTTGGTCTGTACAGCAATCTTTAGTACTAGCTAGAAACATCAAGCATTGTCACTTACAGAAGCAGACACTGTCTGTGAAAAAATGCCATTAACTACAGAAAGTGCAGTTAATCAGCAAAGACTGAGCTGAAATGTAAAATCACTGAACAGACTTAGTTCTGCCCTAACGCAAATCAGGACAACACAGAATAAATCTGATATATTTCACTCTATTTTTGTAACGTTAAGGTCACCCTAAAATTATTTAGGGTTTTGTTTTTTTCAATACTTATCTGCAATAATGATTCCACTAGATTTGAAATATGAAATTAATACAACACTAACAGTGCTAGTCTCATTAATAATAGACAATTTAAAGTGAGCCAGCTTTTTAGTTTAACAAATAAAGGCTAAACCCTTACATAAAACTGCAAAAGTTATCATGAGAAATGAATTAACTGTAACAAGAAAGAAAATGCCAAATAGTTAGCATTTGCTTGGACAAAGGGGAGCAAAACTCTGTTACAAATTTATTCCTCAGTATATAAAAAGCAATACAAATATAACACAGTAGAGTCCTATCTTAACAATTATAGTGACAAGCCACTCAAAATTCTGGCTGTTATGCCACAATTGTTGATGATCATAGAATCACAGAATCAAGCAGGTTGGAAGAGACCTCCAAGATCATCCAGTCCAACCTAGCACCCAGCCCTAGTCATCTAGACCATGGCACTAAATGCCTCATCCAGGCTTTTATTGAAGACATCCAGGGACAGTGACTCCACCACCTCCCTGGGCAGCCCATTCCAATGCCAATCACTCTGTGAAGAACTTCCTCCTAACATCCAGCCTATTTCCCAGCTCTTCTGGCCTGGTGATAAGACTTGGTGGGCTTTTCTCTACTCCATACAGATATGATATGTAAATTACGTAGTGAAGCTAATGGCATGCAGAAGGACTTGCAGGACTTGGGGCTGCAGCTGCATGTGTCTCTGTCCTGCAGGTGATGCAGGGGGCCAGGGACCTTAGCCAGTACCACTAACTGTGCACGTACTGCAGTTCTAAAAAAAGAGCCAATATTTACTGTTGCACACCAACTTGCAGCAGAGGTGCCACGATAGTATATTATCAGCAGTTCTCAAATTCTCATTTCTAAGGGACGCTGGCAGAACGTTTCAGTCCTGACCAGAATGGAAACATACCTCCTAAGATTTTTAAATATTATGCTTCTAATGTTGAAATCTCTGACAAAATGGCCACAAGCCAAACAAATACACCTTCCTGCAATAAAAGAAAAAAGCTTTTAAAAGCTTAAAATGTCAACATAAGACTCAGTCTATTAAGACGCCTGATTCATCTAGAACACTGTGAACATTTAGGCCTGGCTCCAAAACCATTAAAGTTCTCAGGACTGCCTCCCTCTACTTCAACAGGCTTCAGATAATGCTCACCATTTCTGTAACTCTCAAACAAATACATGTAATATATCATCTCAAAGCAAACTGAACTCAACACATTTCAGTGGCAGCACATTTATTTAAACAAAGCCGTGCATACTATAAATGGAAATGAAGCGTTCCTCTCAAAGATGCAAACCCCATGTGTTCTCAGGCTATAAATACCACTGTGATTCCAAATGGGCCCTTCCTGACCAGTTCATCTCCAACAGGCTTGGAAGATCAGTATCTTTCTTTCCTATTTATTCATCCAGCCATATGAGTGGTGGAAGTGCTAACTTCTGCTGCATTTCCATCTTCTGTTGCTACCCAAGGTGAGCCACGTGCTGCAAAGTGCTCACACTTACAAACCATGAGGTCCAATCTGCAACTTGTGTGCTAAGCCCTGTGTAAAACTGGCATAAATGCCAGTCTAGTCTCCTGATCTAATCAAGCCTTGAACTCACTTGGCAGACTGGAAGACTTCGGCACTGCAGCCCCATAAGGAAGGTCAAGAAGTTGGTTGGACTTCACGATCCTTATGGGTCACTTCAACTTGAGATATTCTGATTCTAAACTTTCAATGTAGCGCCACATGAACTCATTCTAGAATCACAGTATTTTATATAGTCCTTCTCCTTTTGTCACTGAAATGATATGTGGGGGAGAAAAATATTCTTTAACCATTAACACCCACGCATAATGTTTCAGCAATCTTTCCCTTAGAAAAACTCCGCAAGCAGTACTCACTGTGTCCTTCTCAGACTTCTGATAATTCAGTAACTTTCATACATGTCAAACAGATAATGTTATGCAGCATGACTTGGTATGTCTAATAGAACCAGAAGGATACCCCACTCTCTCATCTCACCAGGCTCACTCAAACTGCTGCTGTACAATCTCGTACTACAGAATGTCCCACTGGTGCTGAATGAGCCCAGGCTGACCTTGTCAAGGCATTATTACTGTTGTGGAGTCTGAGCTGTGTTGCACACAATAGCAGTGCCAGTCTCTGATGAACACTGACCAGTGCTCTCTATTTTCTCTGCTGACTAGAGATTACTGCTGCTTTTTCAGATTTGTCCCAGGAAGGGCACTCCATGACTAAAATTCCCAATCCACTTTCTCGCAGTAGTCCAGGACAGACATGTACCATCATTGTTTTGTTCTTAATTTTACTCCTTAGGTTCTGCCCCGTGGAGATTGTTCTTAGGACTAGCACTCTCCACGTTTTCAGTGTTTCTATATCTGCACCTGCAAACTGTCCTCATTCTGCATGCAGAAATTCCGCCACAACAAAACTGCGTACGTAGATCACCGTCACTTAAAAGCTTTTTGTTCTGTATTACTGAGCTAACATGGGAAAAGATGTGAAAATTAATGTTTTCCAGCCAGCATTTTCAGCTTTGCAAACACGTAAGACTTGCAAATTCTGAGTGTAGATTTTCTCCTTAAATGTACATTGCAAAGCCTTGAAAATAAATATGACACTGCATCAAAATAACGCTCTGGTAGAGACTGCTTGGATTACAGCTTAAATCCTTGTCCTTACATTTTCTTTCTTCTGTATGCATAACCAATTTTAGCATGTAAAATGTGAAATCCTTTCTGAGCTCCAGAGACCTAAAGGTGTCTTCTCAGCACACATCTCTCCATACCAGTACCTTTTTTCAGTTCTAAAAAACCCATCTGCAAAGACTTTTTCTTCAGTCCTTGACCACTCCACTATGTCCATCTCTCAACTGGCAACCTGTCTGATGGGACACTCTCGGAGTAATTACGTACAGACCACCTGATAGCCATGAGACAGGAACAATTCAGCGCCTTCAGCCAGGCTGTGCATGTGACTAATGAGCAAAATGCATTACAGTCTGCTGCTAATCCCATGAGCCCTGCAGTTGTTCATGTGCCTCTGCTCAGTACATCTTCAAGAGTCAAGGTGAGGTTTCCATTACTAAAGGGATCTCCTGCATTTTGTGCCCACATGCACTCATACTTTCCTCAAGCTGTATTTTGAGAGTATTGCCTTGTTTTGAGCTTGTTTCTTTAATTTCACTTGGAGAGGATGTTTATGCAGGTACTGCTAGGAAATTGACAAACCTAGCACTGTGACAGCCAGTTTAGTACAAACAATTTTTTAGGGGAAACTTACATTTTTTTCACTTCCAATTTTTCTCAGGCCTTAAAGGTCTGGATGAGAAATCTTACCTTTGCAAAGAAGACTTCTGCAAATACTGTACCTCCAGAGAAAAAAATTCCCTGCATAACAAATGGGAATGTTGATTGGTTTCTGCTGACCAAACCTAGCGCTGTGTTCTTTATTAAACTTCCCAAATACATAGACCAATGTAAAAGAAGACAACTGTGGCTTGTCATTTCAGGCTAGCAACATCATTTAATTTCGTATGTGTGCATAGTCCTGGGTTGTGGAGAGGAAAAGCTCTTCACAACACTGAAATCAAGTGAACTATAGCATAGCAATAAAGATTACACTTTAGCTGATGAGCCTTGAAGGCATAAGGCACTTAAAGGGTGCCACTCTTTAGGGAAGCAAGAAGCAATGACACAGGGTCCAGAATCACATTCTTCCAAAGGACACAAAATTCACTTCATTCTGTACTGGACAGGAGCCATCTGGGGCCCAAACTTTTGCTCTCTTAGTCCACTGCTCCTGCCTACTAGTTAGAAATTCCTTTAAAGCAGCATAGGCATATCACAGTACCAGATAATGTGAGTGGAAAATGCCTTTCAGACACATAAGAAAGGGAATAGAAAATTGACATAAGCAAAAGAACTACAGATTGTGCAATACCCATTTAGTTACTCTGTACCATGCACTTCACCATTCATATTTATTTTATTTTTCTGTTACATCCAGGCACAAACCTAACTTATGGCATCAGAGTCCAGCCCACTGAATTTCAGTCACACAGCCTACTCCTCATGAAATACGAGGAATGAGTTGGTCAAAGGACAAAGAAAAAGTGCAGTTCTTTGACAACATCTAAGCACTCCTCCAAATGTGGACACTGAGGAGAAAACTAGTGTTTGCTAGGTTACTGCAATGTGATTATAAATACTTTGGAAAAAAATATATCTGAAATTATATTCCATATTAAGTAAACGAATATAAAGACTTCAACTGTAATGATTCACTGGAAAGAAACTGAAAACACAGGTCAAGATTTACAATTTTCTTCTTGACAGATCTTTTTATATGTTAACTTGCAATGCAAGCATGGAGCATAAACCCCTTAAAACGTCAGCAATCATCTTTAGCACATGATTAATATTTATATTCTATTCAGATATGACATAAAATGGCAACATTTACTGTTCTGCTCCCCAAAGTTTTTACATTCTCAACTCACATTATCTTGCCTTTATCTCCAAGAAAAAGAAAAGACCAACCCAAGGTAACATTTCATACTGCAAAGTGTTAAACTGTTTATATCATGCCTTACAACTCCAACCTTAAATTCAATGTCTTAAGGAGGGAAAAGAAAAAAACAAACCAACAAACACAAAAACCCACAGTCTAAATCCCTCTATGCAGCCATTTAAAAGGGTAACAGCCCCAAATCAAGTCAGCAATCACTGATGAATCTGAGGAATCCAATTAAGTGCTTAGAACATAGCAGGGGTAAAATAAAACCTTTTGCAGTTCCTTGCAATAACATATATGGACACAGGTGTTAGCACAGGAACTGAATTATTTACTAAGAAGCTACAGAGCATAGACACAGGAAAGATTTTGTTTTGCTCCCTCAACGGGACCTTTCTTCATGTAGATGGTGAGACAGTGTTGGATAACCCAACTCTGGTAGCAACCTGTAGAGCAGCAGATGAGGCAGCACCAAGAAGAAAAGGTTGTAAGAGGCAGAAAACTTCTTCAGTCCCACAGTGGGAGGAGCTACTTCTTGTAAAATTGCTTTTGCTATCAGGTCTGATATAGTTGGAATTCACATTTTTCACCCAAGTTAACGTGCAGCACAACGCAGGTGTTTGATAACAGCAAAGTTTAAGACATTTTCAGTTGTTTCTTTATTTAGCCTGTATACTCTAAACCCTATAAAGGTCTTTTGGAATAACTATTTACTACTTATACACACAAAATTCCCTTCAATTCCTTAATTTAGCATGTAAGGAATGCAGGACTAGCCCTTGAAAGTTCTTTTTCATCAGAGGTTTGAAAACCCTTACAAGCGGAACAGAACCAGTCTATAAAGAGATTTACATCTCCCCCTACCTGCAAAGTCTTTTGTCCTCTTGACCCCAGGGAACGATATTCATGGACAGGGACACTTCAGGTCTTAAATGCAAAATAAACTTAACTCTCCCAACCGGACAGGGCAGTATGCCAAATCATTCAAACTAGAAACGTTGGAAACCCTCAATGATGCCTGTCATTTAGCAAAAGTTTTAAAGGCAATCTGGACATGGCTTTTGGCCCTGGTTAAGAAGTGAATGCTCTGCTTCAACTACGTCCCAACAGGGGACTGTCAGACCACCAACACCTGCAAAGACACTGCACAAGAAGCTTGTGTACAAGTCTCTAATTTTTCATTCTCTCAAGGAAAGAAGCATGAGACGACAACTTGCAGGATTTTCTTTTTCATCATCCCTGGTAGTCCTTGCAGATTTGTCTCATGTGGGAAGGAAAATGCTAAAGACAGAAGGAACTGCATAAATCTTTAACTATCCACATATTCTTCAAGGCCACCTTTTACTGTGGCCGGAAATGGTTATTTTACTGGACACACGTTATCACAAATCCATTTGAGCTTTGTCATCATACTTGACTAGCACCTCTCTAAGAAAGTTCAGGTTTGGTCTTGAATGAAATAAAGAAATGCCTATAGAGAAGCAATACTGTGTGGTAAGCTTTCTGATGTCTGAGGCCAAATTAAAGAGCTTTTATTTATTCCTTCTCTCCAGCAACCACTTATCCCACACATAGGCCAAGTTCACTGCAACTGTTCTACTTCCACCTGCAACGAGGTTTGTTTATGCAACTGGAACTGGATGCCCACCACACTGAACCCAAACAAACAACAAACAAGTACCACAACTTCTCACACTCTTGTTTCTTGTTTGCCCTAAGCCTGAGATCTTTTGTACAGCTGGGTTACATGCTGTACAAAGTGTTTTTAGTGAAGAGAGGACCAGAAAATGGAGAAGACAGCTTACTGGATGTCAAAGCAAGCCAGCAACCCAGCAACCATATATTAAAAGGTGTATGTGTTTTTGAGGGTGTCTGTGTGCCAGGAATAACTGAAGCAGATATTATTCCATTTGTAATCCAAAAAATGTGAAAAGGAAAGGGGAGAAACTCCAGCTGCTGGTCTATTCTGGGGTCTGTCAAAATACACTTTCACAATTACAGTCTTAACACTTTCTATCCCGTTCGCCTTAAGTGAAGATCAAAGTCTGGACCCGAGAAAGTTCTTAGCGCTCTTATGTCCCGGTGTGAAAAGAGACGCTTCAACTTCAGGTACTAACTCGGCTTTTTTCCAAGTGGTAATATACGAAAATCAAAGGGGCAGAGAAGTTTCCTCAAAGATTTTGCACTTAAGCTAAAAGAATAGTGACCTAGTGTGTTACTCGCCAATGCACTAAGTACTTCTAAATTCTGCAAGGGATCTGATCAAGCACAAGTGTCAACGATTCTCAAGGACTGGAACTACCTTTTAAAATACTTACTTGAGCAGTTTACTCTTTCGGTTTCCAAAGTTTGCCATGCCACAAGAGAAGTGCGAGTTTTGATCAGCAAACACACACTTCCCGCCCCGGCACCAACTGCGGTGGAGGGAAGCGTGTTAATCAACTTCGGAACCACGCTGCCCCACCACGCCGGCGTGTGCCTCGGCAAGAGCCAGCTGACGCAGGGTGCAACTTAAACAGGGTATCCCTCTGTGGGCTGACAGGGAGAGGGGAGGGACAGGGGGACACCGTCTCAGGGCTGCACCCAACATCTGGTGGCCTTTCCAGCTACGCTCCCCCAAAATGTTGCTGCCGACAGCCTGTGACGACCCTACCACAAGAGCAGACAACACACAGCACACTGCCATCCATCAACAGTTCTACCAGCGTTTCCTCCAGAGCCGCTTCGCCCAGGTGCCCTGGTCTACGAAGCTGGGCTCCTACTACTTCTCACCACCACCACCACCGCACCAAACCACCACCGACACCAAAGGGCAAAGTGGAGGGGGAGTTACCTTGTTTTTGACTCCGCAGTGGCAGCAGACAGTCCACAGGTACTTGAGGGTCCTCCACAGCAGGATGATAAACAGTCCCCCAAAGAAAGTGACCATGGATGAGGCGAGGAAAGCCCACCACATGCGCTGTCCGCGGCTATCACAAGGCACCTCCATGGTCACCGGGATGATGAGCGCATCCATCTTGGGCACATTGACGGGGGAGGAGGACGAGTCTGTGTTGAGATTGTTGGCGTTGATATTGTTACTCATTCTAATGCCGCCGCTGCCGCCCGAGTAGGAGCCGCCGCCGCTGCCATTTGCCATAGCTAACAGCGAGCCGGGCGCGCAGGGGCTTCCGAGAGCTCCTCCCGCCGCCAGCGCCCCCAAAAAAACCCATCACCAGCCATATTGCTGCTGCTCCTGCCGCTGCTGCTCAGCACAGAAGGAAAAAATGTATTTTTTTTTTAAGAATCAAAACAAACAAACCAACCCAACAGAAAAAGAAGATGTAAAAAAGCGACGGCACAATGGCCGGGTCCCTCTTGGGAACCGACAGGCCGGCGAATTCCGAGCGTCCTCCTTGTACGGCAAAAATAGTATTTTAAAATTTAAAAATAATAGCAAGGTGGTCTCCTCCTCAGACTCCCACCCCTTCCTTCTCCCGCATACACAGCCCCCACCCCGCCCACCCCCAGGAAAAAAACCATCCGCCACCACAAACTGATGCCTCAGAGCGTCTCTCCAAGATACCCAGCGCTGCAACCCCGCTGCCGCCAGCGGGATCTCTCAGCCTCCGCCGCGGATCTTCCCCGAAGTCGTCTGTTATTATTGTTAATAGTCTTTAACTTGTTATTAGCGATACTCAGTACCCACGCACACCCCCCTTCTCCTCCTCCTCCTCCTCTTCTTCCAAGTCCAGCCCCTTCCTCTCCTCTTTTCCCCTCGGTGCCGGCAGCAGCCTCCTGTGGCTCCTAAGGATTCATGCTCCGCTGGCCCATCTGTGCGTGCGCTGCCGCTGCTGCCGCCGCCTCCTCGCCCATCCTTCAGGAGCTCCCTCCAGGGCGCAGGCTGTCGCTCAGGCTGTTGCTCCCACACGCGCAGAGGCGCCTCTGCCGCCGGCTCCCCGCCCCTCCCAAGCTGCCGCCGGGGAACGCGACGGCCCCGCAACCGCGGCCCTCTCCGCAGGGAGAGGATGCTGGGCCGGCCCGGGACGCCGCTCTGCTGTTGCCACCGAGGGTGGGGGCGCCGGCTCAGGCGGGCTCCTGGCCCCCCATGGGCAGCGCCGTTGCGGCACCGCCGCGCTCCACACCCTGCGGCGCTCGGTCCCGCTTGCGGGGCCGCTGAGGCACTAAGCGATGGCTCCGGAGGACTGCGGAGGGGTGGGCAGGGGCGGGAGGGTGGTGTCGAGGCGCCTCACAGGTGGCGGCGAGGCGGTGCCCGGCCGCGCCGGGGAGCTGCAGGTCCAACAAGTCCCTGTGGCCCAGGCGGGTCCATGGCGGCCGCCGGCGCGCAGCGCTGTCCGCAGCCGCGGTGGGGCGGGGGCGGGCGGTGTGGCGGCTGTCGTGACGCAGCGGCTAACGCACGGCGCTGCCGCGGCCCCCGCACCCGCGCGCTGCCTCGCGCTGCCCGCCTGCCCCACCGCGCGCCCACCGCGGGCCGCGGCAGCGCGAGCGCAGCCCCCGCGGGGTGGGCGGGGGGAGGCAGTGCGCGCGGCGGGCGCGGGCCGGAGGCGGCTGAGTTGCAGCAGCAGGTGCCCGGGGAGGCGAGGGCGGGAGGGGGCAGCGGGCGGGAACGGGATGTGCCGCGCTGGAAACGCCGGGAGGGAGCCGCCGTGCGGGTCTGGCCGCTGCGGGCTGGCCTGCTTTGTCTGCGACTGACCGCGGGGAATACTGCAAACGCACCGCGAATGGCTGCGCGTCCCAGGAACGTTCCTGAAATTAACCCCCAGAGATAGAAACAGCCCTTTAAAATGACCGCCGGGGAGGGCAATCCGGAAAGAACACCTGGGGAGCTGCCTGCTGTGCGCTTTTCCCATTCCCACCGCCAAGCAGGGGTGTTTGTTTGTTTGTTTGTTTGTTTGTAAAGATTCCTGTTCGCCACATGGGCTGCTCCCGCGGTTGTCGGAACAAGGTGTTACGGGATCATCCTGACGCCGTTCCAAGGGTAAAAGACAACAGCAGCCTCTCTGGGGGTGACATTTCCTTGTCTGACCTCGTCACTACCCCTGCACAGAGCCACCATTATGAAATAATAATCGCTTAACCTTTACTAGGAGTTCCTGTTGCTGCATCTGGCTGAGGTCGGCTTATCTTTGCTTTCTACTTTAGTGATGGTAATGAGATTTTATGAGTTCTCAAAAGGTTTTTATGGGGCTCTCTAATGCACACATCCACCTCCACTGTTTTGTGCAGTACACCACCAGTTGTCTAGCTGTGTGAGTTTCTCACATCTCATTCTAATCTACTCCTTCAGTCCATTCCTTTAAGGGAGGGCTTCTTTTCTCCAGAGGGGAGGAAGAAGAGGTCTCTGAATAGAAAAGAATTCAGACAGTAACATGGAGATGGGAAAATACTACATTACTGTAGTCCAGTGCACCTCAAGCAGTTCCTTCCCAGGAGGCTGTTGTAGGGGAATTAAGCAGATGACTTTTAGATGCAGAAAACAGGTTGTAAAGAAACTGCATGGCACAGCTGCCACATGTAACCCCAAATTGGGCTGCCACATCTGCTACACCCCTTCCCATGTCTTCCAAATGTTATGACAAGTTCACATCCCCCTGGACATGGGCACAGAACTTGGTCCTGACAGTCGTTTGCTCCGTGTCCCTGGGATGGTGTTTAAGGAGAACGCTTTTCACATCTGAACACATGCATACAGATCCTTTCATCCATCAGTGAACACCAGGAGAGGAACAAGCGCAGGAGCAGCATCTTCAGAAAGTGCCAGGTACTTGAAGTTCTTTCAGCTAATGGAAACCACAAGCTCTGTGCAATGAACAAGACCTGGCCAATGAACAACGGTAGCACAGCACAGCTCAGAAGCTTTTACATGGTGCAGCTTCTTCTATATTCTGGTCTGGTAGATGACAAGGTCTGAGTTTCTCAAGCCACAGATGTGGCATATGTTTCCCTTGCTGTAGTTTCAGAAGGCCTAAAAGATTTGCCAGGGAGGCTGAAATTTTAAAGTCTCTTCCTCTACTTCATGCATTCAGAAGATCTGAGCTAGCAAGTATTTATTTGACTCTATGTACTGTTGCAGCTGAGCACTGTAGACACTGGTTTCATGAGCACTTCAAATGCAAACAGGACCACTAGCCATCCCTATAATACTGTACTCATGAATACAAAGGATGGTCCTAAACAAAAACACAGACTGAACCAAAGCAAATATACCACAGGGTATAGGGTGTACGTTAAAAATAACATCATTTGAATGCATTTGTGCATTTTCACACAGATTTGAACAGGGATGGGAGACTTATTATGATCACTTGTACAACACTGATTTTAAATCCTGCTGCTCAAAAAGCAACAAACACATACACTGAGAGGTCTTGTTTATAAATGTCACACTCTATATCCAGAGAAAAGACCTTTCTGTTACCTGCGTAACTGTTATCTGTTGCTGTTACCTCTATAAACAAAACTCCTCTTGTTTATATAAACAGGTCTCCGTTGTATAAATATTTATGATTAAACTCACATACTGAGGTAAACTCCTTGATATCAACTGCTGAGACTTACATAACCAGTGAAAAGCTTGCTAAACTGGAATGATCTGCTAAAGACAAAGCATATGGAAGGTAGGTTAAGTTTTTTGTGTGTGTTCACCAGTTTGTAGGCAGAGGTACAAATGATACATCAATGAGTATCATTCTAGTAAAGTACCATTAGAGCTAACTACTTCATGAGTAAGTGAAGGCCTGCTTTCTGCTATGGATTTTATAACGTGGAGTTTGAAAAAGCACACAGGGGCTGCATGTTTCATTTACTGCATGTCACGTTGCCTTTGGGCCAAACAAGCTTTTCTCTCTCTGTTTCCTGGAGATGCTTATTCTGAGCAAACATAAAACGTAGGTGGATTCATTTTCAGATAAGTTTTCTATTTAACATTTCAACACAAGAGCTAAAATTTTACTTATTTAACTGCATCCTATTTACGGAACATAACGAGTGCTGTGTTTACCTGTATTCTTCCTCTTGCTATCATAAAGCATAGTCCAGGGTGCAATTATGCCAGCTCAACGTAAATCCAGAGGGTTTGGTTCCACAGATCTGTATTTTAGCAGCAAGGAAAATAACTCCTCTTTATGTAAAACAGTTCCCTCTTGTGGATATTGTGTGTACAGATAAAGTATTTAAAATATTCTTCAAACCTGGATCTTTACAATGAAAAACAAAACAACCACAGAATACCACCCTCCATTCAGCAACATTCTCAACACACAGGACAATCCAGCTTTTAGCAATTAAATATGCAATTAAGGAATGCATTTAATCAGATATAACTTACCTGCCTTTTCAATAGCAAACTATTTAATTAAGTGCATTGAACACAACAAAGCCAAATGAAGTTGCCTGACTGTACCTGTATAAATCAAGTATAAATCACAGTGGGGTTTTTGGCTTATACAAGGGAATCTTCTGCACATTTCAATAAAGAAAAACACACAGTATATAAAGAACAGGAAACCAGTTAAGATTTCCAAGGGTTCATGCACAAACTACTGAAAACACAGAAACTCTTTGGAGTGGTAAGCCTTTCAATTACAATTAAAGAATCCATGCAAGTAAGTGATGTGGCTTCACTAGTTACCAAATATTGCACCAAGAAGTAATGTGGTATGACAGTTAAAAAAAAATATATTAATGGACTAATAATACAACATATTTATTTCCTCTAAATGACTAGATTATGTGTTTGGTTGATTTTTCCTCACAAAATCAAATGTGAAAGACTAACCATGTAGTCTCCAGTTTTGATGAAAGTCATTTGGTCTGAGACTGGAGAAATGACTGGAGAAATGGTAGGAAATAATTGTATGTTATTATCTTGACAAGAATTACATTTGAAAAGGCTAGAAAATCTTTACCTATACCAAGATAACAACTTTCTTTGCCACAACTCATTTGTTCAGTGATTATATGTAAAACTTTCCTGTTTGGTTAAAGGCATAAACATTGAAGAAGCAGCTCAAGGTTTTCTAAAGGCAAATACTTCTCCAGGGTATAAAAGTCGAAGTTCCAGCTAGGTATGTATCTATCCTCTCACCACCAGGCTTCAGGCTGCTACTTGAATAGTCCCTTACACGATGCACTAGCGTTACCTCATGTAATAGTTTAAGCAGCATAAATATTTACTGTTTGTAACCCACAGCTTCCTTCTGTACATTGCTGCTGTCCCCACAGAAGATTCTGTTGGGTTTTCTGCAATGTCAGTAGCAGTGGCAGAGTAGGAACTTACACATAGAAGTAAAATTTTCAAAATAGTTAACACAGTTTGCTAGTCAAGGGACTAGGTCTGTATTCCTGAGTCAGCAGGGTATTGGATCCTGACTTCATGTGATGGAGGCACAATGTAAACCAGACATATAATGCATAATTAATTCCAAGCTTCACTTTCTTACTATACATTACTGTTCCTACTTTGCACATGGGAGAAGGGTGAAAAATAAGCTAATTTGTAGTAATTAGATGCGTACTGGAAACAAAACAGCATCATTAAATAATTCTGAGATCTTTTTGTTGTAATGCAACAAAATGTAATGTTTGCTCTCTGAGACACTGAGGAAGATCTTGTGTCAATGTAAAACGCACCTAAGTGCGGATCTGCTGTCCTCGAAGAATCTAGAGAGGAAATATTTTCAGGCAGTAATACTAACATGCATAAAAGAGTAGCATGGCTGCATGTAACTATATTAGCATATGGCAAATTGTTATCTTTAGCATTTATTCTTTTCATGGAACTCAAACTATTTCAATAGAGATTCATTGAAAATACTCTTTAGATATTTCACATTTAGCCAATCTGTTCAAACAGTGAAGTACATATTTAGCATGATAATAGACTGACCTCTCTAACACTTTCTTTTATCAAAGAACTTTGCAAATATGAGTACATTCAACTTCATCATATCTCTCTGTAACAGTATATCTGAACACTATTCTTGGCTGTGCGGTTATGCAATGATTTCCTTGAATTAGTTAAAATGTTCATATTGAAATCTGCTTTGGCACTTAACCCTGGCAAAATGCTCCAGCTGGCAGGACAACAGCATCTCTCAGCAGAATGCTTGAATGGGTCACTCAGTCATTCCAAGTGATCATCTCCAGAGTACTGGAACCCTCACACTCAATCCAGCCAAATAAAATGTTAAAGGAAATCCCTTGTTCATGTCAATCCATACAGCATGAATAGAAATTTAATAACAAATAGGACTGACTTCTTTTTAAATAAGGTAATTCTTGGATGTTCTTATATTTTGTTTCATATTTAGGCCTAAGTGTACTTCCTTGTCTTCCCTTTCCTCTTACCAAATGTTTTGAAATATGTGATGTTTGGTTAGATGTGATATTTCTTGCCAGCAGGACCGCTTCATATTGGAAAATGAGTATGGGTTATGCATTAGCAGAATGTTAAGGAGATATGGCTAGCATTTGAGAAGAGTGACAGCTGAAATGATGACTTTAGGAGCAATCTTAAGTAGCTATACTACAGACTCCAGTGTCTCTAAGTGCATTTAACAAATATCAATCTGCACTCTTGATTCCTGCAAACCAGAGCCAGTTTATTAGCATTTGTACTAATGTGGTTTTTTTCCTTTCAGTCAGGGAATTTACCACAGGAGAGAAGGAGGAAGATATCAGGAGATATTCTGAAGACAGCAGCAGTAAGCACTGTTAAAACACACGTAGGCTAAAAAAGAAGACAGAGAACCAGCAGTTAAACAATGCACCAAAGCAAATCAAATAAAGGAAAAAGGACCTTTGAAATGCCTCCCAAACCATTAGTTCCCCTTTTTTTCAGTAGTCCTTGACATTCATCCAAACCGTGGAAGCAGCTAACCCTCCACACCACACTGAATGATAATGAGAGAACAGAGAAATAAGTTCTGTGAAGTGGTATACAGAGATCGAACCCAGAAGTAGAATAAAAACTCTCTATTTTTTTTTGTGTTGATTTTGTGGAGTTGTAGCAAACCAGTACTGTAATATCACCCTTCAAACATATTGGTGCAACACCAGGACTTTCTTTGGCACCACTTCACAACTTTGTTTTGTGAAAGATGCTCTTCAGTTCTTCATGAAACATTGGCATTCTTTTGTCCTTCCAGATAGGCCTAGAAATTTCTAATGGAGTAATAGAGCAAATATTACAGACATACAGGAAATACTTAAGTCCTTTATGTGCCACCACCAGGAAAACACAAAGCAGTGTCTCCCATACCTTTGTGCAGTTTACAGCAGTGGTGTTCCCACTGTGGCTACGACTTACTGGCTACAAAGAAATCATCACAGAACCACTCAGATATCGCCATAGTGACTGCAAAGATCTTTTTTTACTGTATTAAATTTGGAAGAATACATGGTTATCGTCTCATCTGTTAATATTGTCCCTTTCATTTTACTTATCATCTTGCATACTGAAAACGCATAGGACCCATATCTTTATTTAATTGTTTTTAGGAACCATTTGGCTTTGACTCTAATCCCTTCTAAGACACGATTAAGAGAGAAGAGTGGATGAAGAAGCTTCACTGTAAAACATAAGTCTGAAGATGCCTCTTTGCATTGGGCAATTCTCTTAAGTCCAGTGCTAGCTTTGCCATGTGGCACTTGCAGAAAGATTGCAATCAGCAGCCCAGCCTTAATGTACTGTAAGGCTCCAAAGTCTGAAAAAATTACTTGGATAGCAAAGTAATAGTAGCAGGACTATAGTGCTGCTCTACTCCAGCTAGGCCAATGGGAATCTTCACAGGAGTCAGTTAATTGTGAAAAACAAAGAAAAATATGAAGGTGTATGTATACTGAAACCAGGCTCCCAGAAAACCAGATGTAAATCTGCTTAGCCCTGAGAAATCAGACATCAGACAAAGTGAAACCATAGAGGAGAGCCCATAAGCTTGCAAGCAGCCACTCCATTTATTCTCAGTTTATTGCATACTTACACTTTGTTCTCTCCAGGATATACTCAAATGTAGTGACTTGGTGGTTTTGACAATAACATCATTTCAGGAAGAACAGAATTTGCTTTGCTTTCTTGTCTCTTACCCTTCTCTGGATCTTAACAGCTGAAAACTGAAAATTTGGAAATGAAATTAAATTAGAACAGAAATAAATCAGGACCACTTTATTTATCAAGCATCAACCCATACAGTAAGGTTTGAAAAGCCAAATCTCAACGTAATCAGAAGGGACTCTTTTTCATCTCACTATGTAAGTGTATATCCACCATAGAGTTTTTCCAATAGTAGGAAGAGATAGAGTCCAGTTAATGAGCCATCCTGCTTTGATCCAGCAAAGCACTTAAACAGGTGTCTAATGTTATGCACAAGTAATCTCACAGAATCCCATCACTGAGTCACATGTTTAAAATGAAGCATGTGTTTTAGGTCCAGAGTGACAAGACTCAGCACCTTGTATGATTAAGTGACTGGTAAGCTGCAGGGGTTGTGTATAAGTCATGTCCTCAGTTGCTTGCTGACTTCATCAGCACTTCTGTCTTACCAAGGTAGTGTGCGATATAGAGGTGACCTTTAGTTGCAGAATTAATATAGCTTTAGAATTTCATTTCTTATTTGGAACTGGATGTTCTTCAATTAACAACATAATGAAGAAAACAATGCCAAATTTATCCACACTTTTGGAAGGACTGGTGATTAACTGACATGATTTTTCACATTCCTGATAAAAGATGAGGCTCTGGAAGACTCTTCTAAAGACATACTTTTCTGTTTTCTCACCAAAAGATCCAAATATGTGCTCTCACATGTCAATGGCACTGCTAAGGATCAAATAAATACCAGTAGTCACAGATATGTGTCAGATGTCAGAGCTCTGCTAGTGTGGCAGTCTCATATGCAGTATTAAGCCTCTAGCAGGCCATTAAACAAAGTACCTTCATAATGAATTCAAACTAACTGAAGCTAAGGCCACAATAAAAAGGCAGTATTTTCCAATAGGTCTTATAATCTTCTTTTCTTATGTGAAATTCAGTGGAATGTTTGGGTATTTAATGGCAATCAACAAAAGGAAACGTCATCTATGACCTTTATCTGCAGCTTCTGAATGGTATAATAATGGTGGAAGCAAAAGTTATTAACTCAGTAGCCTCATATGCCACATCTACTAATATTCATGGCTTTAACCTGATCCTCAGGCAGATGTTAATTTCTGATTCTAATTCAAAATATGGTCAGAAGTTATCTAAGTCATATGGAAAAATGCATAGCTGGTTTGTGGTTTATGTGGTGGGTGCAGTTCTGCCTTTGAATACAACTCTAGAGCCACATCAGTGAAAGATACCCATAGACATCTAATAATAATCATAATAATAATTTACATGTGCATATCTAATAATAGGCTCATTTGTGATCAGTGTAGCAATATTTTTGGGGAGAAAACACAATAAAACACCTCTTTTCATAAATGTTCACAGGTAGATATCCTACAGATAATTTTCAGTTATTAAAAACATGCAGTTTTAGGCAATGGAATGCTAAACTGTATTTAAGCTTGAGATGTATTAATCACAAACCATCCACCTAGTCACCACCTCAGCTAAGTCTCATTTAAAATCTCTGACAATAAGCTCTTGTCTATTGTATTACTCTATCTCACAGAACTGGATTTTCCAGCATCTCTTTTACTAAAAGGAAGTTCACTGCTATGCATGCAATAATACATTATTGTGCATCCAACCTCAGTATGTGAGAAACAAATACAGAACCACAGCATTTCTTAGATTGGAAAAGACCTTCAAGATCATTGGGTCCAATCATTAGTTTCATACTGACAAGTCCTTGACTAAACCAAATCCCTCAGCACAACATCTAATCACTATGAATGGCTATGGTTGGAAAGGACCAATAAGTACAATCTCTTGACAGTAACTTAATACTTTTAATTTTTACATAGGGGTTGGTTTGCAAGTTTTATGGTAGCTGAACATAACCTGTTTTTCATTAATTATGGCTAATTGATAAATGCATATTATGAAATGCTACTTAATGTAACAACATTTATGAAGTTTGTAATCAATACCTTTTTTTTCCCCTCTGAATTTTCACAATATCATATTTCAAGTGTTTTCCTTTTTGTGTGAAGATAATAGCTAACTTAGAACTTTTTAAGGTCTATAAATTGATGAAGTTTTATAAGCATCTATGTCTCTTAGGATCAAGACAGATGAGATGCAAAGATCTGTAAAGTGTTTATCACTCACAATTGAAAGGACAACATTTTAAGTACTAGAGAATCTTTAAGACATATTAAAATGCCTTAATACAGAATCATTGGTAATTCAGTAGGCTAACTATGGTCCTGAAGGAACTCTAGTCATGTGGTTATACGTACTCTGATACAAAAGAGAGACTCACTACTAACTTGCTTTCTTTGAAGGAAACTCAACTTCCTTATCTAAACAGAAAGCTCATAAAACAATATCTCTTTTGTTTGCGGAAAGATTCAGCTAAGTAGAGAGAGGTAATCATGAGCAAATTATTTACTAACTGCAGAAGAGCAGTAGGACAATGGAAGTTTGTCAAGGGCAGGTCACCATTAATATAAACACTGGTTTAATAAACAATATTTAGACAATACACTTCATTCATTGTGCATCAGGTCAGTGCCTTTCAATTGACAGGCACTGTCAACTATTAAGGATGTATTTAAATCCTAACTGATGTGTCAATACAACACAAATCTGTGTGCACTGCAAGAACCACAAATAATATATTAAAGTAGGGGGTTTTTTCACTATCAATAGAGTAAAAGACATAACCTAGACTGTATTAAACTTTGTGCTTTAAAAAGAGGGTGATTTTGTAGCTACCCTCTGATAGCAACTAAAACATACAGCCAAGCTCTGCCTTCCCTTTTGTAAAACCAATAAATGCCCTCCAGACTCTAATAAATTCAGTATTATCCATTCTGAAGCACTGAGTGCCATCTGTCCAACTGTGTCTGGATTAATACCAGGTCTAAGGAAATAATAAAGGTAGAGCTATTTGATTCTTTGGAGAATCAGATCAGGGCTTCTTTACTTTCTTCACTTTGTTTCAGCTTCTTCAAAACTCCCATGTTACCTGATTCTGACCTTAGACTTATGCTTCTGCAGTACAGAAACATTTTTTCTTATCATCTCAGTCTGAGTATAACAAAAATATCCCAGTTCTGTAGCTTGTTAAGCTCTCCTAGATGATGGATGAGATCATTATCAACTCAAGAATCTGAGGATAAAACATATTGAGGATAAGCTGTATATTGAAGTCGATGTTTTTCAGTTATTCTACACTATGACCGAAGACAGCTCTAGACTTGGCCCTCCTAAGCAGGAAGACATGAGGCAACATTCAATCAAGGACTCTACAATGGAAATGGATGTTCAAGTCCAAGATAGCTTTTTTAGTATCTGGTTACAAAGGAAATGGATGGTGTAGGTTCAGTTATATTCCACTGTTTTTCCCAGTTGATGATCTGAAAATTCAGACTGGCTTTCTCTTCAGCTGTGGTCCCTTGGACGTGGGTCAGTGCACACACATTTCCTGTTGTATTTGCCTCACAACGCCCAACATCTCTTGTATAATGAGTACATGCTTTTGAATACTAGACACAGGCATTTAGACATCTTCTAAACCAGGCAGTGTAACTATTACTAGAAAGCACTACAGATGGCTGACTAATTGAACCATGGAAAGCATTATCACACCATTTCTCAATTTAGAGCTCAGCATTCATTTGAGTTTAATCCCATTTCATTACTGTTATAATTCTACATGAAATTAAAGGGAATTTAAGATTTGCACAACTGTGTGTGGCCATTTTGCAGTCCTCTGAACTACACTTCATTTCCAGCCAGTCCTAAGAGACCACTGAAAACTATGATTTGTTTATTTTGTGAGGGTTCAGGGTCGTAGCTTGGTTACTAAAGCAGAAGCCCCAAAGCCAAGATGCACAGGCAGCCTTGGCTCTGTGACCTTGAACAAGTCACATGTTTCTCCATGAGTTTCACGCTTGCTTCTCTGCAGAGGGTATTGTGGGGATCAACATTTCTACCACATTCTTACACCTTTACATGGGAGGCACTGTAAAAGCTCAAAGCACAACATCCATAATATCTACACACATATTTTTCCAGTTTATCTCAAACATCCAGCATAGGCTTCTGTGTTTGTACTAACCTTCAGGTCTTCTCCAATAAAACAGACTATAGCAACTACTTGTTTAAAGTTGTTTTGCACTAGATTAACTGAATGCCAGAGAGAATGATACTAGGTCACCTTCTTAAAATGGCCTGAATACCAGCAGAAGATTAAGAAATGGTGGGAGCAACTATATTTTGTTACACTGAAAGCATTACAGGCAAAGTGTATATGAGCAAAGTGACATTCAGCAACAGATTGAATTGCGTTATGATAAACTAAAAATGGCAGAGAGACTCAGCCCTCTGGAAGATTTTCCATCTTGATAATCAGTTGATTGACATGGGTGGGTTCCACTAAGAAACTATGATTTTTAGGTTGTAAAAAAGCCTCCTTGTGATCTAACATGGTTTTACTCTTACCACAATGGCATTGTGATCTGCAGCTGCTTTTCAGGAACCACAGGATCGCAGGATGTTAGGGGTTGGAAGGGACCCAAGGAGATCATCAAGTGCATCCCCCCAGGAATCCTGGATCATTCTTTTAAAAATCATCTAATTCTTAAATTTCCCAGCAGTGGCACAACAGCAGCTGAAACCAAATCCTCATTGTACCAGATCATACATGACATGAATATGGCCTTACATCTGGCCAGAACACCTGCAGTGACAGCCTATAATTAACTGTTGCTATGACTTTATTTAAGGTCATGTGTGTCAAAATACAGTTTGAGTTCCAAGGTTCTCAATACTGTACATTTATGCAGCTTGTGGTTTCTCCTGGACTATGATAATGCAGAACCTGAGAATGTGGGTTACTTTAATAGCACTTATAGAGACACGCTTCAGAAAGCAGCCCTTTGTGCTGTGTTAGTATAGGTGAAACAAGGAGAGGAATGGAAAATACCCAGGAGCAGACAAAGCTTTCAGTGACAGCTTTAGGAGGAGAGAAACAAACACAGGACAGTATGGGCCAAAGAAAGACAGAATGAAAAGACAAACACTTCACTGAATTTTTCTGTTTGTACAGTGAGTTACCTTTTCCATATTTTTTGGCTGTTTTCCTAAATGAATAAAAATGTGTGCAAGGCTTTCTCCAGTCAAGATTAAGCAAGTAGCAGTTTGTTTACAATGTATAATCCTGGGTGATGTTTCTAACTGATACAGCATGATATTATTGGACTATTAAGCATGACAATTTGCACTCTGTATTAAACTTCTAGTATGTCCATGTGTGTGTATTTTATGGAGATTTTAATGAAAGACAGGATGCAATTAAACCTTCACTTCATGTGTTGCACTTTTAATATATTACAGGATCAATTTCCTGCATTATATTTCAGACTGAATGGCTGATGGACTTTTTGTTTGGTTTTGGTTGGTTGGATGGATTTTAAGTTGGCTTTTGTGAAAGAAAGGTGAGGGGTGAGAATAAACTTCCTAACTAGCCAGTATCAATGAAAGGAGAATATTATTTTGCAGGCCTAGAAACCTCCAGCTGAGAAGAAAATCTGCTTTATTCGTGTACCATGAGCTAGGTCAGTCAGTCACTGGCAGCTAGCAAGCAAGTCTCAGTGGTCTACAGCAATCCTGCTGCTGGATCATATTCTCTGAGAACATACATGGACAAAGGTACAAATTGCATCAGCAGCAACAGCTGGGTGAAATAAGATTTAACTGCTTATTGGAAGCAGATGGTGGGCTGCTAGATAAAGTCTAAAGCTGCCCTGGAGGAGCAGGAGCAGACTTGAGAGATGTTGCAGCAGGCAGGAACTGAAAGCATTAATATAAAGACTTTGTAGGATGAACATGCTGAGGCACTCGTTCCCAATGTCTCCCTACCTCTATTGTGAATGTTAAGGGCTGCAAGCAGGAGAAAGACAAATTATAGAGACAGATGGAGAGTCAGTGAGGCAGAGAAATACAGGTGCTATATGAACAGATGGAGTAAGGTGCGGGGGGGAAGAAATGAAGAGTGCTAAGTCTGGGAGTCACTGGCCTCTGCTTATCTCTGGATGCACAAAATTCTGCAGGTGTACAACAGTTCAGCCTTGGAGGCATATTCAGAAATTAGTTACAGTACTGTTTTTTTCAGATAATTCATTCCTTCACACAAGGGACATTCCCTCCACTACATGCATTAAAACAAGTTGACTTAGTTTGAATACATCTCACTGCTACAAGATTTCCCAAATGATATCTTGTGACAGAGCAGAACTAAATATCACTAAGAGCCCTTTTCTTATCAGTCTCATGGCAATGTCTTTTTTTTCCTCACTCTAGACCACATTAGTTTGCAGACTAGTGTTAGACACAGTGGCAAAGCTGGAATATTCTAGTTTTCAATCCCAAGACTGATAGTATTTCTGTCCCAAAACATGATGCCAGTAGAGGTACTCAGTTTGGTCAGTCATATGATAAACTCAAACTGCCTTCACCAAATACCATATCAAAACTTCACCTTCCCATTATACAGCAAAGCACAATCTCACCATCTGACATTGATCACCTCCATTTCCCTTTTGTAGCAAAAGGTCAAAACCCAACTTTTATCCTCAAAATAATTACTTGACAACTTAGAAAACTGTGACTTAACTCTCAAAATCAAAATGACAATTTATTTACTCTGTACTTTCACTGATTTAGCACAGGGAAATGTGATTATGATTGAGAACACCCTGTAACAGAGCTTGCTCTGTGAAACCCAGAAGGTTTATCTTAACACAAGTGCTCACTGGTATCAGTCTGGGTTTTTGAACTAGGTTGGCTGGAAATCTTTTGATTGACAGATTCAAAAGCTACAGCAGCTATGCCTAAGTTCAGCTAGGGAGACAGCTTCTCAGTAGAAGCTGGACTCAGGTTGAGGCCCTTAATGTCCAAGAAGCATTTCTTAACTATTCAGCTCTGATTAAATGGCACACTTGCCTATCATCCCGAGGGCTCACTTTTGAATGCCCTCTTAGAAGCAATGTAAGTTTGTAAGAGAGGCATGGCATCTTCTTCCATTTATTACTATGTTGTCTTCTATTAAACTTTTGGAAAACAAGGATTTAGTGTTCCAGGAATTACTTACTGGTTATCACTGATCACAATGCTCTCAGCTTCTCTAATTTTGAAGAGAGTCTCTGGTTCCTTCCTGTAGCAGCATGTCTATTAAAACAAACAAACAAAAGGTTATTTATTATCTTCTCATTTAATCCAGAAGTTA
This sequence comes from Pogoniulus pusillus, assembly GCF_015220805.1. NCBI lineage: Eukaryota > Metazoa > Chordata > Aves > Piciformes > Lybiidae > Pogoniulus > Pogoniulus pusillus. Next base: position 45,823,380 of record NC_087269.1, on the reverse strand, counting down.
GAAGGGAAAGTATCTCTTGTGTCAACCAGTCTGTACTCTTTCAGGAAGAAGACTTTTTCCTTTCACACATTTTAAAATGTAAGCTTTGCAGGACTTAGATACTTCAGCTTGGTTAAGAGCATTGTCAGTGGAAGGAAAATGTTCCATCTTGAAAGACTATTTTTTGAGCTCCAACAGAGATATTAAAGTCTGCATTCATAATTTCAGCTTCTGTGTCTTGTCCACTGCAACACTTCCATGCAAACACCTGATACCATTATAAATACTGATATTAAACAATGTCAATGCTCAAGTCTTTTCTGGCAAGAGAGCAGAATGAACATGAATGCACACAAATGCTACAGAATAGACCGGGATCCCAAGGCAGCATCCTCGTGAGCGCTGTCACCCTCAATTTATGAATGCTCTTTTGAGACATTCTGTATAACCCTTTGTAACCCTTTGCTTGGTCTTTGGTTCCACCTTGTTATCTCAGTTTAGTTAGCTTTAGCTATCAGTGATTTACATCAGTATTTCATCATAAAATCAGAATGATATCACAAGGGTCTGCCAGCTGGCTGATGAGCAAAGTTGAATGCTTATTAGATTTTGAAGGCAAGAGACTACCATTTTAGTAGAATTATGCAAGTCATGTAGTCCTACTACAATAAGATGTCTCATAAAGTATTAGCTCTGGGAACACTGCAGGATAGAGCATACATTAAGCAGATTAAAAACAAATAGGAGGTGGCAAAAGGCAACTGCAGCCATTTAAGGAATGATCACAAGATCCATTGGACAGAGTCAACACCCTTAATGTGGAATCACTCTTGCGCAAAATTGAGCATTTGAGCCTGCTGTAGAGACATAGTCAGAGCAGCAGCAAGAAGACTGTCACTGACTACCCTGAGAAACAGTGAATAACTTAATGCAAGCAACCACCAGTACCACAGGATGCTCCTGTCCTGAAGCAGCAAAGTATCTGAAAGACAGTTGTATTCTAAGAGAGTAAAATATTAAGATGTGTGCATCTGCACAACTACTGTTTCTACAGTTGCAAAATCCTTCTTTGCTCAGCTAATGTATTTAAAGGAATTTATTCTTTGACTCATGCAACACATGCAAGAGCTGAAATCTGGGACAAAAAGTTGATTTTCAGCATGAACTCAATTATCAGAAAAGGTGCCCGTAGAGAGGAGAAAAGGGACTTTACCATCCAACCTGCTTTTAAAAAGTGCTTTGGCCTCATTCCATATGCTTGATCTTTTATGATCCATGGAGCAAAGAGGGTAAATTCACAGGAGCAAAACTGTTCAGAATTTTGTTTTGACTTGTGCACAAATACACACAAGAAAATGTATCAAGCTGACATTCACTAGGATGCCAGATGCACCCAAGGTCTTGCTGACATTGGCAGCCCTACAGGGGCAATCTGTATATAAGGACAACATGTTCTTGAGCAATTCCTCCTAATGAGGTAGGCGTGCAGATTAGTTCCTTTAATATCTCTGGCATGAAGTCTTGTCTTTTTTGCTTATGAACTGAGCACTGCAGAATCATTGGAGGACGATGGTGAATAACACCACTTGTTAGCAGGTGAATGAGACCCTGAAACAGATATCCAAAATCTTCCTCTCCATCTAATATAAAATATTCTCCCCCTCTTAAATGGAGACAGGCAGCTTACTAAAATGGTCCAAAAAAGCCTGTATCATAAGCATTTTACCATCTCCCATGAGCATGGAATTACAAAAGGGAAATCATACAGGCTGTAAAAATTAGTCTTAAAACTATTCTAATTCAAGCATGCCATATAAAACACTAAACTATGCATCTCCTGCTTTTGGGAACGGATGTTCTCTAGACAAACTGAGTTAATTTCAGGCCTGTCCAGTTTTATTTCAGTATCTCAAATTAGTAATATATTGTAATACTTTTTCAAAAGAACACACTAAACGTCCTTCATTTACTTAGGAACTGGTTGAATGCATCACAGCTTATCTCTCATCAGAAATGAGCAATCCTGCATAAACAGTTGTGGGCCAAATAGCCTCTGTTATGATACTATGACAGTGCAGTATACTCTGAGTTCTGTTGAACTACTCCAAGAAGCAGCAGCATGCAGTAAGAAATAAATGGCTTTCAAGTATTTCCTACTCTGCTCACAGTGGTAGAATGAAGCAGGGAACCATGACTACAAATTTAAGGAAAGCTGTGGCAAGGTTTTCCCCTACAAAAGATTTTAAATGCTTTATGGGTCAGGATTAAAACATTCTTCACCTCTATGGTCCTTACACATGCTGCTTAAATCTGGTTTTGTGAATGGAACAATTACCCAGGAAAATAACACCTATTTCTCTCATCCCTTCCCCTCAAAAGGTCTTATTAACCTTAGAGTTCTTTAGCCTATCAATATATTGCTGGTATCTTTCCAAAGTGAACACTTTGCTTTTCTAGCTATAGTTCTAGGAGCAAATCCTACTCTATTCTGGCCAAGTGAACTCATGAAGTGTGAATTGCTGGCATGGAAAGTGCTGTTTCATACTGAACTGCAGTAATTTCATTTAAAAGAAGAAGTGGGGATTTTAATTTAAACGTTATTTAATACTTCCCTTATGGTCCCTCAATGTGTGCATCCTTGATACACAAGAAGACAGGTGAGGATTTCTCCCTACAGTCTTGGTTGAAAAGCTGCATTAAACATAACTATAAAGACAGCATATCTAGGTATGTTATTGATTTAGTCATGGAACTTGGATGTCCTAATCAGGATGAGTTGCATTGAACTGCAACTCTATAACTATCATCCATTCATAAACCTTTGGTTTGCATTTCCTTCTCATTTCACAAGGTTGCTTAATGAAGTGAATACTCATAGCTTCAGTCACTATTTTTAGCAGCTGTTTCCTTTACAATACCTATTGACTCCAGTTCAAAACTTAACTACCTTTATGAAGACAATTGTGCTCCTCCTTCCACTTAGCAATAATTATTGGCTTAGTTCAATCCTTCAACTTCAATGGGAGAGCCCCCATTGGGATGATCCACGTTAGCAATACAATCACTTAAATTGTATTATTCATGTTTCCTGGCATTGACAGAGGCATTACCAGGTGCTTAAGGCAATCATATGGCTAACAAGATCAGCTAGTTATTTCCATCTATGTGACATGAATAGGCTTCACCAAAGTGAGAGAAATGCCAGAGTTATGAAAGGCAGAGCAGAGACATCATATTTATTTTGTGCTTCAGGCTCATTAGCTCTAATTAGCTGTCAAGCCAATTAGACTGAACAGATATACCAAACCTCCTCCCTATAAGACCAGCTCAAGTACCTGAGCCAGGGACTGGGGAACTTCATGACCACTTGATGTTTCCAGTCTCTTTCACTCCTGTAGTGCAGTAGCAGGAACAGCAACTTGAACACTCGATTTTGCAATGGAATGAGGAAAGGATACAGCATAAAGCAGTGACAACTTGAACTTGATGTAATACAGAGAGAGCCCTTGCTGGGTCTGCCTCAATGATCTGCAAATTGCTAAACATTGTGTTTCCTTTTGTTACCTTCCTATTTATTACAAGACATCCCTAAGATACAGGGAAGGGACAGAAATCTCCCTGCATTTATTCTTCAGCTGAGAACCAGCACAGGGTTTATGTTTCCCTTAAACCCTCAAAACAAGGATTAAGTGTGACTTGACTGCTGTTGGCCTAGCTAGTTCTTTTACAGAGGTGTGAAATTCATCTGATCTGATCATAGCAAAAATATTTTAATCTCCTCTCCCAACTGGTATCAAAACTAATTTCTGCAGAACAAACCTTTTACAGGAACAGCTGCAATAGCCATAGGTGTGGGGACAGAAGGAGAACCCTTGAATTGCACAAGCAGTTTTAAGCTCTACTGAGGCCTAGAGCTATTTTAAGGGAATTGTGTTTGTCCTGTTTTTAAAGCAGCTAGTTTTGTGTGTTGTGCATCTTGGTTTATTCACATGTATTATGACTATATTTCAATTTTATTCCACTTCCTGAAAAAATAATACATTATTAACTCTGTACTATTATGTTTAGTCTAACAGTTTTCTAAGTAGGATGGTGGTACTCAGTTATCTCATTATGAACTTGAAAGCTACATCTTTAAGTCCTCATTTAATGTTTCAGGTAAAATCAAAACATTGACATACATAGCCTGGAAAATTAAAAGTATTGACCCAAAGATGGCTGAAGGTCAAGTTGTTATGACAGTGACTTCTGAATAAACACATAAATAAACATCACTTACTTATCAGATGGGAATTATGACACTGGAGTTGAGGTCATTCTGAAATTAGACCTCCTACATCAAAGGTTTCAATCAGGCTCCCAGCACTAAAGATTTCAGTAAAGCTCTAACAGAGCTTTTGTATATCCAATCCTCACTGTGACACCTGTAGAAAAGTATGACAAATATTGTCTCACTCACAGCTGGAATATATGGAGACAGGTAGGTTAACCTACACAAAATGACAAAATCAAATGTGTACTAAGCAGCTAGGAATGACAGTTCTCATTCCCACTCGGTGATACCTAATTGGAACATCTCTCTATGTGCTGCATTGGCATGTTTTACTGTGTAGAAGAGGTATGCACATGCTGTTCCACACTCATTACTGAAGCAAGTCAACTTTCCATGGCCCCTCTAACGCCTCACAAGCGTGACATGTCTGGTATGCATCACTCCAAACATGTGAGCTGTTAATTGCCACAGTACAAGATTTCCCTTGGAGGAGAATTCCCATGGTGAGGCTGGTCTGCAGAGCCTTTTCTGTGCTCCTTAGGAGACAGCTGTTAGAACAGATGACAAAGTCTGAAAACAAATCGAGACAAGCATGGCTTTGAGATGTGGAACTGCTGGTTTAGAAATGCCAAGAGATTCGCATTAGAGCATGGCTAGAGAGGTGGAGTTCCTGCAAGACTTCACGGTTTGCATTTGGCACACACAATGTACACTAATTGAAGGACACACAGCTGGGAGGAAGTGTTTGACTGTACAACATGTATGTCATCTATGTTTTTCATGAAGGTAAGTGATAACACCAAAAAAAAACAATCTATGCAGGCAAGCAACCTGCTTCGTTTGGGCACCACCTGAAATGGGGACAGGGACTCTACAGATTTAACATTAATGATTATCATTAAGTTTCCCAGAGTGATTTTGGGTGCCTTCAGGATGCCAAATCTGAGACACTGTTAGACATGACTGTTGCTCCAGTAAATTCTTCTGAAATCACTTCCAGTGGTCACATACTAAATGCCCAAAATAAGATGCAGCCCAACTGAGTGGTCAATTCTAGATTTCCTGACTTCTGTAATGACTGATTTGTCCCTTTTCTTTTTGGAGTAAAGAGAATTCAACACAATTCTACTAGAAGAATATCCAGTCCCTACAGGCAACATACTCTGTCTGCTTCAGCCACAGAGAATGAAATTTTGTAGTAATAGGCAGCTGGCAATATGTCTCAGCTGGCAGAGTTTTAATAAGTAAATAAAATGCCTGAAATTACAACATATAATTCCAAGAAAGTGAGAGTACCAAATTACAGCCTGTCTGCTGAAAAATATAAACTCATGCAGTGAGGGGTAATATATTCTACTACATGAAAGCTGTTTGTAACTACTAAGTTATGACATGATGTTTTCTTTAATTGGGAGTTATGCTTATGCTTAGATTGTCATCAATTCTTTGTTGCAACTTACCTCTACATTTTTAGACAGAAGCTCAAATTAAGCTTAATATGAAATTATTATAAATATTCAAATATTTTTTAATATATCATGAAATAATTAGCAGAGACCCTCAAAGGTCACCTTGTCCAACCCCTCTGCTGTGAGCAGAGACATATCTAACTAGACCACCCTGCCCAGGGCCACATCAAGTTTGACCTTGAATGTCTCCAGGGACAGGGCCTCAACCACATCCCTGGGCAGCCTATTCCAGTATTTTCCCACTAGCATTATAAAGAACTTCCTCCTAAATATCCAACCTAAATCTACTCTGCCTTAATTTAAAACCACTGCCTCTCATCCTATTGCTACGAGCCCTTCTAAACAGTTCTTCTCCAGTCTTCCTTTAGGCCCCCTCAGATGTTGAAATGCAGCTATAAGGTCTCCCCAGAGCCTTCTTTTCTCCAGATTGAACAGACTCAATTCTTTCAGGCTGCCTTCATAGGACAGGAGCAGTAACAACAGAACAGGCACTTCTTTCTTTCTTTCCAGTCCACAACACTATATGTGCTCAGAAGGACTTTGAATAAGAAGAATTTGTATTATTCTTTGAGCTGTGTTGGAAAAGAGATTCTTTACTATAAAATGTACATTTTCACCTTCCAGCAAAGATGAGTGGATTTGACTGCAACTGCTAACAAGAAAACTAAAATTGAAACCTGTATCCAGCTCCTGAAAGGTTCTCTCCATCAAGGCTATTTTTATGACCTTTACAAGAAATGCTAAATAGTTAATCTGGACCTTCTAAACAAGGCAATATTTTCTTAGACTTTTTAACCAAAAAGTATACCACTTTTTATGGTAATGTGCATAAATCAAATTATTTTCACATCAAGCCTGCTTTTCCCTAGGTTTTGCTCAGCTAAAATGGTATTTTCTAAGGCAGAAACATGATCTTCTATATGAGAGAAAAAAAAAGTGCCCTTGTTGTATTGAGTGTAATTTTCTGAGTGGTTCATCATGATTGAGCCTATGGAAACACTGTAACACCTTGAACAGCACTGACTAGGCAGCTGAAACAGGATAAACATGTTAGAAACCTAGCATCTTGCCCAGGGAGGTGGTGGAGTTGCTGTCCCTAGAGGGGTTAAAAAAAAGACTGGATGAGGCACTCAGTGCCATGGTCTAGTTGAATGGACAGGGCTGCCTGCTAGGTTGGACTGGATGAGCTTGGAGGTCTCTTCCAACCTGGTTGATTTAATGATTTTATAACATTTTGCTCTTCCTTTTTAGAATAAAAATAATTTAAATTAAAAACAAACAACAAAAAACTAAACCCTGACAAACAAGAATAAAGCCCAAACACCCCAAAAAAGTGAAGCAAATCCTGTAGTTATCCAGTGGCTAAATTTTACTGCATACATAATTTGCCTACACTGAATAGTTTTTACAGGGAAGGTATTTCCTCCTAGAAACATGTTCTGTCATGGCAACCTCTTTAGGAAGCAGATTATTTCTTTGCAGGTTCCTATGTAAACAGAACAATCTAACATAACATAATGCAATAAAGACAATAATAAATAATATAATCTGAGGGGCCTGGAGAATAAATCTTTTTAAGAATAAATCTTACGAAAAGCAACTGAAGAGCTGGAGCTATTTAGTCTGAAGAAAAGGAAGATCAGTGGAGACCTGAAAGGATGTTGTACAGAGTTTGGTGCTGGTCACTTCTCACAGGTAATTATTGATAGAACAAGAGGAAAAGACCTCAAATTGCAGCAGGGTTTAGACTGGACATCAGGGTAAAAAAATTCACAGAAAGAATAGTCAGGCGTTGGAATGGACTGCCCAGGCAGGTGGTTGAGTCACCAACCCTGAATGTGTTGAAAGGTTGCTTAGATGTGGTGCTTAGAGATGTGGTTTAGGGGTGAAATTTGCAGAGTAGGGTCAATGGCTGGACTTGGTGATCCCAAGGGTCTTTTCCAACCCCAGTGATTCTGTGATAATATAACATCATATAACATCATAAGTCATAATGACATACTTCTGAAAGTAACATGTAGTGCATACAGAATATTACTCTGTGAGGTTTTTCTCAGACTTCCAATTTTTTTAACCAACAGTGGATTTGTCTTACCTCACAATAACCTTTTACCTGGAGAAAACCTAAAAATAATTCTGACCTCTTTGTAGGTGACATCAGAAAATAGAAATGCTTCTCCAAACAGCTAATTGCTCCCCTTCTGCCCTTTAACTGCAGTATCAGAACCTGCCAGTTCCTCCCATCGTATCTTTGGATCTCCTGCTCCTCCCAGAGTCAGCTCTAAAATGTAAAAACTACACAATTTGTTGTCTTGAAGCTGTCATAGTTTTGACATCTCCCTTCTAAAACCAAACTAGTTAATGAGTAAAACAGGTATTGATGCTTCCTCAAAGTGGGCATTAGATTTGTTGATTTCTCAGTAGCAATTTTTGCAGGAAAAGGAGACTGTCAACTGTCATCATCACAGCTTTTTGGAGGTTCAACCAAGATGAAAAGTGAAAATTTTCAACTTAGGCTCCAGCATGTCCAACTTTACATGTGTCTAGTTCCAAATCTTTTTTCCCCAAATAATTTAGTAACTCCTATGAATTAGAAACCTTGACCTATGATTTTAGTTGAATCCATAAACACACAGCAATCGATTGTCATTTCAAGTTGCAAAAATGAACTTTTGTGTTAGATACATAGGATAAATGCCACCTGATTTTAGTGGCATAATGGTTTTAAACTGTTATGCTCCTTTTGCAATTGCTAGCATATGTTAGTCAAAAATATTTCAGCATAAAAATCATAGAATCATAGAATCAAGCAGGTTGGAAGAGACCTCCAAGATCATCCATTCCAACCTAGCACCCAGCCCTAGCCAGTCAACCAGACCATGGCACTAAGTGCCTCAGCCAGGCTTTTCTTGAACACCTCCAGGGACAGTGACTCCACCACCTCCCTGGGCAGCCCATTCCAATGCCAATCACTCTCTCTGCCAACAACTTCCTCCTAACACCCAGCCTATATTTCCTCCAGCACAACCTGAGACTGTGTCCCCTTGTTCTATTGGTGGTTGCCTGGGAGAAGAGACCAACCCCCACCTGGCTACAGCCTCCCTTCAGGTAGTTGTAGACAGCAATGAGGTCACCCCTGAGCCTCCTCTTCTCTAGGCTAAACACCCCCAGCAAATGCAACCAAGTAAATAGCAGCAGTGCTAATGCAAAGAAAGTTAAACTTTTGAACCTCTCATGTTTCTTTAAGCCCTGCAAAACTGAGGAGAGAGAATATTTTTCATCACTACACATAAAGTGAAGCACACTCATTTGTCATTTTGTTTTTCAAACATTTAGTTTTTATATGAATGAGTTTGGCCTCTAAAATCACTGGAACTAAAAAATGGTAGAGAAAATGTTAAACAAATCTAGCCTAATACACATTTTAGCACTGCTTTAGGCAGCAACAAAAGTAATTTATTTTTACTTTTAACTCTAAGAAAAAGCCTTTTGCATTTAAAATGTAACTGTCTTTGTGGAAAAGACCAGAATCAGCTGGTGTCAAATGAAATGCCAAAATGTTTGCAAAATACAGAGAGTAAGATAAAATTCAGTCCTGAGTCCTAAGTAAGCCAGACTGTGTCCACAGTGCTCTTATTAGCCTATACATAAAAAATGGGTTTGCTTATTTCAGACAGTTGTCAAATCTCAATCCATTGACTTAATTTCCTTGAAGCAATGATTAGTTACACTGTTTAATAGGAATGAAATCATACCCTGGATGATTCTTCTGAATTTTGCTAGCCTAACACTCCAGGTTGTTGCTAAATGCTGGGTTTCACTGTTGACAGTCTGTGCAGTTTCACAGTCAAGACAAAAAAGAAGCTTTTGCTGACTTATACCTGGGTGTATTTCGACCTGTGCCATTTCCCTGATAGCCCCTGTGTGATAGATAGTTAACATGCAGCATATGCAATGGTGACAGGTCTACTTGTAACAGAGAATGGGGAGGGGCCTGTGTCCTGGGGATTACAGACTTAGTTTTGGGTTGGGGGAAAATTCAGGGGGTTCTCTATGGATTTTGTATTTGCTTTGTAATTTCTTTCTGTATCCCTCTTTCCAAATATAATTCTGTTTTCTCTCCCATTCGTTTGAGAGCATCATTCCGTCTGCTCTTTAAAAAACATGACACCCTCAAACTTTTGAGCCATGATCCTCTAACTGTCCATTACTCTGACCCATGAGCAAGGCTCCAAGTGGGAACAGCAGGCCTCCACACCTGCTGTCATCATTTATTCTCCCTTCAGCTGCCATGCTTGGGAAAACACACGGAGCTGTAGCACTGGGGCATGATACATCCATATGCTATAAAGAAAAGGCAGGTTCAGTCTGGCTTCAGCTGGCCAGATTCACCTCCATCTTCTCAGGCAAACATCTTAGCCTTGGCTACTTTATCTCTGACTCTTTACAGTCTGCTTCTTCTTCCCTGCGTGCCTTTAACCAAAGGAAAGATAGTATTTCTTTTGGCAGACAGGCAATTACTGCTTTCAGCCACACAGCTCTCTCCCAGCTATTGACTGCATTACCTTCAAAACAAGGTAGTGTCAGAAAATTTATGTAACAAGTTTAGGCTCAGTCTTCCATTTGAAATATCAGGCAAAACAAAAGAGCACATCTCAGGTTAATGACAAAGAGCTCCACTTAGAGCAATTGCTCAAAATATGCTCCCAGGGCCTTTATTTGACAGTCTGCATCAAGAATTTAGAGTATTTATCTTGATCACTGCATAAAAAGAATGGTTCCCTATTGTAAATATAAAGCATTTTCCTATTTCTTAAAAGGAATTTGTGAATTAATCCTCCCTTAGCTCTCTTCCTTCCATAATCAATGCAAGAAATAGTATTTGAAGCAGACAAATTGTATGGCTTGCACTAATATACTCAACTGATAGTCAAGCAAAGTTGTTCTCAGGTGGTAATGTACAGAAAATATTACTTTATCAGAAGGCAAAAAATATGTCCTGATTCTTAGATGTGATGCTTTAAAAATCCACAGTAAAGCTGTGGTGTCTGAGCTGTGTGGTTCCCACTACTTAATCTATCACAGTATAAAACAGAACAGCACATGATGAAGTAGAGTGCTAAGTAGAAGAGACAATCCATGTGCTACAGGAAGAGCTTGGAACATTTTGGCTGACTCGGTTAGCTCCATCTTACAACAAGCTTTTAAATCAGGGATGAGTGATTGGCATTGGAATGGGCTGCCCAGGGAGGTGGTGGAGTCACCATCCCTGGAGGCGTTCAAGAAATGCCTGGATGAGGCACTTAGTGCCATGGTCTGGTTGACTGGCTAGGGCTGGGTGCTAGGTGGGACTGGATGGTCTTGGAGGTCTCTTCCAACCTCATTGATTCTATGATTCTATGTGCATGGGTTCTGATGGCCACTTCATTCTAAGATACCAAAGCCCCAGACTTAGAAGGCTGAAATGATTTCACTTACTTGAAGTTCTCATATTGATTTCAGTAGTAGTAATAATGTCCAGCCACACATATTTTTTAAGAACAAATTGGCAGTTATTAGCATTATTGGTAGGAATGTTTTAATTGCTGCTTTCCTTATTATTTTAAATATTACTGCAGCATAGGAAAAACTTCTGAAACACATTTTTCAAGCAAATTTCTTTAAGTTACTGGCAGCATATGTGAACATGCTCTTTGATATCTATAGTAAATGAGTTTACCTATTGAAAAGATTCAGCAAATAACCTTGGAAAGATATTCCCTACAAAAGACAGTCTTCTGAGACCATTTCATTCAAGGTCCTCTTTGGAGAGGGGCAACAAAGATTCATTTCATTCAAGGTCCTCTTTGGAGAGGGGCAACAAAGATTCATTTCATTCAAGGTCCTCTTTTGAGAGGGGCAACAAAGATTCATTTCATTCAAGGTCTTCTTTTGAGAGGGGCAAGAAAGATTTTTTTTTTTCCAAAAATTTGTTTCCCCTTAGATTGGGAAATAAACTTGAACCACAACATCATCTCACAGAGTACCTCAGATCACAAACTACTCAGTCAGTGATGCCAAATCTTCAGAAATAACCATTAGATCAGAGTTGAAGCCATGACTGAAAGTGACAGTTTCTATATTCCATCACCAAATCCCTTTGGGTCCATAATGCAACCATGTGTCATGAACCAGCTGCTGTGGGAGGAAAGTCTCTTCACTTACAGGCCTTCTTTATTCTCCTGCTCCAAAGCAAGGGGGCACCTGCAGATAAGTCTTAGTAGCCAACACTGTGCTTCTCTGGAAAGCTACAAAAACCTCCATGTTCACATAAAAGGTATTGAGAGAGTAAAGCTGCCTGCCCAACAGTGGCAGTAGGAACTGTATGCCACAGTTGTACCCAGCCTTGAATTTTTACTGCATGCTTGCAGAGGCCAGCTCAGCTCTGGTGCACTGCTTGCTCTTCCAGAAGGAAAGGCTTTAATCCTTTTATCCTGTGGAGCCAGCTACTTTATGGCAAGAGTCATTACAGTGTTATCTGTGATTAGCAATCGTCTTCTCCACTGAGCCCACATACTCTCACTGAGGCAAAACAAAGATTTTCTTCTCTCAGGTTTCTTATGTCATCAAAAATAGAGCTGAACACACCATACTCAGCCATTTTGTACATTTGGGTACTGCTCTGTGCAGTATGTGTGAGCTCTTTGCTCAATGTATTTTCAAACTCTTAAGCATCTGCTACTTAAGTAATGGATCTAGCTGGAAAAAAAAGTTTCTTCTTTAATCTTTACAGGGACATATGAGTGCATTCCTCCTCCAAAGAACAGAAGTTAATGGCTTTCTCTTTGCAGAGGTACATTTGATTATTCATTTCATATGGACAAGGGCTGTGTGGGTACTCTGAGATGTAATATTTGATTTCTAGGCCCCTGTCAGAAACAGCAGTTAAGATCATTCAACACTTTCATTTAATAAAGGCAGCTAAAAAGGGATAGCCCTAATGGAAACCCTGGCACATCTTATCCATCCTGAAAAATGATGTCTCTCATAGGAAACACTGTGGCTCTAAAAAACAAGATCCCTCACTGCCCTTAGCTTTCTTTTGAGCAAACTGAAGTCATTCAGATTCTACAGACACTATTCACAGTACCTTAAAAAGGGAAATCTCATCCTTGCAGGACCTGCCAAGGGAGAACAAAATAATATGAGGGAAAATTGTGTGAAGGGATTTGAAAACCCCAAATCCACAAGAGAGCTATTATTAGCTGACAGATTCAGATTTCATTTCTGCTAGAAAAAAAATCAGACATTAGGGACACTTCATCATTAGCAACAGAACAGAAAATAAAATGCAGTGACTTTTACCCTATATCTTAGTTGAAACAAAACAGACACTTGAACCAAAAACCGTTCTCAAATTAGAAGTACAAATCAATATAGTCAAGACAGGTTACTGGAGAGTTTGCCAAATTATGTCTCAGAGGAAAAGCAAAAGTTTTAACCTTTCCTAATAATAGTTGTTTCTCATGAAGAAGCTAGGTTGGCCACATAGGCTTCCCAAAATTAGTGGGTTGAACTGTAACAGGAGACTAAAAGTTCTTCCATAAATGACTGAAACACTTTTTGGGGGAACATTTCAATAAAAGTGGCAGAAAGTAAAAAAATAACTTTCCTTTCTTCCCCTGTTTCTTTTCACCTTTTCTATTTCTGTAATCTTTCTGCTCATAGAAAAGAAGCACAGAGAAAAAGAAAGCAAACAGCTTTAAAACCCAAAAATATTGCTCTTCTAAAGAGCTCGGAAGTTTCATCAAGAACAAACAAACAAATAAAACAACTTTAAACTGAGTAAGTGTAAAAAACCTGTTTCATTGTTTCACACCAACTATTCAGTAGCCAGAAGCAAAGAGGACACACATGTAAGTTACTGAGCTATTGCGTTATTCTTTCAAGCTTGTGTTCTCTTCCTAGACTTGACATTGACCTGCAGGAAGATCTTTACCAAACCACACCTTTCATGCTTTTTTTTCCTGCCTTCTTAACGTTCTTGATGTTTTATACTGTACAATAACATGATGCTAAAATCACAGCCATACCTCGGGATGCATGTTCTGTTTGATGTCTCTCCTTCTTCCATCTAACTAGGCAAGGTTAAGGAAGAGTTACACCTCTGTAAATCTTGACATCTTCCATATTTTCCACTCAAATATGGAAAACTAAAATTAAAAGGCTTCATAAATTGCTATTTTCCATGAAAGTAGAAGTGATTAATAATTCAAAAGCAGCATTCAAATAATGGTCAATCTTAGGCTGTGCTTGGTAATAACTAGGAATAACAGTAATCATAGAAGAATCATAGAATCAACCAGGTTGGAAGAGACCTCCAAGATCTTCCAGTCCAACCTAGCACCCAGCCTTGCCCAGTCAACTAGACCACAGCACTAAGTGCCTCATCCAGGCTTTTCTTGAACACCTCTAGGGACAGTGACTCCACCACCTCCCTGGGCAGCCCATTCCAATGTCAATCACTCTCTCTGCCAACAACTTCCTCCTAACATCCAGCCTAGACCTCCCTCAGCAGCGACAGCATTAGAAAATGCTTGTATAGTTTTCCTCCTTAAGCCCTATAAAACTTGCATTCATATTTCATTTTCTGTTCCTTACATTCTAATTCTTTGTTTTTCACATGCATCACTATACAACAAAAAATAATCACAGAATGAACCAGGTTGAAAGAGACCTCCAAGATCATTAAGTCCAACCTATAAATGTAACAGATTTCTTACTTCTTCCTTTTCCTCTTCCACTAAAAAGCTGATGAGCAGGGAGAATGAAGGTTTTTACATTTACTGATATTCCTCTCTTCTGTCTAATGTGTCTGTACAAATGTTGCTAGCAACATGAAATACAGAAAGGGGAGGGTCCAAAACTAGAGGCTCTGCAAGGAGCTGGTTACATGGAACAGCCAGGGCACAGGAATTCAAGGCAGGAAAGCCTACAAAGCCCTACAAAGCTTTATACCAATAGTTACCATCTGTTAATGAAAAAAAGAGAGAGGGGCAGCTTCTGCAACATAGACCACTTCTGTGGTTAAGATCTTCTGTAACACAATGCATTTCCTCCCCTTTTCAGCTTGAATGTGCTAAATAAATAACTAGACTGTAAAACATGGCAGAAGAATATTAAAGGCCATTAAGATGTGAAATGACCTGTCTGCTGGTGTAGTTCTAACCCTCTGTTGTGAAAATTTATGTAATTCATATGGGACTCAGCACTGCCAGAAGTCTCTGATGTGTGAGAAATGAGACAAACTTCCAGCAAACTTTCTTCTGCCAGTTATATGTTCCACTTATACAAGTATAGATATGTGTTACAAGGTTAAAAACCAGTCCAAAGGCAGAGAGAAGTCAAGCCAGGAACCCAAAATGCTCTCTATGCTGCTGGTTATTAACCTAGCTGTGGCTTGAGCTCTACTTTCCACATTCTGCTGGGAAAAGCTCTGGAGATCTGCTGACAGACTGATGCACAGAGCTTATCCAGATCAAAGGGAGAAAAGCTGAAGTTCTCACAAAGGCAGCAGATGTGAAACAACTTTGAGCATTACCTGCTACTTGGCATGTCTAGCAAAGCATAGCCTTTCACACTGCCACTGCAGCTGAGTTAACTTCTGAGATCAAACTAAGACACACGAGGAAGCAGAACGGGACGTGTAACAGCAGATCTCTGCTTCCTCTTCTCAATGTGGGCAGTCATGGGAGCCATACCTGGACCCAAGAGTATCCAGAGTCGAAATCTCTGACTTGATTTGGACACCATATTCTCCTCTTCCTTTCATTCTGAGGCCCAGGCAGGCAAAAAGCCAGCACTGCTCCACAAAATCTGCGTAGCACTTTGCGCTTTCTTCTAACAACTGTTCCAGTGCTTCACAAACTTCTGTGCAGATTAAGAAGAAAATGCAGAATGAGATTAGTGTTTAAAAATGGCAATTTCTTTTAGAATTATTTTCCTTCTAGCTTCTTTAGCCTGAGGGGTTGCTCTTTGCCAGGGGACACTCACTTTTCAACTCCAGTTCTGAACTGTGAAAGTAATAATACTCATTTACATTAAAAGTTTCCATGTTCTAGACTACAGCAAAATCCATGTAAGAAATGTTTCTGTTGACTGATGCTGTTACTATGCCAGCAAAAGACAGCACTGTACAACTCTTCCCATTCTGCCATCTAAAAGCAAAACTTTACTGTATGGCCTTATTGCAACAGATAAAGCTCTTGGATCTCTGCAGAGTCAACTTGCTAAGATACTATCCAGATGTACATGCTGTTTCACAACTTTCCACTTGCTCTGCAGCCCACATATATAACCTAGCACAACCTGAAGCCCCTTGGGATCTATAAACTGCTAAGTTTATAAGCACCACTGTTTCACCTTTCTCTAGATAGCATTTTGCATTAGAATCATAGAATCACAGAATCATTGAATCAATCAGGTTGGAAGAGACCTCCAAGATCATCCAGGCCAACCTAGCACCCAGCCCTAGCCAGTCATCTAGACCATGGCGCTAAATGCCTCATCCAGGCTTTTATTGAACACCTCCAGGGATGGCGACTCCACCATTCTACTTAAGCATTTAAAATTTCCTTGTGTAAAAGCATCAAAACATAAAATACTTAAAGGGAAAACAGCTCCAACTGATACAGGTACAGAGCCAAAAAGCACTTGCAAAATAGGAATTGAGCAAGAAGGAGAGCACAGTGAATTACAGAGGTCTGAGGAAAAAAATGTTAAGTCAAGGAGGAAGAGAGTTTGCTCTTTGAAGTCAGCTGAAGAACTATCAATATAACTTGTTTCACACTAACTTCTTTGGCTTACATTTCACATTCTTTTTGTTGATATATGTGTGCATATATACTCAAACACACACACAAGTGAAACAACTGAGATTTTCCAGATTCATCTGGGACAGTGTCTCTTTTCACAGTATCACAGTATCACCAAGGTTGGAAGAGACCTCACAGATCATCAAGTCCAACCCTTTACCACAGAGCTCAAGGCCAGACCATGGCACCAAGTGCCACGTCCAACCTTGCCTTGAACAGCTCCAGGGACGGCGACTCCACCACCTCCCTGGGCAGCCCATTCCAGTAGCCAATGACTCTCTCAGTGAAGAACTTTCTCCTCACCTCAAGCCTAAATTTCCCCTGGCACAGCCTGAGGCTGTGTCCTCTCGTTCTGGTGCTGGCCATCTGAGAGAAGAGAGCAACCTCCTCCTGGCCACAACCACCTCTCAGGTAGTTGTAGACAGCAATAAGGTCACCCCTGAGCCTCCTCTTCTCCAGGCAACTGGAGATTACTGACTGTAATCTCTTCCATTGAGTACTGGAATATCTAGAAGGAATATATTTTAAAAAGACAGGAATGAGTTGAAATGACAGACACATCAACTAATCCTTGTAATCCCTAACACTGCCATACAGTATGTGGTATATCTGAGGAACAAAAGGCATCACAAAGGGTTTGGTCTTGCAGGAACATTTTACTTACCTGAGCTTGAGGAAAATGAGAAGAAATAAAAGCACAACTGAGGAAACAGGAAGGTTTCAACTGAGTTCACAGTCTGTTGGAGATGCTAATTGCTGGGAAGGCTGCTTTGTCCATTCCTTTTGGCATCACTAATCAAATAGCTTCCTGGGTCAGCTCCTGCAGTCTGTAATTTGTAACAGAGTGTGTTTGATAGCTATCCAGCACTGTGCTGCTACCATGCTGTAAGAACTTTGGAATCTACCACTATCTACAAGTTTCTCATTCCCACATCCCTTCTGCTAATGCTTTTCATTAGAATGCACTGAGCTTTTTTTATTAAAGGTTATCTATTTTAACACTTGTGCTATGAGTAGGTAGTGATACATTTCTTTCTTCCCCTTTCCTGGAATACAGCTGCTTTGGGAGTTAGTTTGTTTGCCTAAAGTTGCAAGATTTCGGATAGCTCACATTCCCAATGTCTAGTTGGGGATAAAAGCTGTGAATCTTACCCTGTACATGACAGAAATGCAGATTTGCAGAGCTTTGTGACCGGCAGTGAAAATCAAAAGTTGCATCTTTTGACCAGTCCCTCATATTGCTTTAGTCCCTTTACTTTGGTTGAAAGTTATTTCTTCTAACTTGTACCACATAAGGCTAATGCATGCAGGAAATTACTGGAGAACACCTTGTGGGAAGGATTATCCAAGAACATCCAACACTCCTGTGTTCATGCCCGTCATCTCTGTTCTACATTCCCTGCAGCTCATTTGCAATTGTTAAGCTTGTCCTGTAGGTTAATGCAATCATTCACCCAGCTAAGTTCAGCTTCTGCTAGCCATGTAGATGCTGCAGACAAATTCAGCTAGAAAACTTGCCTGGGAAGCTAAATAAATACTCAGACAGTGAGCCCACACTGAGCTCCAGTCTGCCACAGCAGTGCTGGTAGCAGTATTTCATTTGTCTACTTTAAAGGTAGTTTCATTACTTGTGTGTTAGATACAGTCATGACAGTGTTGATAATGTTCTCAAGGGACGTACAGGATTGTAGAGCAGCAGGAAATCTTGGAACTGAATCCAGCAAAGGCTGTAATATACAACAAGTACTTCTTCAAGTACATCAACAGGAACGGGAGTCCCAGGAAAAACGTGGCCCTGCTGCTGGACAAGCTGGTCTGGAGCACGAGGCAGAGCATGATAGCAGAGCACCACGAGACAAAGCACGATGGCAGAGAGCACGAGGCAAAAGCAGCAAAAGCACACTGCTTGCAACTTAGCTCCATTTATTAACTGCCTGAATCTAATGGCTCTTTTCTCCACAGACATTCACAAATTAGAATGGCTCTTTGTCAAAACTGACCATATTAGGTGAAACCAGGAGCTTGCTTTTCCATCTTTGGGAAAACACAGGGCATGCATAAACGAGTGTATGCACCCTGTTTACCACTGCAAAGCAGAACAAGACTGGGCAAGTCTTGGACCCTCAAACTGGGTGTCTCCAAGCCTTTTGTCTTCTCTCCCGCACTTTGCTCCCCAGCTCAGCAGAGGGAAGAGGACTGTGGGACTGAGCTTGAGCAAGCCAGGACATGTATCAGGCCTACATTGGACTTCCATGACAGATGCCATTGGCCTTCTTGGCCACCTGGGCACATTGCTGGCTCACATTCAGTCTGTTGTTGACCAGGTCCCATTCTTCCTTTCCTTCAGTGGTAGCCAATGAGCAACAGGTACAAAACAGAACACAGAAGGTTTCACTTGAACTTGAGAAACTGATTTACTTGGAGGGTGACAGAGCACTGGAACAGACTGCCCAGAGAGTTTCCTCCTTTGGAGGCTTTAAAAAAACTACCTGGATGTGTTCCTGTGCACCCCGCGGGACCTAGGGGTACTTGCATTAGCAGGGGAGTTGGACTAGATGATCTCTAGAGGTCCCTTCTAAATTCTGCCATCACCCAACTCAGGACACCCATTTTCAGGCCACCCACTTTCAGGCAACCATGCAATAGATGTCTGTCTAGTTCAAGAGCCACACAACATCTGTTCTACCCTTACGGTACAGACCACAGAACAGCACCATAAGGGTACCACAGTAAAAGATAGTGTCAATCCTCATGTGCCTCATGAAGAGAACAGGATGGGTATGGGGAAATCACACTTAGAGCTTCATAAATGAAGCTTGTGAATTACTTTGAGTAGTGATTGTGCAGAGAGGGAAATGGAAATCTGCAGTGAAGCTTAGCAGGCTGATCAGGGTCCTCCTCACCTTGACTGAAGAAAATGGTTTTACATAAAGAATGGTTTCTTATCTACAAATGACTGTACAAGTTACAATGAAAGAAATTTGAGTTTGATGTCTAGCTTCTTAGTTCCTGGGGCAATTTGCTGGGAAATTGCATCCACAGCCCTCTGCCAAGGTGATCCAGGCTGGAGAAAAACCTTGGTGAGATTCAAGAAGCCCATTTATTTCAGTTTTGGGTGCAGTTAAATTTAGCATAGATAGGCTTTCTTAATAGTAATTATTATTTTAAATTGTCTGAAGTACTTACCAAAGAAAATTTGTGCCCACTTACGCCATCCTGTATCTAACAGCTCAGGCTCTGATCTGAGTCTTAATGCAACTCATGTGGTATCAGTTATAAATGGGAACTGTGCAGAACAAGTGACATAGTGTATCTGAGAAGAAGCTAGCAAAAAAACCAAAAACCAAAAAGGCAAAAGAAAGCTAATTCTGAAAAGAAGATTCTTGGAATAGAATTTGAATATGTTGATGGAACTCTACAGAAAGCAACATATTCCTCTGCAAAGACCTTGCTGGAGCCAAGAACCTCTTTTCACTCATCTTAAATTATTACATTATATAAATGCAGAAGTTGTCTGTGTTTTTAGAAAAGAAAGAAAACTCTCTCTTAGCAATATTCACATACTCTTGGGGATGCAGAATCTTTGATCAGCCATTACATTATGCAGCTTTTCAGATGTCTCTACCTCCCAGATTCTGATGACTGAAACATGTTTAGAACAAGAAGAGCTATAATTGTAAAGATTTGTGCCTTTTGGAAAAGTCATAGCTAATGATAGTTTTTTTTAATGAGCTTCTCAGCACTCTGTATCTTCTAGAGGGCTTGTGGGAGGAAAGGATTATGTGTTCCTGGCTGCTCCCTTTAGTTCCTCATTCTGCTTCTGAAATCTCTTCTATACCATTCTGATGTAACTACTGTGAAAAACAAAACAACCCTCAATAACAAGCCAACCAACTAGCAGAGACCTGGAGTGTTTTGTGCATTTATCAGTTGCATCTTAGCCCATTCAGAGAAACAGAGAACTACTGTTTTTTGGAAGCTACTCACCCAAACAGTTCCTGTGAACACAAGTGCTGTCCATTTTTCTCAGGTCTCTTTTCTCTACCTTGAAAACAGAAAACTGGCTGACATTTTTCAGTGCAAACAACTTTGTACCAGAAATTTTAGCTGACTGGTTAAATGTGACTTTTTTCAAGAACACTGATTTTACATAGATTTATATGAAAATGCAGTAGCTTTTATTATTCATTTGAATGTTGTCTTAAAGAATTGCTCCAGTGTTTCATACAACAAACTATTTATATTCTTTAGCATCTTTTCTCCCTCAGGAGCTAGGATTCCTCACTGAACTATGTAATGACCAAGATTCCCTATCCAAAGGTGACTATGGTGTGCAACCATTGCCATGTGTACCAGCTGTACAAGAAGTGCACCAATCCATTTTAAGTCTGAAATAGAGCTGTTTTCATCCAGAATATTGCATGGGTTATTTCCTGTGGTTTCATTTATGTAAATTTTCTCATTGTTCATATAACAACTGAGATGTTCTGTGGTAAAATTATTCAGTACAGATGGTGTGATATGTAATCCAATTAATGTGATATGAGTTTAGTTCTATTCATAAACAAATTCAAACCATTAAACATACTAAACATCAGAGACTTACTACTATTAATGAAACAAAAACCAGGTCTAATTGATGTAATTGTTGAAATTATGGTAGCAGCCTTCTCCCTCTATTCTATGGCTTCTAAATTCACAGAATCACAGAATGAGGGGTTGGAGGGGATCTCTGGACATCACCCAGTCCAGCCCCCCCGCTAACACACGTGTACTGAGATCAGGTTGCACCAGAATGTAACCAGGAGGGTTTTGAAAGTCTCCAAAGGAGGAGACTCCACAACCTCTCTGAGCAGCCTCTTCCAGTGCTTCATCACCTTCACTGTAAAGAAGTTTCTCCTTAAGTTCAAGTGAAACCTCCTGTGTTCTAGTTGGTACCTGCTGCCCTTTGTCTTATTATTGGCTACCACTGAGAAAAGCCCAGCCCCCAACCTCATAACCTCCACCCTTTATCTATTTACAAGCATTTCTAAGATCCTTTCTTGGGTTTCTATCTTGCAGACTAAAGAGCACCAGATTTCTCAGCCTTTCCTTGTAAGAGAGATGCTCCAGTCCCCTGATAATCATCGTAGTCCTCTACTGGACTTTCTCCAGTATTTGAACTGGGAAGCCCAAAACTAGACACAGCACTCCAGGTGCAGCCTCACCAGGGCTGAGCAGAGTGTGCAGAGAACCTCCTCCAACGTGCTGGCCACACTGTTAATACACTGCAGAATACTACTGGCCTAAAAGAAAGATGTGGACACACTGGAACATGTCCAGAGAAGGGCCACGAGGATGATCAGAGTGCTGGAGCACCTCTCCTATGAAGACAGACTGAGAGAGTTGGCACTGTTCAGTCTGGAGAAGAGAAGGCTATGAGAAGACCTCATTGTGGCTTTCCAGTATATGAAGTAGGCCTACAGGGAAGCTGGTGAGGGATATTGTAGTATGTTGGGTAGTGACAGGACTAAGGGGAACGGAGTAAAACTACAAGTGGGTAGATTCAGAATGGATGTTAGGAAGAAGTTCTTCACCATGAGGGTGGTGAGACACTGGAAAAGGTTTCCCAGAGAGGTGATGGAAACCCCAACCCTGGAGGTCTTTAATGCCAGGCTGGATGCGGCTCTAAGCAACCTGATTCTAGCATGAATTGTCCTTACCCATAGCAGGGGGGTTGGAACTAGATGATCCTTGAGGTCTCTTCTAGCCCTGACAATTCTATGAATCTCTGATTCTTGACCACGAGATCAATACAGTTGCTTCTACAGACATATTATATAGTGGTGAGAAAATGAAGTTCAAACTCCTTTTAAAAAATCCAGAAGTCAGTACAAACACCAACAACAATCTCGTTATTTTTTAGTTGCTTTAGCAGCTAGCACATTTCTGCCTGAAATGAAGACACCCCCTGCTTTTTCTGGTAATTAATGTCAGAGTGACACTGAGAACATGCATTTCTATTATCTAAAATATTTGACCAGAAATACTTCCTGCTCCTTTTTATCTCAGTAAACATCAGGGGAAAAAAAAATGTATTGGCTATCTTTCCTTTGCACTATTCATTTGAAGATGAAGAATAACAGGAACTGCAAACACAGAGTGGGGAACAGTCACACCCATGTCAACTAAATTGACAGTATATGGAAAAATGCTAGTGAATTCACTACATATTTAATTTTACAATCACTTCAGCTTGAACAGCATATCTGGGAAAGCTCCTTATGTCTACAAGGTTTTATCAGAAGAGAACATTTATTATAGTTGTCTAGGCAACATGAGCCCTGTGGAAATATAAATCAGAGCTTAAGAAGGTTTTGTTTTTAAACTCTGAAATAAAACAGAAGAAAAATAAAGACAACTAGGTGAGCAGAACTTTATGATCTGGTCTCTGTTGAATCCATGAAATGACCAGATCTATTGCAGGTTAAAGTATTCCACCTAGCTTTGGACTGATGAAACTTTGAATGGAGTGCAGTCTTCAAACGAGAGCCAGGACCAAAGCACTGAGAAAGGTGCAAGCAAGCTGAATGAAGCCCCACATTAAAATATCAATCAGAGTAATAGGCTTACAGAAACAGACCCTTTGCAAAATTACAGGGAATTGAGTAGAAAATAGAAGACTGAAGGCATTCATGAATGTGATGCAAGAATTATTTAATTGTTCCCCATGGCAATTGGTATTCCCACCTTCAGAAGCAATGCTAAAATAAATCCAGCTTAAATAGAGAGATTAAGCTGTTAATTAATTCACATCTTCAATATCAGCAGTTTCTGAGCACAGACTGTATGAAAGATGTTGATGTGGGGTTTTTTTTGTCCTTGTAAAGTTGTAAAGAAATAGTTTCAAAAGTTTACAAAAATAAAATACATTCTATCCCATGAATATATATATGGGATATAGTCTGTATATTGCTGGGAAAAAAACAAACAGTAATCCCTTTCCCTCGTGCACTGCCCAAGACTAGCACAAAGTTGGGTGTCTGCAGGACTGTCACCTGTGCAGCAGATGGACTTGGACAGGGCTCCGCCTGAGCAGGCACGCAGTCTGTCCTGCAGAAGTATCTGGTGCCACCATTACCTTTGTATTAACATTTACCTGGAATCATGAATTTGAAATCATGAATCAAAGTCTAATAACTTTTCTGCTGTTGTTTTAATTAAAAGGTTCATCTAGTGGCAATTGCAGAGGCAGAGCAGAGACTATTTGCAACCCTAAGGAAATAGCCCTCAAGAGCTGCTACTGCTCTCATCACTAGTTTTGGGGCAATAGGAATCATGTGGTGAAAGTCAAAGATACAGCTGAAAGATTTCAAGCTAAACAGCATATAAACCTAATTGCAGCAGAAGACAGAGAAGAAAGTACTCTAGTACTCAAAACCCAAATTGACTCACCAGTGATTTCAGGCTGGAAAAAGATTTCAAGTTAATTTTTGTCTGCACTTTCCCAGGATGCCAGCTGTGGCATGTTATGTAAAGATCTTATTTTCTGTTCCTCTTGCTAGACAATAACTGTAGTACATTTCTAGCTTGGCACCAGCAAGGCCAAATACATTTCTTTCCTCTGTTAGCAATCACTAGTAAAATGACACAGGAAACAATCAGTTAAACCTGACCTGACACCAACCAGATATCAAACAGACTCAATATGATACATTCCATTGTTGTGATCTTACTGATGCTGTTACTTTAAAAAAGAAACTGTGATCTAAAACAAATTAAAAAAGGGATAGTCAAAGACTGAAGTTACTCTAACTCAGAGTGAATTCCAAAAATTTCACTAGCACCTTTTTTAGAACTTTTGTCCTTTCTTAGTCTCAAAACCTAATCTTATTACAGATAATGTTATCAAAGCATTCTCAAGGACACTAAGAGATGAAATTTTATGAAGCAGAAGCATGTCTGGGTAGAAATCACTCAATGTCCCAGTAAGACATTTCTGTTCTATCTCAAAGAAAAGCTCAAAACCTCCTGATTTAAAAAAAAACTTGTTTCTGTCAAGGTAAAAAAAAAAGGAGAACTAATAAAAATTGACATCTTCCTGTACTTTTCTTTATTGTTCTTCCTTCTTTACCACAATGACCTAGTATGTACCAAACCACCTTGCATCATTAGTATCATAGAATCAACCAGGTTGGAAGAGACCTCCAAGATCATCCAGTCCAACCTAGCACCCAGCCCTAGCCAGTCAACCAGACCATGGCACTAAGTGCCTCATCCAGGCTTTGCTTGAACACCTCCAGGGATGGTGACTCCACCACCTCCCTGGGCAGCCCATTCCAATGGCAAATCTCTTTCTATGTCAAGAACTTCCTCCTAACATCTATGCATTAGGGCAGATATGCAATGCCCACCAATGGTTTTGAAACTTGTTCTTGCCTTCAGTTTAGATGTAGTAAGGTACAGTAACATCATCTGCAAGAAATACTTTTTCATTTGTGATACATATCTGTATTAAGAGAAAACTGCTCCCAAGTACAACTTGCTCAGCCCAACAAAATCAAAGGGTAAAGATGCAAATGACTTAAGAGTACTTACCAAAGCTCTGTAAGGAAAGAACATATTTTTTCAAGAAGCTGGCATACCTCAGGATTACCCATTGATGTAAGTCTTCCTTTCGTCTACTCACTGGTTAAGAATTTGCCTTGGTTAGACTTGCTAAATGTTATCTTTCTGGAGGTAGTTGTTGTATTTCATTCTTCTATACTGCCCATTACTATAGTATCTGTGATGCAGTTATCTTCAATGCAAGCTGGTGAAACAAACATTTTATTGATGGGTAATAGACATAAAAGGCTCCTAAGACTGCACCCAGGATCTCAGGAAATCTGACATGTGAAACCTCACTACACACAAACTATTTTCTCTCTTTTGCTTTCTTCTATTTTTTATGACAGTTTAGAGTCTGTGGGTGATTCCTGATAGTAACAGTAGAAAAGCAGGGGAAAGGAAACCTAAGGTATGTTCTGAGTTTCTTGATACACAAGAATCTTCCTTCTCATTTAGATGGGGATGGTTTGCAGTGCCAGCAAAGTCTCATTACATTGAATTAAACTGGACTGTGCTTGAAGCAGTTGTTTTGACTAGACTTAAATGCTTCATCCATTGTGATCCTGTGGATTCCAAATAAAGACAAGTAAATGGTGGCAGGATCATGTAGATATTCCCAAAGAAGTTGCCAGACTTTGTTTTGTTTCTTGTCTCACAGGTGGAAAATTGTGCACTTATAGAAGTAAGAAGGAAAATTATGTTATGCTGACTTGTCACAACTGCCTGCAATAAAGTGTTCTCAATACACTCTAGTGTAAAAGCTGCCACAGTGTCCTCAGAGACAAGGTTTGCTCATGACAAGGTGGTTGAATGATCTCAGTACCTGAAATGGGAGCATGATGACAAGCACAGAAGACAAATAAAAGTAGTTGCTCACTAGTTCAATCTCTTTCCATTTGATGCTTGCTGCTGATGCCATTGCAGATGAAAGCATCGTATATCTTGTGCAGAACCTGTCTGGAGACTCAGACTTGGCAGCTTTAAGAAAAAAACCCAAAGTGATGGTCACTATTCCTCTGATCATCAAGAGATCCTTCTGCTTTACTAATGGAATCCAGTGAAAGTTTGTTGGAGGATTTTCCATGCATGGGAATATCACAGGATCACAGGATGTTAGGGGTTGGAAAGGACTCAAGGAGATCATTGAGTCCAATCCCCCTGCCAGAGCAGGACAATCCTATCTAACACAGATCACAGAGGAACACATCCAGACAGGCCTTGAAAGCCTCCAGAGAAGGAGACCCCACAACCTCTCTGGGGAGCCTGTTCCAGTGCTCTGGGACCCTTACAGTAAAGAAGTCCCCCCTCATGTTGAGGCAGAACCTCTTCTGCTGTGATTTACACCCATTGTTCCTTGTCCTGTCACAGGGAGCAAGTGAGCAGAGCCTGTCCCTCCCCGTCCTGGCCAACCCTCACATACTTATAAACATTTATCAAATCCCTTTTAAGCCTTCTCTGTTGCAGACTAAAAAGCCCCAGGTCGCTCAGCCTCTCCTCATAAGCCATGCCCTCCAGTCCCATAATCATCCTTGTAGCCCTCTGCTGGACCCTCTCCAGAAGATCCCTGTCCCTCTTAAACTGGGGAGCCCAAAACTGAACACAGAATTCAAGATGAGGTCTCACCAGGGCAGAGTAGAGGGGGAGGAGAACCTTCCTTGGTCTGCTGGACACACTCTTCCCAATACACCCCAGGATCCCATTGGCCTTCTTGGCCACAAGGGCACATTGCTGTGCCATGGGTAACTTGTTACCCACCAGGACCCCCAGATCCTTCTCCAC
Organism: Pogoniulus pusillus; assembly: GCF_015220805.1. Lineage (NCBI taxonomy): Eukaryota > Metazoa > Chordata > Aves > Piciformes > Lybiidae > Pogoniulus > Pogoniulus pusillus. Next base: position 45,796,438 of record NC_087269.1, on the reverse strand, counting down.
AGGGCTGCTTTCCAGCAGATCACCTCCCAGCCTCTACTGGTGAAGAGTATTATTCCTTCCCAGATGCAGGACTCTGCACTTGTCCTTGTTGATCTTCATCCAGTTCCTCTGTGCCCAGCTCTCCAGTCTGTCCAGCTCTCTCTGGATAGCTGCACAGCCTTCCAGATACAACAACTATCTGAATAACTTTACCAGACTTTACTGCAGCTGCTTTAAAAATGTGCATGTATTCTGAAACCCCAAAACAGCTGCAGGCAAACGAGACCAGATACTGTATTGATATAAGGACTGTGAAGGAAATGAGGAAGACAAAGACGATGACAAAGAAGAAATCAGCTTTTGACTGTCTAGGTTCATCCTCCAATTATTTTATCTCAGGTAATATTTCCATTCTTTCAATACCCATTATAATAAACTATAAATAATCTCTGGTCTAGCAGCTGAAACATGTCATTAGACATGCTGTTTTCATAATGGTAACTCTCATCAGAAGCAAATCAAAGACTGTCAGTTAGTATTTGGGTTTAACACAAACACATTCATTTTGTGATGGTTACTAAATGTTTTGTGCTTCTACCAAGTAGCATTTGTGAAGTATAATGTGGGGTGATAGTCTTAAACAACTGGAAGTAAAACGTAGAAGTATGATGCTATATTCCAGCTGGTGAACTGGGTGGTCCATTCTTTCATTTCCTGGTATTTCCTGTATAAATCTGGCTGGCAGCTTTCCAAGTCTAGACATATCAAGAGATTTTTTTGATTTTTATTTCTTAATATCTCATGACTGACCTCCTCTCCAGGTGGTTACTTCAAAAGCAGGGGCTACTTTCATTATACTGTGGCCTACAGTTCCAACTTGATCTGTTTGTTATGTCAGCCCATGAAGTGCTGCGTAGCATTGTGCTCTCAATAACTCCTGCTGTGCCTGCATGTATAAAACAAGATTGCCAGAACTAGGAAACAGCTTTGGTATGAATAACTACTTTCTCTGACCTTCACCTTTGTGTTGTGAATTACAGCATTCATTTTATATCATAATGACAGCTAATATAAACACATAGTTAATGTATTTTAAGGCTGTGTCTATGAGGAGGGCAGACATGTTACTACTTAGCCATTGCAATAAGGCAACAGTAAAGCTGCAGTCAATGTAGTAAGGAAAAAGGATATCTGAAATAATTATTCAGTATCACATATCAGTTGGGGAAAGCCATCATAAAATAAGCAATTTCTACTATAAACTGATTTTGGACAGGTTTGTTGCCTGATCTGTTCTCAACACAAATGCTAAGACACACAAAATAGAACGGAGACAACAACATTACCCCATCATGTCTGACTGCATCCTGTTCTTAAAAACTACACCTTTAGCAAACCTCTACATATCAGGAAGTCACAGGCTCAAAAGGATCAAAGCAGGAGTGGCATCCTGTGGAGGATATGTAGAATTAAAAAAGTAAGAACATATCATGCAATGGTTAATGTGAAGCCTCTTTTCCCTGTACAGCTATGTTGAGCTGGTACATCAATACTTGACAGCAACCTCTCAAATATTTTGTCAAATTAAATTACACTGTTAGAGCTCTACTACATGTTTGTGCAGGAGTCCATTTTTTATTTGAACCACATCAAACTAAGCTCTTAAAATTTGTTAAAGATGCTACTCAGTGAGTTACTGGGTGTGGGAGAAATGTAACTTTTCACCCTCAGGGCTCTTTGGTTGCAAGAGCACTCATAAAATATCACAGAAATGATCTTTAATGATAGGATCCCTTCCCTCCAAACCCTATCAGAATTATACTTGGTCCACCTAGCTTATGGAGTTAATGTTCATAAGGACTGTACTCCTGGTAAACACCTCAGTAATTTAGCACTTGAGAGAATCATACAAAGCTGAAACCCCTTGTCTATCATTGTTCTGGATCCTTCAGCAGTGGCATCTAATTATGCCACAAGAGGACATTCTCTCTTGATTTCAAAAGAATGCAAGATTACACCTACTGAGAATAACATTTTCCTGTTAATTATGCTATGTTTTACATTACATGAAATGATGAATTAGAGGACTTAAGGCTTTGCAGAACAATGACATCTCTGAGTGTGAAATGAGTTAAAAACTAAAAATAAAATGCAAAAAACTTAACAGCATTCCAAACTTCTGATTATACTCTAAATATATAGAACCCCTTATGTTCTATTACGTGCCATATTCTGATACATTCTAAATACAATGAAGATGTATCTGTAGCTCATAAATGGGAAATGCTGCTCACCAAATATGTTTCTGTCTTGATAAAAGCACACAGGCTGCTACACACTGAAGCCTCCTATTAAAATAACATAGGAATAATAATGTACACAAAGCCCCACTAGTGTTTGTGTTTTCCTCAGTATAGCCCATGGCAAAACCTCATGGATTACAACAGCAGCTCTTCTCAGTGAGCAGTTCTGCTTACTTTTACTGCAGGTGAAACTGTATCTCTGTAATCTTTGGAACCCTTAGTATTTTCCATTGCCACATCAACAGCTGCTAGCAAGTGCTCAGCCTTTTTTTCGAGTGCATGACTCTCTGCCCATGTCCCCAGTCAGCTTGCTCCACGAGGTCACATCAGGAGTACACTTGTTGCACTGTTTGAAGTGTCATCTCCTCCCATCTAGAAACTAATCTCAGCACCTGATTTATGCCAACCCAAAGATGGAAGTAACAACAATATTTAGGTGTAAACCACTCTACATATACTCATTTTTGGGGCAATAGACCAATTTAATTAAGACCAGTGAGAAGCCTGTTTTAGCTAAATGAATATTAATTACTGAAGTACAAAATAATAATGCAGTTATGAGTTTAGGCAATGGTTGTTTTAAGTGTGCTTTCTATTAATTTGGTTCAAATCAGTTTTGAGTAGGTACCATGTAAGGGCATAGGCAGCCAGCAGATTACTCTTGCGTGCTGTATGAAAAATGGGATATTGAACTCCATGACCTCCTATCTGTCATCATCAGTTCCTTTCCAAGAGCATCAATTTCCCTCCTCTCATGGTCACTCACTCTGGGAAGAGAATCATAATAGTATAGTTCATGTAACCAAACATAGTCAGACACAAAACAGCATATATTTTTTAAACCACAGTAGACCCTGGAGTTTACAAAAAAGTTAAAAATCCAAATTAAAATCACTCTCCTTAAAGTGTTCCTGAATTGAAAAGCTCCTAAGCTTCTAAACAAAACCACGTAATAAAAGTTTACATAAATTCACAGGGGAATTGCCATTTGGAATCACAAGCAATATGCCAACTGAGGGACATAGATGTACACAGACATCCTGTTTCAGATCATGGTCTGAGGTAGCTGCTTTAATGGAAGATGCAAGGAGCTAACTATATACAGGGGAAGTTGTGTAAAACAAAAATGCCTGCAATGCCAGTAACTTTCCTGGTTCTAACAAATTCTTGGCCCCAAAGATGAGTGTTTCATATTTACTTAGCCTTGTCACAGGAAGACACTGATCATGGCAAATTCCTTGCTCTCACATAAGTGATTTTCTCCTTTTCTCTGCTGAAGCTTCTGTACTCTTCATTTGATACTCTGAGTGAATTTCGCCTTTTTCAAACAGAGAAATGGAGCTGAAGAGATGAAGAGTATAATAAATCCCTTATTACAATGGAGTGATAAAGTTTATGGCCTTCTTCAGCTCATACCATTTGCAGATATGGGTCATCATTTATAATGTGAATCACTTATAATGACACCATCTGGATATGCTGAAGATACTACTAAACAAAGCTGCAAAACACAACCATAAAAGTACACTCATTATTGTTGTTATTATTTGGTCTCTTTTAATAAAGTGTGTGTCCAGTGTGCCAAGCCATAACAAGTGATATTAACAAACTTCACCTACTTTAGAAAGAATCTATTATCATTAATGAAGACAGTCACAGATTTACCAGTGACGTGTGTAATGACAATGTCCCTTGGACAAATAACTTTTTCTGGTTACAACATAAAAGATTTGAAGGTATTATCAAGCTGACAAGGCTGCCAACATAAAGTGTGCAGGCAATTATTTGAGTACATTGATGGCTGTATTATTCACATCGAGTATTCAAACACAACAGATGCTCTTTTCTTTTTTGATGGACATGATTTTCATAAGCATTATTCTTTATGATGCAGAGCAGTATGTAAGTTGTTTGGTTTGGTTTACAAAGGGCTAGGCTTAGAGTATTTTGTTACTATGAAGGGATATACTCTGTGCAAACCATATTTACCTGCCTTGTTTAATTCCCATTCCATTTGTCTGTTTCTGCAGAACCTAGAAAACTGTTCAGTTGTCTGCTGTCTCATTAAAATAATAAGAAGCTTTGAGGATACATCATTCAGGAAATCCACTTGTGGAGTTTGCCAGGTCCACAAGGACAGCAGTAAAGTTAACACATACTGACATGTACCTGAATGAAATGGGTAGAGAAGAATTCGGTGACCAGAATGGAAGTAGAATGAAAGTTTATCACAGAAGCAGTTTTCCTGTCCAATCATTGCTTTGAGAAGTTGTTAATGAGATAAATCCACATCAGATCCTGACACTAAAAAAATTGAAAAACTAAGAAGAAGAAGAAACAACAGTCAATGTCTTGTTTCACATGGGAATGTATATTTTAGTTTTTAATGTGTTCTACTCTTTGATGCTGTTTCGTTACTTCTGTTGCAGAAGCATTAACCTGAGAATGAGAGCGGTAGCCACTCTAGACAGCATCCTCCCTCTTCCCATAGGCACAATTAGTAGGTGCTGATGAAAGAGCAGTGCCCAGGATGGGGCTTCCTTGTTTATGTTTTTCTTGCCAATAGCTGTGTGCAGTTCACATTTAGCAATCACTGATGGACTCCAGACCTGCAGATCCATTTGCAAAGCCAAGCATGCTCTTCACCCCCACAAAACTTGTAGCAACAAATATATGAACAAAGGAAATTTTTTTGTGTGTGTGTGTATATACACACAGAGAACAAAAAAAGTAGTATTTTATTTTGTTCACGTGATGCACAAAAATCCATCTCAGATTTTGAGATGTGGGATAATTTATTTCTATTCATCTTCTCTACATCATTCATTAAGGGCAATCAATATTCCCCTACAGAATTCTCATCTGTTTTTGCATCTCAGTAGTTTCATACCTTTGATTTTTCTTATTAGAACTAGAAAACTTTTAAACTTGTCATTTTAAGAGGCTCAGAGCCTCTGACAAAGCACATAGTGCCAAGGACTATGTTTCACAGATTTGTACAGAAAATGTTTACTATTCTAATTCCTTATTTACATTTGAACTACAATAACTGTTACATTGCTCAAAAAGTATTCTAGAAAGGTCAAAATATGTAAGAAAGAGTCTACACACAGAGACAAACTATTAGCTATTAATCACATTAGCTACACGTATCTGTATTTTCCACCCTCTGAATATTGCCTTGCAATTGCAACTGCCTGTTGAGTGAATCACCTCAAAGAACTTGGGTCACCCTTTTTCTCTCTTTTATAGATAACAGAGGAATATGCTACTGGCAACCTCCTGGTGAAAGCCAAAGAGTTTAGTCCTCCCCTTTGTTTTCTATTATTTGGCTCTTAATTTTGAGGTGCACTACTTTCATTTCAGGGTTACTAAACTGCCCTCATAGACCTCACAAAGGGCTTTATTCCATGCTGTCTGAAAACCGTAACATGTACTAATAACTTAGAATCCTTACCTCAGGAGGCCTTTGGCAGTGCCAACAAGCACAGAGGTGTGAGGTGTGGCTGTCTCTTCTATAAAGGCTCTCTCACCTCTTCTATAGTGTATTGTAGTTGTCTCTGTGTCTGCTAATTATATTCTTTATTACAATTTCTACTAATTTGCCTAGTATGCAAGCCAGACCAACTTGCATCTACAGTTAGACAATATGCAGTCATCCCTGGATCCAAGTTGTAAACATTCCAACCTCTGTGCCTCTGACAGCATTTTGAGGAGCACATAACATACCATATTACTACACAAGCAATTTCTTGAACATGAAGCTACATAATCTCAGATCCTGGCACTTTTTACTACCATGATGGGCAGACTTCTGTAAAACACACCTCTTCTAGGACTTCTTCAGATTAAGACCTCATCACTTAATACTTCACTAAAAAAGTCTGGAAGAACTTCAATCACCTTCTCCTTGAATATTGATGCAACCAATACATTTAGCTGTTCAGCAACAGCTTTTATCTTCCCTGACTGCTCCTTTGGTACCTGGATCAAGTGCGCTCCAAACACCTCTCAAAACCTTCCCAGCTTCTGATGTGATAAAACTAAATTTTGTTTCTACTTCTCATCTCTCTAACAGGATGCTTCAGTTTTATCTTTTACTTGCAAAAGGTTATGTTTATTCATGGTTGCCTGCTTGGAAATAATTTCTGCTTTGAAGACACTTTTTATTATCTTATTTCCTTTCAACTGCTATGCAATTATATTGGCTTTTGAAGGTCATTAAAATAAAATGCTATTGCAAGGTATTTGTTTCAGCACTTTCTCTCACAAGAAATACTGTTCTTTATAGACTGTCCCTGCTACTGTTTGATCTTAAGCTAGTACATCTGATGGCAAAACAGCAAGTCACAGCACAGTATAGAATGCCATAATCTACATTGTGCTCCTCATCCCATTTCTGTAAAATGTCATGATATATTTTCCTTTTAATGCATAAACCATCTGATTTGATTACGTGATACAGGCTGACATCTCTTATTCATTGGATAGCTCTCGATACATATGAACACCAAAATCAAGGACACCATTTAATAATTTCTTCTTCCTAGATAAGCACTCAGCATAGTAATTAGAGGAGCAGCTATTTTCTAGACATGTCTCTAAGCCTGGAATGATTATTCTATACTACAGAAAACAGATGCTCTTTTAATTAGAAGCAGAAAATCTGAGTTTCCACTAGCAACATCCAAGAGTACGTTTTACTCTGTTGGAGATAAAACACAAACTTCACAAAAGTTCTACCATCTTCTGTTATGTAAATGTCTGCTTACATGGACATCTGCTAGAAGGCATCAGCTGACTTTAAATATGTGCATCTCCATGTGGCTCCAACAGTCATCCCCTTTATGGGGAAAGGACTACTGTGAGCTGCTCTTTAACATTAGTGGTCAAGACCTGCCGCTTTTTAAACAGAGGATCCTGGATTCTATCACCAGTGCTGTCTATATGCAACTTAGCTGCTGCAGTCCACAACTATATATAGAACCAGATTTATTACTATGGCTGTGTTACCGAGAGCAGATCCAGCATGATAGAAGGAAAAACATTCATTCTGTTGTGTTCAGAAACATCTCCTGGACTCTGCTTATCTTTCTCTCTTTTATAGCCATGACGGCAGTGATAGATGCCTAAAAAATACCTCAGCCAGAATACATCTGGGCAGAGAAGACAAAATGAAATGTGACCTCTCAAAAACCGGTAGTTTTATAACAGCAAAAAGGCAATAGCACCACATAGTAAATGACCACTTCAGGCACACAAAGAAACCAAACCCATATGATCAGCACGAATCATTCCATGTCTAAATGTGGACAATAAGAATGAGAAGGGAAAAGTACAGTCTTGTTTACAATACCCTCTCTTGAGTTTTGGGCAGACATCCCAAAAATAACAGCCAACAAGTCACAACAGAAAGCATGGCCTGGACCTTAACTTCTTTTGGCTCTACATAAGGTAAAAGTTAGCTACAGCATTTTTTTGTTCACGGTACAGGGTTGTCCATGACTACACAGTTAAGACAATTCTTCCACATTGTTTTGACTGTCTGAAATTGCATCCTCTTCACCAAGCATTTCTAAAGGCAGCAATATCCTAACAGTGCAATTTTTCCCAGTTTGAAGTCTCAGTTGGAATCTGAGAGGTAAGAGTGCAAGAGATACCCTGTTGGCTTAAGACAACGCAATCAATCATGAGACTTGCCTAAGCTGACCCAGTATCTTAAATACTCTGAAAGCCTTAGAATCACTGGTGTCTACCAAAGTCTGATAGCTCTCATGAAAGGGAGACATCTCCTTCTTCAGCTCTTAATTACTTTAAAGAATGAGAAGAGGACAATCAACTAACGGAACATTACTTCAATTGTTTCACTAGCCCTAATGACAGTTGTGGTAATTAGCTCAATACACTCTCACTGGATATGAGCAAAAAGAAGTTTCGGGTGTTTAGGTTGTACTGCCATACTGAATATGTACAATATCTCAACTAGCTTGCAGTGTCTGCCCTTAAGCAGATCACAGGACATCTGAATGCCGACTGTAGCTGCTTGTTACTATAGAGAGGAGAGTGTGGGAGGCAAGCCGTAGAGTTTTAAATAGGCTTTAAGACCTAGAAAAAAGCCTGAGTCAACTGCAGAGAATAGGGGAGAGTGAAGGGAAGGAAAACTGATATAGTGAGATGCATAAGCAGATGGGCAAGACTTGTAACAGTTGGTGTCTTCCTCAGGGCCTCAGTGTTTAGAATTAGGGACTGAGAGAGACTGATTTAATATTAAAATATTTCTAGCTCTTGCCCAGATGATTTCAACATGAAATTTGTAATGGCCTCTCTGAATTTATACATCATTTTAATGAAAACAGTGAATCCTTTAGAGAGGGGGGAAGATTTCAGGGGACATGTAATTCATACTATTTATCTATTGAAAGCTAAAACTTTCTTACTGTAAATATGGTCTCTTGAGGGTCAGTACTACTTTGACAGAATGACATGTAAGTATAAAGGGAACAAGTAAGATAGTGGAGAGCAGAAAGGTAAGAAAACACTCTTGTTTACTTCCTTTGTAATTGTCTTAGTACACAGTAAAATCTAGCTTCAAATTACATAGTGACATCCAAAGTGCATCTAGGAATCATGGTAGTTGGGTGTAGAGATTGGAGGACGGATTGTAGCTGTGTCTTCATTTTCTCTGCCAAGACAGAAGATGTGATATTTCCAAGGAATAAGCTTTTCTATAGTAAAACCCTTTTTATTTTACAATTCAGAGAATAGAGTGGCAAATATATCTGGGGCCTCCCTCTGATCACTATCACAGCTCTAAGGATCCTCAAGCACTGCAAAAATGAATTCTTCCATTCAGATGCAAGAGTGACCAAACCAGTCTTATACCTACATTGGAGAAGCATAAATGGTGGTTTGGGCATACTAAATGTCAAGCTCAAGGTCACGTAGCAAAGGAGAAGCAGATCTTGGAATAAAACAGGACAAGCCTATAATTCCCGGTCCCTTTTGGCTGGCATTCTTTCCTATTCCTATGCTTGAGTCTGATGACTCTACAGCACTGCAAATACCAGCCAGTCCTTCAGCACAGAAGGACAGGGTTTGCTTTAATGCTATTTTTAGTTAAGCAGATCCCAGTTTTAAATCTGCAACGCCTTCATTTTCAATATCGTGATTATGTTTAATGTTCCATGAGAAGATGAGGGGATTAGTATGAATCAGAAAGCACAATGCAGCGTAGGCAGCACCATGCTGCCTTCTGAAACACCAGCACAGAGCAGGCAGGAGCTCCAGTGGTGGCTTTATATGGGGAGCAGGCATTAGGCAGCTGGACATGTCAGCTGGGTGCCTCATCAGGCAGCTGATGCAAGTGGAAGGTCAAGAACACATTTACTATTTACTGAATTTGTAAATTACTAATTATTCACCTCACTAAGCAAGGCAGATTCATTGACTGCATGTGACATCCCCCCTCCTAACTCTAAGTGCATGTGGAAGAGTAAGAATTCTCAGCTATATTCTGATAGATGGAAGTAATTAAAGTGGCATAAGGGCATAAGGAGTTATAATTGAAGGGCACAAGGAGTTATAATAGGTAGGTCACTTCCACATTTGTCAGAAAACAGGTGTAGGAATAAAATCCTGCTGTGCACTAAAAAAAGCAGTGCTCTCTGACTGAAGCCTTGCTAACCAGGAGAAGGTAAGATGTGGTATCTGCATCTAATGAAAGCAGTGGCATAGGAGTTAGAGAGGCCTTCCTTTACATTTGCAGGTTTCAGCTGTGGGAGATGAGACAGAAGACAGAAAGGCTACCTCTGAGCTTGGGAGATTTCAGCAGTACTGGACAACAGAAGCTATGGGAGCTACAATGCATGAAAAAAGCCTGCCAAGAGAAGCAGCAAAGAAAGAGTCTGCAATATGACAGTCAGAGTGCCTTGAACCAATAAAACAGATTTTTTCTTCTTCCTGCCCTATGTCAGCAAAAGAGATGGTTTTGGAAATAAACTATTCAAGAATTAGTAAGAAAGAGACCTGAAGTGGAGTATATCCTCATCACAACTTGGGAAATGACTAAATTTCTTTTGCCTTCAGGTGCCTTTTGGTCTGCCTAGACTGAGGCAGGCATAAATAAGATGGATCAACAAAGACATTGCTAACATAAGGATGCTCCACTGTGGAGGCTAGGAAGGTGGTAGCTTTTACTGAATAAACCCAAATGAAAACTTGAGGAGACTATATCCAACTCCTTGCTTGCAGTTAGTTATGCCAAACAAATGTCTAATCAGACAGGTCTTCCTCTCCAAAAGCATATTCTTGTGCAGGGAAATAGATGCCAGAAGAAGAATCAAAGCACGGCACTTCTGTAATGAATAGAGTTAAACAAAGCAGTTAAACTTTCTACACAATCTTTGGTTGCTGCATTATTTAACAAGATCCTTGGGGAAAGGGGATGAAATATTAACCACTTCCTGTACTTGACTGCGCAGACAAGAATGGGAGTGAAGATTAATAAATGAGCAGATCTTCCAAGGATGAAGATAAGGAGGGCAGTACAGAAAGCTCAAGAAAATAACTTCTCCAGTAAAGACACTTTATACATAGTCAATATTCGGCATGGAGGAATGGAATTAAGGGTCAATAGTAGCCCATGAATGTGACTGGTTTCTATGCTATTGGAAAAACAAAAGCAAACATTCCATGTGGGATAGATGAACTTTAAAACTAACAAAAAACCCCAACCCTAAAGTGCTGATTTCTGGGGGGGGGGAACCACAGTAGTGAAAAGCAGCCATTAAGTTCAAAAGAGAGTATGAAAGTAAAAAGTATTTTGAAGAAGAAGTTCTATATCAAGACAATTCTAAGCAAGTAATTCAATTCATACATACTACTAGAAGCCAGGCTTTAAAGACAGTCTTCACACACTGCAAGCAGGGGAAGTGAAGCAATGCACTCAAGAGAGGCAGCTGAAGAGTACTCTGCTAGATATGGCAAACAGCACTGAGTTTTGTGATGGCAACCTTTGTTTCTTGATTCTGGATGTGTATTAGAAAGTGTATCAGAAGTAAGGTGGCTTTGCGATTACAGAGCTCTGCGGCTTTCTCCTTTTTCTTTTTAATTCCTGTCCTTATTTTTTAGAGTTGGAATACTTTAATAAAGACATTCATGGGAAGAGGCAGCTCAAGACTTTTTCAATCACAGTTTGATTTGCAGACCCTACATTACCTTAAAATGCATGAAATTACACCTGACATTTTGAAAGATCTATTTCAAAAGGTAAAAAGTTCTGCCAGCTTCAGAAACCATTTCATGCAGCTCAAGACCCAGTGGATAGATTCCTAAGCCAAGGCACTGCCACAGAGCATTTCAGTCTTGCTGCATATGTACCATGCATATACATACACTGTTTCAGACTATATGTGACACTGTTCCTCTAAGCCTTCTGAACACAATTCATGACATTAAGTGCATCCCAGATTTTTTGTAGGTGCTGTTGCAAGTTAAGATCTCATGTCAATTACCGGTTTCCTACCATGGCTCTATGGTAGGCAACTTCAGTGAAGTTTGAACACAGCTCTGGAGAACTAAAGTTGTAAAGAACACTTGAAAAACTCCATGATGACATGCTGAGTACATCTACAGTACTTTGAAACTGTTCATATTAAAGGATAGCACACTCCAAGGGTAGCAGCACACAGGTCAGTGGGGCACTAACTCAGTATGGGAGCTGACTTCTAAGTAAGTTGAAGAGGAGGCAGCAGGTCATGTCCTAATTACAGAAAAGTTTTCTTTTAACTGTTCCTTTAAAAGCTGTCACATTATAAAAGAAGTAACATTCCCATTCCATTATGAAAGAGAATTATGGGACAAAACCTGACAAAACTACTGTGCAATATAATGCAAACAGTAGAGACAGAAAGGCAGGCAACTACCTCCTATATGCGAGTATGTCTAGAAACTGCTTATCCTTTGTTTTCATCTTCTCCCAACCAGAAAAAAGCCACACAGTGATCCAGGGAAACTCTTGACAGACATAAACCTCACACTTGTCATGCAATATTCATATTACCTCTGAGTCTGAGCAGTACCTTAATGGCCTTGTGTGCTTCACCTTTATTCCCTTCTGGCATGAATTTCATCTGTTTGCCTTTTTTGCTGAATAGAATAATCAAAAAGTGATACTCACTAGACTTAGAGATCCCTGGGACATTGGGGATTAACATGATTATGGATCCTCATAGAATCATAGAATCAACCAGGTTGGAAGCGACCTCCAAGATCATCCAGTCCAGCCTAGCACCCAGCCCTAGCCAGTCAACTAGACCGTGGCACTAAGTGCCTCATCCAGGCTTTGCTTGAACACCTCCACGGATGGTGACTCCACCACCTCCCTGGGCAGCCCATTCCAATGGCAGTTGTTGGAAGGAACAGCAAAATGTGATGGATTAAATTGCAATTACTTATCAAGTCTTTTAAGTAAACACACTCTCTCTCTCTCTCTCTCTCTCTCTCTATATATATATATATATATATATATATATATATATATATGTGCTACAGTTTTCCTTTGTTTTCCACAGACTGGAAGCTTCTGTTGGAGAAGAGAGGCAGCAGGGAGATTCAGATTTTACATGAACTGCTAGTGACCCCCAGGTGCTGTTTTGTCAGTGCCTCTGCTGCACTGCCTCAGAGCCTCATCCACCCACAGGCTGAGCTTTCATAAGTCCATTAGAAATAAACTGCAAAATAATTACTGCAGTGCTTGGCTCCAGATCTAACTTGAAAAGTGCTAAGTCATCAACTCTACGAGCTGTAAATTATCAGTTATGATCACTCTCAATGAAAAAATATGAGAGCTACAGCTTCTTGAAAGCACATCTAGACATAGCTTAAATCCAGTTCAATTAAAATAAAAACATATGAAGAAAATATATAATGCTCTCTCCAGTGGCTTGTGGTGCCTTTGGCACAAAGAGAGGAGTGGATAAGGACAGCTTTGAGCCTGAGCTCATGCCATCCTGGGTATGTGGGTCATTGTGGTACTTCTCCATATTCTTAAAGAGAATTGTGACCACTTTCCTTTTCTTAGTTCTATTTCCCTTTTTTTTGCCTGACTCAAGGGAAAAACTAACATCTAGACAACGGATTAATAATCCAGGAGACAAAGGTAATAGAAGAAAAAACAACTGTATGAATTTCCTATGACTTCCACATTTACTAATATTCTCTAAGTCATTTCTGCAGTAAGTTTCTGACCTAAAGACTCTACATAATTTAAATGTTTTTTGAAACCCTAGCCTTGCAGAGCCCTTGATAAATAGCTCATGTGAGCCATTTCCATTACTTTGACTGATGCCAGGCTCCTTTTGCAAATAGTTTTGTCTTAGAGTTCAACATTTGCCTTCTTTAAATACTTTACTTTTATTTATCTAGGATTAGCTGTTTCATAAACATTCTTTGCCACAGATTTCTTCAAACCTCTTATGTTGACAGAGTACTTCAGCAAGGAACACTGCTCATAGACAGTATTATCCATTTTCTTAAAAGAGAGACAAAATGTACTTTCAGTTAGCTGCCCATCTTTGTTAATAGGTTATTAATGTTCCATCTTTGTTAAGAGGTTATTAATGTTAAACAATTAAGAAGTGTATATCCAGTTATTGTGGAAACTCCAGTACCAGCACACTTAAGTACCTCAGAATCTGGGCAGAAAATCATAGAATCAAACAGGTTGGGAGAGACCTCCAAGATCATCCAGTCCAACCTAGCACCCAGCCCTAGCCACTCATCTAGACCATGGCACTAAGTGTTTCTATGAGGAAAGAAGGTACTGATGGTCCTACCTTACAGCCTAAAAGCAAAGCCTAGATAGGCCAAACAGCCTTCTAGGAATGTCCTGAGGCTTCAACAGCAAGGAAAACACAACCACAGCCTCGGAGAGAATTTTTCCTCTTTCCTGAGGAAAAAGGAGAACTGTTTTACTCAACTATCTCCTTCACCCCTGCCCCTCTTTTCTTGGGGATTTTTTCCTCTTTCCCAAGGAAAAAGGAGAACTGTTTTACCCAACTATCTCCTTCACCCCCACCCCCTTTTCCTGGAGATTTTTTCCTCTTTCCTGAGGAAAAAGGAGAACTGTTTTACTCAACTATCTCCTTCACCCCTACCCCCCTTTTCTTGGGGATTTTTATCCCTTTCCTGAGGAAAAAGGAGAACTGTTTTACCCAACTATTTCCTCCACCCCACACCCCCGTGTAAGCAGGCTGCAAGCAGTAAACTCCCAGCAGTGAGCCTGGTGTGGTACGTCCAAAATCCCAGACCAGCAGGAAACAACCTCCCAGTGTGAGCCAAGAGCTGCCCAGGGCTGGATGGCAGCAGTGACTCTTGCCCCTTCTAGAGAGCAGGAATGAGCACAGTGCACAGGGACTGCAAGTTTCCAGAGAGGTTCCATTTTCCAGTGCCCATATGCCAAGGGCAGCCAGGGAGAGCGGGGACACGCACAAGCCAAGCCAAGCCTGTTGGACTAGAAGCATCTAGAACCCTCCAGCCCTTGCACCCTCGGCAGGCCTGAGAATAAGCCAGGACTGCCCCTGCTCCCCCCCACCTTAGGCCTCCATGCCCGAGGAGGCCGCATGGCGCAGCTCAAGCTCCCTGCCAGCTGGAGCCATCTCCCACACACACACACACGGAGCAAGGAGTGCAGGGAGAGGAGAGGGAAGAGAGCAGAGACAGCAGCCAGGCCCCAGCTGATGCACCGTGATGCCGGAACACAGGCCAGAGCAGCAGCATTAGCACACCCTGGGACGGCCCCGGCCAGCCCTGCCACAGGCCCTGGTCTCTGCAGTTGTGTTAAGGGAACCTGGAACCCCCTCCACCTGCCACACAGTGCTCAACAGAGACCCAGCCAGCCCCAGAGCTTGGGTCGCAGCCACCCCAACGGCAGCAGCTGCAAAGCCAGACGGCTCTCCTGCTCCCTGCCTTGCAGCTGCATCAAAGCCATTTATCACTGCAGAGCAGTGTGGCCGACACCCAGTACACATGGGCCCTGACAGGGGCCAGCAGAGGCCAGCAGCAGCCTCCTGGGGGGTGGCCTCTTCTCCCAGGCAACCAGCAACAGAAGAAGGGGACACAGTCTCAAGTTGTGCCAGGGTAGGTATAGGCTGGATATTAGGAAGAAGTTCTTCACATAGAGAGTGATTTCCCATTGGAATGGGCTGCCCAGGGAGGTGGTGGAGGCACCGTCCCTGGGGGTCTTCAAGAAAAGCCTGGATGAGGCACTTAGTGCCATGGTCTGGTTGACTGGATAGGGCTGGGGGATAGGTTGGACTGGATGCTCTTGGAGGTCTCTTCCAACCTGCTTGATTCTATGATTCTATGATTCCTAACGCTTCAGAGCCTGCTGGCTGGACACGGTCAGGCACACAGGCTGTGGCCCTCTGGCTAACAAGTGCCCAGAGGGGAAAACCAAAGCCCTAGAGGACACACGGCCTCAGGAGGGCAGACGCTGCAGAAGGTGGGTTGGAACACTGGAAAGGGAGCTGTTCTAGCTGACAACTAGTCAGCAAAACATGACACGTTCTAAACGTCCTGGGGATTGCTTCAACTCAACTACCTGTCGGGAGTGAAGTGCTTCTGTTCTGCAGGCTCCTGCTTACTCCGTTTCAGCAGCAGTGTGAAGCACTGCAGCGTGTCCCCACCCTCACCCCTGCCCAAGGTCAGCGCTGCAGCTGTCCTTTGAAAGAACTCAGCAGGCATCACGGGTTTGCTGTTAAAGGAGGCTGCTCAGGTAGAAGAGAGCGTCATCTTTCCTGTGCCACAGCAAGGAAGGATTCTCTTCCTGCTAACAGCAAACAGGAGAGATGGGGCTGTAAAGCTGCACCTGCCCTTCCCTGGGCTACAGGATAATGGCTGAGAAGGGCCAGCAGAAGAGAAGAGACAGGCAACAGCACTGTGAACCCCACTCAGCACTGATGCCATCAGAGTCACTCAGGAATATTCCAGGCACGAGCCTTCGTTTTAGTGTCTCTGACACTTGGTCTACTTTCTGACTCCCAGGGGTACTGAGGCAGGATGTATTTTAGCACACCATGAAAAGTCCCAAAGCATTGTGAAGGATTTACTGAGATAACTTCCAATGAAAAATGCAGGAGTCTTTACAAGTATCCCATTTACTTCTAACTCTCAAGTTAAAAAAACCACAAATGCTTTGACTAGATAAATATTTATAATAGATTGTCATATGCATGCAATGCATAATGCCTTCCAAGTGCTTCCACAAGCTAGAAACAGAGAAACAGTCAAAGCTAAAAAAGCCATATTTGGAGTGAAAAATGGAAATAGTTTAAAAAAAAACCCACCCCTTCTCTTAGAAGAGAAATTTTGATGTATGGGCTGTTGCAAGTCAAGCAGGCTGTAAGGATTATAGTTAGAATTTGGCCAGAGTATCAGCCAGGATATCATACTTGTAGAAGAGAATAGCTGTCAGTAATAGAAACAAATAAGCAACAGGAGCCTGCCAAAGAAAGAAGACCTCTGTACCTGTGAGTAGCCTGGAACCTGTGCTCAGAAGTCACCTGTGTACAGCACTTTTGGAGCTCCTTCCTGCAATGTCCTGGGTTTCCTGGTAGGAAGTATCCCCTGAAATAAATAATTTACTGTCCAAAATTAGGTGCATGATGCCCAATATATGCAGTGTAATTGTACTAATTTGTTTTACAAAGCCCTTGGAACATAGATGGTTCTCAGTTAGTGTAGGTTTTTCCTCACTCAAGCAGCAACCCCCACTTTTCTGAACACCACTGCCTTTTTAAGTCAGACTTCCATGGACAAACTGCCAACACAACAGCAACGTTAACAGGTGGAAGCCCTGGGCTCTTTCAGTGCACGCCTACATCTTCTGCAGCTATAAAACATCTTTGTGAGCTCATCATGCTGGCAAAGTTAGCCAAAAAGATGTGTATTCCAGTGCTGCTGCTGCTGCTGTCAATAGTCACTTGACAGCCTGATGGCAGGAAGGCTTACTACTGCAGACCTGACCTCAGCCTTTACTGCTCTGAGTACTTCTCAAATATCAACTTCCACTTTCTCTCATGTCACAAAATGGCATTTTCTTTACTGGGAAAGACTGAAGTGACATACATTTGCTCCACAACCATTAAAGTTCTCTTCAGAAGCAAAATTTTGGGTAGACAGACACACAGCTAACTGTGATAAGTGCTCTAAGGTTTGCACTAAATACATTCATACATATTCTGTTAGCCAGTTTACTGCAGCTTAGCTACTGGAAGTTGTATCTGTGAAATGCATAGCTTCATTGCCTATATATTAGAAATTGCACTGTTGCACTTGAACCCTCTCTATTTCCCTGCTTTTAAAGTCTGATTGCCAAATCTAGTAGCTTTTGTAACAGACAGTGGGTACAGATGAGTTAAGGAATTTTCACAATGATGAAAAAGCATTTGACCATTTGACTCAGCAGCAAGGCAGAACTGAGAAGTCAGCAGGGTGAAATGCTGCTTCCCTCCTGTCATTTTGCTGTTGAAACTCAGCTGGGTTCTGCAAAGCAGCAAATACTCTGTGACAAACAAACAACACCCTCTATTTTGCATCTCAGCTGCTGTCTCAGCAGCTCCAGACCATCCCCCTTCACCAGACAGACATACTACTTAAAAGGATTTTATGTTAACATTTTCTTCCATGTACAGTAGTTCTATAAATTTTCCTATTCAGGCTACAACACAGGATCCACAAATGAGATCACAGTTATACAAAATTATAGATCAAAAGCTACAGCCCCAAGTCAACAAGACTGCCTAGGAAATGGGGATAGCATTATTCTTCAACCAAGCTGACTTAGATTTATGCTAGTGCAAGGATATTATGGCTGTAGCACTTTCCTCTTCTCCTTTCAACTCTGCTGAGATTTTCATGGGATATCTAACGTCAAACCAAACTGAGCTGCCTGGGAATATTCCAGACAGCCACCATTTTCCAGAAATAGGGGATAATCTTTAGGTCCACATCTAGTAACTTCTGATTTCCTTCCTTATTTGTGCCTCTTCCAACACCATAGTATATTGAATGCAACCTCAGCTTTGAACAGAAATATCAGTTACACACAGAGGGAACAGCCATCTGTAAGCTACTATCCTTCCTCCTTCTAGTCACAATACACATCAAAAACATCTAAACAGATAAAAGTAACTTTCAAAACCATGTGGCTGGTAGAATCTTCCTTATGTACAACTACAGGTGAGCATTTCTTTGAAAGCATCCTTTGTGATCCTCATCCTAAGCTAGTGTCACTCTAGATGGTTTTGTTCACGTAAGTCGCAGTACATTCACTAACTCTCACTTTGGTAAAATAGAAAGCTACTATGTCAAAGGAAGATGTTCTGAAGGGGTTTTAGCTGGATGTCTTGTTTTATGTAACTTACAGACACATTTCTGACAAGCAGCACATTAAGGCAAACATGAATGGTAACTGAGCAGGATACAAAGAGACTGTTCTCAGAAATGTCTCATCAATAAACACCATAAAAGAGTTGCGTCAAGAAAGAGCAGTCCATCAACCAGCACGCGCCATCTGCAGTAAATAATGAAAACATAAACAGGAGAGCAATAAGGAAGGGCAGGCAAGGAGTACAAATGATATCACTGAAACACAAACAAAATAGCAAGGTGACTGGAGAAATCAGAGGGTATCTCCTGCAAAGGGAAATTGTGCATCTTCCCATGATACGAGAGATAAGTACGGGAGTAGAAAGTGAAATGCATGGATTCGTTCTTTTATCAAAGATGTTAGAGTTAAGGGAATTGAATCCTTTGTGTTTGCAAAGTCACTTGAGAAAAATAATGTGAACTTATTTTTAATTGAAGTGCTTACACATATCTCATGGCATCAGGAATGCTCTCAGCAGAATTCAAGAAGCTTCTGTTTCTGCAGTGTAACTCACTTCAAAATGCTTCTGTTCTTCAGTGAGTGTATCCATGCTGTCCATTTTGGTCTGAGTAATCAATGTCAAATTCAGCTGTCTACATTAACTGCCTGAAGCACCTCCAAACAGGCAGGAAGTAAATGAGAAATGGAAAAGAGATGCACCAAAGAAGAAAATTACAGACTATGAGGGCTCATTTTATCGTGTGCTGCAGGCAGAGTTTGTCTCTCAAGGTATTGAGTAAGTACAAACGCAGTCTTAGATTCACCCAACAGATGCACAAACCACATTGCACAGAAAACAAGATAGCATTCTCACTAGAAACATCGTAAGAAACTACACTGAAGATAAAACTTGGAATCTATTTATTCTCGAGTTCTTACAGCACATGCATTTTATTTATTAGAAGCCAGCATCCACATATGAAGTGCGACCTTGTAACTTTTAGTAGCCGAAGCATAAGCACAACCAGTTGTGATGGAAACTCCAGATTATCTGTTCTCGTCTTTTGACCTTCAAGTGCCATGTTTCTATCTGTATTTAATATCCTTGTATGACAGGGGCAATGACTTTGTAGGGAATGTCAGAAACATGGGCACTAACATCCTTTCGCACTGTCCCAAGCGCTGCAGGTTGAGCCTGTGTTGAAGGCTGCTGCACACCAGTAGCTGAGCAGCTGGCACTTCTCCTTTCTAGACAAAAAAGACTGACCACAGAAAATCAATGGGAAGCACCTCCAGTTTTCAAGCACATTGAGGATAGCACTAGAGAGTTGATCTTGTAGTGATCTGCATAGCATGATGCAGCTTCTAGTCATGAATCCCTTTCTGTCATTAATGGAAGGGGGAGAATATTGCTACTTGGTTCTTGTTGGAAATCAAGGCTGTAATATCACTGCCTGTCAGCTCTCCTGCATGTAAAACTACATAAAGGGTTTGGCTGAGCTGGAGTTAATTCTCCTAGGAGCATCCTTCTAGTGCTGTGTTTTGCAGTGCTGTAGCTGAGTGTTGATAACACATCATTTTGGCTATTGATGAACCAAATACCAAGGCTGTCTTTTTCCAACATTTCCCTGTCCTGAGAGTAGAATGAAGGGTGTGGAAGATCTTGGGAGGCCGCAGAGCCAGGCCAGTTGACGCAAACTAGCCAAAACTGACCACATGGCATCAGCGCAGATATAAAAGGTAAGTGAAAGAGGGAAGTGTGGGGGCATTTGTTGATGCCATTTGTCCCCTGGAACAACTGCTACGTGTCTTGGAGCCCTGCTTCCCAGGCGTGACTGACCACTGTCTGCTGATGGGAAGTGGAGAACGAGAGCTCTTTTTGCTTTTGCTTCACACTATTAAAATTGCTTCTAGCTTATTACCAGCCTTGTCTTGGATTTTCTTCTCTCCCCTGTCTATCTAAGAAGGGGAGTGATGGAACGGCTTTGGTGGGCATTTGGCCCCCATTCAGGGCCAAACCACCACAAACTACAACTACCAAAAGGACACCTAACAAAGACTAATCTTCCAGTATCAAAGAGCAGCAGATCATAGCTAACTCCATTAAGAAACTAAGCACTCATGTGGTCTATTTTTCCTTCAAATTGTTGCCTTTGTTCAAGTTTTCCTAAAGGAAAAAGGAAGCACCCTAAAAGAAAAATGCTTACATCTTGTTGGAAAGGCTGATTTATGTCCATCTCTGCCTCTATCAGGTTAAAACTGACTGATGCTGACTGCAACTCTGGATGGAGACCACAGCAATACCCATTATGTGTACTGCCCAGATGTATAAATTCAACTTTACCTAGAAAAAACCCAAACAAAACAAAACCCAAACAAAACCCCCAAACGACCCCAAAACCCAAACAAAACAGAAAGAGAAAAGCCACCAAATCCACCACAAGAGTAACACATTTGTCTTTTATGTCTTCCTGCATTTAAAACATGAAAAAAAAGTATGTTCATGCCCCTACCATCCCGTTCCTCAAAGATAAGAATTTTTGAGCTGCTAAGCAATGACAAAAGGCTGTAACAAGTTCTGCCTCTGAGCAGCAGGAGAAACTCTATTGCCTTCACTTTCACTAGAACAAGAGTGCAAAGCATCTTCTGAAAGGTCAGAAGAAATAAGAACAGAATGATGTAAGAAGTAAACTCAGAGAAATGCTGATTATGAGATACTGAAATGTTATTTCCTGGAGTAATTATTTGCCTCAGTGAGTGCACTGAAATCAGCAACAGTAAGGTAGTTTGACACCTTACACTATGTCATGTAGCACAGTTCCATTAAGCTACATACTCAGAATAAATCTCTCTCCTTGATGTAACTACAGAGTATTATACTAATATACTCTTCTTAAAACCCCTTATGAATTGTTAAAAGTTAGTGTCTCTACCTGCTTCTCAACATCCTAGCTGTAAAACAGGACACAGCTCTGCATCTGTAAGACATCTGTAAGAAGATGCTAAGCTGCACATAAATGACTCTGTAATCCCTTGGGATAGAACACAGGCTCTTCCAAGAATCAGACACCAAAAAATGCCCTTGCAAACCACCAGTAACATGGAGGTCTGCCTCTCACAGATCACTTGGCTGTTGAAGCTTATTTTCCTGTTTGAAACAGCAGGTAACCATTCATTCACCTCCCTGCTTCAATCTCTCTCTATATGTGGCTACAGTTTGTACAAACAGGTAAGCCACCTGTAAAAACCAGGCAATTAAAACATCTTTAGAGTGCACACATGGTCTCAAAGCAGATGGGGGAAAAAGAAAAAGGAGAGGCACTCTGGGGCCCCAGAGTGAGACAAGTAAGAAACGCAGCCACTGTCCAGCAACCCAAAGCACAGCAAGCACAGAGGCAAGGAGAGCTGTACCACAGCCCTGCTCCTTGTGCCAGAGTGAGACTGCTTCTTTTGCCCTTTGAAGGTAGAGGTTAGCACTGGCAACAGGACACAGATCACTTTACAACCTGCATAGAGAGGTGCCTGTAATTTGAATAAGGAAATTTAGAAGAGAAAGGTCATGGCCCAATACACAGATTGCCAAAGTAAAGATATGTAGCCACTTCTCATGAGGCACTGAGACAATATGCATAAGCTGCATACAAGACAGCAACACATGGCAGAGGAGTCTGTTGACAGCTGTATTACATTAGTGCCTACACAAAAGGTTACAAAGCCATTACTTTTTTTCGAGAAGCAGTCTAATGTTAGAAGTTGGCACCTAAAATGTGTATGTGTCAGCAGGAAAAACAAAAATAACTTTTATCACTGAATTCTGGACCCTTAAGATATAATGCTCCAAAGTCAACATAACTAAATAATAATATTTCATATACTTGCATCTCAAATGACTTCCTGCACAAATTTGTGTGGCTATACCTTAAAAGACTGTAGAGAGCTCCAACTATGCCATGAAAGGAATGCTACTCAAGCTGTACGTGTTTCTGTAACAGGAAAAGCTGCATATCTGTGCAGGCTTATACAACAGTGACTTCTGCTGTGAAAGCCTTGTCAAACCAGCATATCTGTTATGAAGGTTAACACTTTCAGGTATTGCTGCAGTAACTCAAAAAACCTGCATCTATTTCAAACAGAATTTAACAACATGCTTGTGGCAGGAACATTTACAGTGTGCAAGTCTTCAGATCCTGTTCTACTCCTACAGCAAGGGGCAGTGTTTGTATTACTGGGACAAAGATGGGAACAAAACCCAGACAGTTCACTAGTCCCAAAACAAAACTTTCTCATTACCAGGAACTTCTGAATAGTGAATTTTGAACACAGGTGGGTTCAAAACAGTTTTCAGTGCTTTTATCTGGTATCTTGACCTGATACCACTGTATCTTATCTGAGCTAAAAGCAGGAGCAGCATTAGTGAACTTCTATGGTGCCCGCATCCTAGAAGCAAGCAGGGAAAAGTCTAACACCACATTTAACAGCCTTCACCAGTAAGGAAAAGCATGCAATAAAGTAATAGACTTTGGAGCTCTGAAGAAGTTCCTGTTTGTTTTGGTTTTGAGTTTGTTGTGAGTTTTGTTTTGGTTTTTTTTAATATTCATTTTAAAAGAATAGTTTCAAGAACAAACCTACCTATGAAAAAAGAGCCCATGAATCCTCAGAAACTTTCACAGGCCTGTCTTCTGAAAACACAATTGCTAATGAAGGAAAAACATCTGTTACCCATGAATTAGAACTAGTTAAACGTCCATCAAAAGAATATTTGACTAAACACAAGAACTGTTTGTACTCCTCTATGCTTAAAGCCTATTTCCTTGCCTCTGTATTCATGAATAGGTGGAAAATAACTCTCTGCACAGTCTATACACATTGAGTTAGTCAGCATACACAGTCACAAAGGCTTTCCATTTTAAGTCATACCTTTTCAAAGTAGGACTTGACACCAAGCCAGGCAGCTTGATGCTCTCTCATGCTTTTTGCATACTTTAGAGACTAGATTATTATTGTCTAGTCTCGACTAAAGGTCTGTGGCCATACAAGGCTCAGTATGCCTTCATCAATTTAGAGTGATTGCTACAAAATATCCCTGAATAAATGTTTGGATTTAGCACTAGAAATGTGAGATTTACAGATCAGAAAAATGCAACACTTCTTAATATACATTCAGACTCAAATGATTTTGTTTTTACATGCCCTGTGTGACAACTGTGGATTTACAGTCATCCCAAAGGCTGCAAGTTCTCACCACTGACTTTGCTGATATTTTGTGTCTTATGGAAGAAACTGTTACAGAATACATATTCTTTTGTTTTCTTAAACCTAAATATGACTGGCTAGTTTGGGTGGTTTTGATCATTGAAGTACTGAATGAGTGACAAAACCAAGAGACACATTTTCTGCCACGCTTGTGACCGTGGGGACAATAGTTTAACAGCCTGCTCTTAAACTTGCAAGAAAACCCAGTGCTATACAAAACACAGCTGTCAATGAGCTGTTGCATCAATAAAAAACAGAGTGTCAGAGATAGTTTGGTGTGTCACTTTGTGCCAAGGAAGAGTTTCTTGAAGTTTTAAAGAACAATGAAATGAATTGAAAGTTGTCTTCCATGTATTATTGTTTCTGCTGAACAAATAATGTTGAAATTTTTTTTCACCTGGTGGGAGGTTTTTTTTTACTGACTCTTAGCATACTGGGAAATGAAAGATTTAGTCTCTATCACATACCAGAAATACATTTTTTTTCCCCCTTTTATAGCACTACATTCTGTCCTATACCCAAACTAAACTTTTAACAATGAATAATTACACAGTAATAATTCTTGAGGAGCTGGTTTAAGGCAGCTTTCAAAAGGTGCTTTATTTCTAGAAATTATTACACATTTCCCTGAAAATAGTGAAAAAGGAGGAATAAGAGGAAATAAAAAGCATTCCTTCCATTGAAACTTAATGCCTTGTTTCAGCATTAATCAAATAAACTATTAACTTCCAATTCATTTACATGCTCCAAATCTGACTCATGACCTCCAAACACCTTTCTCAGGTATGCATATTAAAAATCAACCAGAAGGCTGAATAACTGAAACCCAGAAGGTGAGAGTGTTGTTGTTTTATGTAACCCATCAGCTTTGTTCTGAACCAGCTTGCTATTTCTCTGTTTCACACTGACTAATAAATCATCTACTGGTCATTCATTATTTGCAGTTAGCACTGAGTTGCAGGGTTTTTCTGATACTTGCAGAATTAACTCTTTTCACACAAAGAACCAATCATAAAGACCCTCTAAGTTAAGAAAATGATTTGGGGTGTCAATGAATAATAATTTCATTAGTATTTAATAATTAATAACCCATTCATAACAGGTGGAACAAACCCTTATTTAAATGAAGGCCAAATCCAATAAGGACACAAAAAAGAGAAGTAAACCCCAAATGGCTGAAATAGACCAGGTTTACATTTAACATGCTTGGAAGTTGTTTCTGCATTGAAGACCTCTGTATGAATTCAGTGAAAAAATAACAAACCATCCCTGTTTGAAAGAGTAAAAAAAGAT